>NC_056725.1:574791864-575152794 GCF_019279795.1 Protopterus annectens
TTGCAGGTGCTACATTCCTGGACTATGGCCACCTCAGTTACATGGCATCGCTGGGCTGCAAGCTCAGTCATTGACCTCTCTTGTTCAGTATATTTGTGTGACGCATTTGCTAACACACAGAAGGAATGATGAGCTCACCATGTTTGCAGATGGACTGCAAACTGGATGCCATAATCAACTCCTCCAGCTGCGCCTATGCATACCAAATGGGGTCTCAAGCAGAGATAGGGATGATCGGTGCCTGAGCCGGCTCAGCCCACAGCTAAAATGCCATTAGTTGCATAGTCATCCCCTGGGGAATAACAACATCGCCACACACATTACTATTATAGGTAGTAATCCATTTACACACGGTAGTAGTTACATAGGGGTTTGGGACACGATTGTTCGTGAAATGAGTTTCCTCACCTTTTGGACACAATCAGCATTAAGCCAAAAGTGTGAAGGACAGAACTTATAGCGCCCACCTTATTCCATATGTGTTTCACATGTTGATCAAGTGAGGTCATTGTGCCCCTATACTCATCACTACCATGCTTGGTTACAATGCCAACATTTTGGGACAATGTACTTAGCCCACGACACCTGCAGCAACTATAATGGCCACAAATGTCTTCAACAAGCAGATGTAGGGACTCGCCATGGGATGCCTGCACAGTCTATCAGATACAGTAACTCAGCTTCCACCATAAAGTCGCCTACCACCCATACATGGATGTGTTGTGTGCCTGTAGTTTAAGTGAAATATCCCACCCAGATTTAATGTGGACATGCTCCACCTTAGATATCGGCCCTTGGAGCTACACACCCAGGGACATATGCCTCAGCACAGATGTTAATAGGACATGCTGGAGGACAGATTCTTAATCCCAGAGGCTCCACCACTCCAGATTGTAATCCTGGTTTTGCATGGGCTTAGAGCCACCCACTGACCACCTACAGGGAGACATCTTGACAAGTGGATGGGTGATCGTGATGTTTTACCCATAGGATATCTCTCACTGGGTCCCAGACAGAGGCACATGTAAATACACTAAACGTGTAAAATGGGCTATCTTGTGTGACCTACTATTCACAGGCACAGTGTTCTCACTTTGGCAGGGTTACACAAGCTCAAACACACTCTGGCTAGAGTTTGTGGCGATGCCCTAGGGCAGATATATATGTTAGTATCAACCTCTGGACCTATGCTAATGTTCAGGATGCACAATGTTTATTGCTGATACTGTTTGCAGGTTTTATCGTCTTTGCTTTCCCAGGACTTTCTCATGAACAACTTAGGTATCTGCAGAACATATTTGATTATGACAGGGTTCACTATATTATGGTATGTGTCTGTTTGTCCTATAACTGGTGTTGCACAAGGGCAGATTGCTGAATAGTGAGAGGTTCCTGGGTTAACACATGCAACTGCCTAATATGTGTGGCCCACTGCTGTACTCCGACATGGCCTAAGTGTGTGAGCATGTCCAGTTCAGACTGTCAGTGTTCTGTTGCCTGACATTTGAAACATTTATTCAAGTGTGTGAGCATGCCCAGTGTGACATTTCAGTATGTTGCTGTCTGATGTCCACTACATCTGTTGATGTATGTGTACATGTCCAATATTAACATTTGTACTGTGTGTGTTGAAAGTCAGGTTCTATTCTTACTGCGGGACTGACCTTTGTGTCATAACTCGACAGGGATTATGCTGTGTCTGCAGGGTTTCCATAGAATACTTAGCATAGACTTATCAACATTTCTTCATACAGGCTGACCACTGCAATATTGTCATGGCTTAGTGGTTCAGTACTATGACTATAGTGCACAGTATCCTGGGTTCAAGGCCCATCACTGCTTTATATTTTCATACTGAGCAGACCAGACTGCTTAAGGGCCAGTAGAGCAAATATGAGCATGTTGCCTTGTGTTCAGCTATGCCCTATTTAGGTTCATAGGTTCATACTAGGCTATCTGCCCTCAGGCATTTACAAGCCTAGCCAGAGTGTGTTTGGCTTTCGCCACCCTCTGAACTGATTTTATTGTGCCCTTTCTAAGGTTAGTTTACTGTGCCTCTGTCTAGTAGTGACACCAAAGTAATCCCTGTGGTAAACCTACGATCTCCCATCCACTCATCAAGATTCCTCTTGAAGAGAGTCAATGAGGGGCTCTGCCTAACATGGACTGGGATTCTATTCCAGAGTGAAGGGAGCCTCTGGGTTAGGAATCTGTCCCTCCAACATGTCCAATTTATTTCTGTGCTCAGATTCAAGTCCCTCGAGCGCATAGCTCTACGGGATTTGGATTTTCTGAGGTGGAGCATACTCATTAATTCCGGGTTGGACATGGCTTTATATGTCAGGCATAGATCTCCTCTAAGTAGGCGGTATGCAACTGAGTAGAGCTGTAGTTTCTTTAACTGAGCAGCATATGGCATCTGTTTGAGTCCCATGATCTTCTTTGTGAGGTACTTTTAGGGTCTTTCTAGTTGCTGCAGGTGTCGGGTAAGGTACATCCCAAATGGGGCATTGTATTCAATTATGGGCCTGATGAGGGATGAATAAAAGGGCACAATGACCTCCCTCAATGTAGATGTGAATCCTTTCATGATAAGGTGGGCTATATAGAAGGTCTTTCTAACCACTTTGGCAATGTGGTCAATGAAATTACTGTCAACTTAGGTCCCCAGGTCCCTTTATTACTTCTTCCATACTTAATGGATTCCGCCTTATGTGGTAATTTCCAGAGCACTTTGTTTTGCCAAAGGGTATGGACTATACACCTTTTTAGCTGCTAGCTTTTCTTAGGCCATGGCGCTTAAAGCACCTGTTATCCATCTCATGCGAGACTCCATTGAGGATGCTTGTGCTGAAGGAGTCAATTATGGTGCCTGAAGCTTGCAGTCATCTGCAAACTCATAGCCAGTCCTCCTGTAAGTAGCATCTGTACCTCCGAAAATATATGCCAAACACAAGAGGTCCCAGTGACTGAGCCTTGTGGGATGCCACTTAGGAATTGGTTTAGAGTCATACATAGCTCCAGCAATTCTGACTATGTGGGTTCTGTCCTTGAGTCAGTTTGCAACTCATCTTATGTGACATAGGGTTTAGTATTTAAGCTGGAGAGTTTATCTGTGATGCCCGTGGGTATTGTCGAAGGCTTTTGAAAAGTCCAGGTAGGCTGTGTGGACTAACTTCTCATCAATGGTCATCCTTTGGTGACTGTTTCAAAGAAATAGGACGCAGGCTTAAGAGGCAAAGATCTGCCTCTTAACAAAGCCGCAAATTGTGTGTAGGGATCCAGTGTCTGTAGGTCCCCAATGTCTTTTGTTTATGAGTTCCATGATGATCTCCATAGCTTTGCAGACCGGCTGCAAGTCAGGCTTATAGGAATAGTTTCCAGGGTCCAGAGCAGCACCATCTTTGTGGAGTGTGGACCATTAAGTTGCTGTAATGCGCCATTCCTTTTGGGTACATATCCTGTAGTAAGGTTGAGATTGCCAACAGCAGCTTTATGTGGGGGTTTTAGCTCTTGGAGTTCATGTAAAATGCAGTCCTGAACACCATCTGGTCCCATTGATGCTGGTTTTTTTGCTGGGAGAGGTGGGCAGTTCCTCACCTGAGCATCTGAGATGCCAGGAGGCACACTGCTGGGATACATATTTGCTCTTAGGGGGAAGGGGAGACGCTTGCACTGAACCTGTCTTGCTGTGATGTTACAATGTCTGTAATGTTCAGAAATTAGTGGTATTTTATTGTCATTTTGGACCGCTGTTAATCTCTGAGTGAAGCATGTCTGGGAGTTGCCACCAGGTTCCTAACATAACTAAAGTTAGGTTGTGTGTGATTATCTTAGTGTCCGTGCAATTTTTCTCTTGAAGCTGGTCTTGGATGATTTTATGAGGGATCGTGAGTTTTAGCCAAGTGTTAGTACTGACCAGAGATGCGCCCTTTTTAGGCATTTTGCTTTTTAGTATCGAAGCGTGCCAGTAGCATCCTCCTGTTGTGGGCGACAGCTTATTTATGGTTGGTCCACCAGGTGGGACGCCTGCCTTTGATGACAATTATTTTGGTTTGCTTAGATAGTATGATCCATGCGATTCCTGAAGGTGTCCATAGAATGTATTTATAAAGGATTCTCAGCAGTGTTTGAGCCAGATTTCTCTCCACTGGCCCGGGGCTTTGGGAAGATTCCCACCCCAGTTTTAGAGGAAGTGTGACATTAGCTTTTGAGAAGTTTTTCACTGTGGTTTTCTTGGGCTGGGTGGATTGTAGGGATGTAGGGATATCCAGTGGAATTGATTTATGGTCCGGATCCATTAATGAGGGAATACCTTTGGTATGGAGCATAGAGTCCCATGTTGGTGATGACCAGGTCCAATATGTTATCCTCCTGTGGGGTAGGACTGAAGTTCGCGTTCCATAGCATTTGAGTTTTACAAATTCTATAGGAACCTTTGGGGCTAGGGTGTTGGGGCCCCTGAGTACTCGCTCCCCAGCTCAATGTTTAAGTAGTTAGAAGTCACCCAATATAATAGGTACTTGGAGAGACTCTTTCATATACTTAGACCCAGCTTATCCAATATTGCTCAGTATTAACTAACATTGCTGCGCTAATATGTTGCCCAGTATTACTCAACATTGACCATAGTTGTGCTAGTTGGTGTGTGCGATTTTCTTTACATATACATAATGGTGGTAAATGCTGTCTAGCACTGCTTTATATTGCTTAACACATGACAATCATGCCTCAGGTGGTGCTGCAGGGCTGGCTCTGAGATGCACATACTACACCCCTATACATGTTTCAGCCAGGTGGTAGGTCAACTTAGGCATCCCTTTACTATACATGTGCAAGTTTAGAGAGAGGTATCATTTGATAGTTCCTACTGAGCCAGTGTATGTGCTATACGCTGCCCTTTTGGCAAGCGCTGCAAAGCAGTACTGGCATGCTTCTCCTTCTGCCTCACTGGGGTGTGGCTCAGGTTGTTCCTCCTCCTGAGTCACGGGCCTGCCTCAGATGGCATTGGCAATGGTGGGGCTGCTTTGGCCCTGGTGTCTGAAATGCTGGTCCTTAAAAGCATGCACAGTTTCATAGTGATCATATTATGTAGCATAGCACATACCATGACAATTTGGGCACAGTAGCTGGTGAGTAACCTGCAAGGCTCCACCAGATGTGTCTCAGGCACAGGAAATCCGCCATGACTTGAGCAGCCCAAACAGCACACCAATTACATTTCATGTTTGTGGGTGTGCCTCACTATGGCATTCTGTTCAGGTGTGTGTGGTGCATTTCTGATAAAAATGTCATCAGCCACACGGTTCCAGTGGCATAGCCAGGCATCCCCACTATGTGACCATGTGTGGGATGTCCCCTGATTCAACAAATGTTCGGTACAGCTGCACCAGATGCCAGATATGTCATGTGTAGTAGCTCCAGGCAGCCAGCGCACACACAGCCCTGTATTATGCCCTGCGACATCATGGCTACCCAGACCTGGCAAAGTTGATGGAGGAGAAGCCTGCGTTGAAGCGCAGACCCTACCCCACTTACCGGGCTGGTGCTTTGATGCATATGTGCGCAGTCTATTGCACCCACTACCTCAGGGTATTCCGCTATTTGCTGGAAGAGATGCATATTGCTGGCCACCTCACGGGAATTGGGGAAATATACATGATCACCTACATGTTGACATGGCATCCAGGAACTGGTGCAGTACCCTGATGTTGATGCCTGTGATATCCCCATCATATCACCAGTTGGTCTCTGAAGGTACCTGTTGCTAATATTCTTAGGCCAGCACATACCTTGGTTTCCACTCGAAATGGGTTCCCCTTGTTGGTTCTGTGTGTGAGGCGTGGCCTGCACAGCTCAACAATTTGCTGCAAGAGGTCTCTGTCCACTTCTATAGCGCCCACTATCTCAGCTGGTGTAGCCCTTCCTGGGTAGATGGCCCTGGGCCTGTACACTCTTCTTTGTCTCCTCAGCACCTTCGTGAGTTGTCCAGCAGCATTTGCATTATCACCCACCCTCAGCATGTTGCACATGTCACTTTATAACAGCAATGGCAGCCCCTAACCATTTCTTTTGTCTCACAGGTAAAGCTTTTCAGTTTTCACTTCTATTAGTTTACTGCAGTGTTGCAGCATGTCCTCTGAGAAAACATAATGGACCCTGTTGTTTGCAGAGTTTTGGAAGTGCTGGGCAGCCACGGCCAGAAGTGTACTGCCTGTGTAAATTGCCTGATTCGATCTCTGATTGTTTCTCAGCCTTTCTAGCTCCGCTAGTACTCCCTGGTAACCCTACCATTTGGTGTGCTTCCTGCTTTTTCCTTTCTCTTGTTTCCTCAGGGGAGCGCTGTTATCACAAGTGCAAACATGCACACAGTAGCTAACATACGCGCACACATGCCACACAGATTAAACTTGTTTATTCTGGTAGTTAAACGTGACGCATACCTTCTCCAGTGCGCAACACGCTTACAACTGTTTATTACAGCCTTACCATGCTATGCTTACTCCCGCCCAGCATATATGCAATACCACACACATGCAACACGCACGCATCATGACACTGTCTTACTGGTTTACCAAGCACGCACACGCCTGCGGCATGCATGCCTGCAAAGAAACTTTGGTAAGTTATCAGCGTGCACACCTTCAATTTCCTTTACTTACCTAGCCTACCTGTTGACAACACCTCTTTCAATGGCATATGTAAATGTAACCTGACACATGCCACCAGCTCCAATGAGCTTCACTCTTTCATACATGCCCCTCGTGATGTCACCCATCTCTACTCTGTTATCCCCTGTCCTACTCCCACACTCCACCGACTGTGCTCACTTGCTATGTAAATCCCTATGATTCACTATCCTAACCCTCATTTGCATAGGATTGCCTATCAATGCTTTAAGTTACATCTCAGACTGAGCTTTTATCACCCCTTAGCAACCTCTATACCAACGGTGGCTACAGCGTTGTCTTCAGCCTTCCATTCACTTGCATTGTAAATTCAAGAATCAGCAATAAAACTTGCCATGCATTTGTGATCTTCAATTATTGATTTTCTTCAGGTTTTTAGGTGCAGCGCCAGCTTATGCAGCACCGCGCCGACGCGAAACCTCGGAGATCAGGATGAAAAAAATTACTGGCAGGAACAAGACAAACTCTTACAGAATTTTTGTCAAGAGGCTATTACAATGAAAACAATTAGTCATGAGAAGGCAAAGCAATGTCCATCTCGATACAAACTGCAAATAAACCGTACCGGGAACAAACAGAAGCAGAGGTGATGTGAAGGAAAGGTGGGAAATGATGGTGCAATGGCTGCTTTCAGATGCATGATGACTCCATAAAACTGACCTTTTGATGTCCATGAAACCATCATCAAGAAATTTTGGCCTGTCTTAACTGCTGACAGTAAATTAAGAGAATTGTAGGAAACACCTAAATTTGGTTATAAAAACAAGAAATAGAATTTCCTTTAAGTTGGCTTTATTGTGCAACTAATGATGAATAGTTCTAATAAGTTAGAGTACAGAAGTGAAAGAAATAGGTTAGAATCCTTGGAAAATGTGGCTTTTGGTAAAGCTTAAAAGTCAGCCACATTTAAATGTTCCAACAGTTTTGTTCATCCGTAGAACTAACAAATGCTATAAGTACTGTGGGTTGTCCAGCAGCATTTGCATTATCACCCCCTCAGCATGTTGCATATGTCACCTTATAACAGCAATGGCAGCCCCTAACATTTCATTGTCTCAGTAAAGCTTTTTCAGTTTTCACTTCTATTAGCTTACTGCAGTGTTGCAGTGTCTCTTGAGAAAAACATAATGGACTGTTGTTTGCAGAGTTTTAAGTGCTGGGCTGGGATGGGCTAGTGTACTGCCTGTGTAATTGCCTGATTCTGATTGTTTTCACTTTCTAGCTCTGCTAGTACTCCCTGTTAACTTCCTACTATTTGGTGTGCTTCCTTTTTCCTTTCTGTTTCCTCAGGGGGGAGCGCCGCGCACACAAGTGCAAACATGCACACAGCAGCTAACATGCGCGCACACATGCTTACATAGACTAAAACTTGCCTATTCTTGTTAAAATGCATGCACACCAGCGCAAACATGCTTACAACTGTTTACACAGCCTTACATATGCTTACTCCGGCTTACATGCACACACACATGCTAACACGCACGCACACTGTCTTACTCGGGTTTACTGGCGGGCACACGCGTGCATGCATGCTCAGCAAGAAACTTTGGTGTTATCAGCGGCATACACCTTCAATTTCTTTACTTTACCTAGCCTACCTGTTGACACACCTCTTTGAATGATATGTAAATGTCACCTGACACATGCCACTCAGCTCCAATGAGCTTCACTTCTTTCATACATGCCCCCCTCGTGATGTCACCTATCTTCTACTCTGTTACTCCCCTTATCCTACTCCTACACTCCACTGACTGTGCTCATTTGCTATGTAAACTTGCGATTCACTATCCTAACCCTCATTTGCATAGGATTGCCTACTAATGCTTGGTTACATGTCTTAGACTGAGCTTACCCCCTTAGCAACCTCTACTCGGTGGCCATGTTGTCTTCAGCCTTCCATTCACTTGCATTGTAAATTCATATCAGCAATAAAAGCCACATTTGTGGATCTTAATTATTGATTTTCTGGTTTTTAGGGTGCAGCGCTGGTTACTTGGCTTTTGTTGCTACGTTTAAACCCCGGAGATCAGGAAGAAAAAAAAGTTATTTTATTTTTATTTTGCATCACTTGACATTGCCAATGGCCATATTTTTGGCCATTGGCATGCTTCCTCCTGTAAATGCATCCTTTTTTTGGAGCTGTCATGGCTCTGTTTTGCTATTTGCAGAACCATACTCAGTTGTCAACTGAGTACATTTCTGCAAATAACACTACTCCTTCTCGGACAGGTTCAGGTTTCCTGGATTGCAAATTTACCTCATTTGCATAGCTTTAACCTGCAATTGAGGTAATTTGCATATCCAAGCCCTGTCCGTGTAGGACTAGTTTTGAGAGTTCTGTTACACACCCCTACCAGCTGTTCCTGGATCGCTCGGCAGACATGTTGGCTGCACAGAGTCTTACTCTACTCGTAGACTCCATGCAAGCCTTCGTGAATCCAGCCGCATGTGTATTCACATTTGGAATTAGTTCAGATTTTCAAGACATTCTCCCTGACCAGGTAGATATTCTGGTAGAAGGGTAGAAGGAAATTATTTTACTGGAAACTGCAAATTCCTTTTAATACTTAATTTGATGGAAACCAAAGCTATTCACTCAAATGCATATTTCAGCCATATTGCTTCCATTTAAAAGCCCATTACATTGATAAATAGCAGTGTGCATAGATGAGCAGTGCAGGCTCCAGCATGCTACTCTGCTATCATCTTGCGGACTCCTCCCCATCTCCAAACTTTTAGCAAAAAGGTTTGCATATGCAGCGACTCCAATATACCCCTTAACCATGCTAAATAAGAAATACCTTGCAAAATCACATCAGAATAGACATGTTACTGAAAATTCTATTACTCTCATGAAATTACTGACAATATAAAATGTACTCAAGTGTAAGACATCATAAAAAATCATCAATTATGGAACCACCTCATAGACTGTGGTACTACATCAATAGCCATAAAAGGGAAACAGTGCCCCTCATATTTTAAACAATGTTTTGCTAGGGCATTTTCACATTTTTTAGTTTTTATTGCATACAAGTGCTAAACACTAGATCTAGAAATGCAGTTAAGTTTATGGTTAATGTAATATTTCCTATTACCAATTTTAAAAGAACTACAAGTTTTAACAAACTGACAATACTTACGGAACACACATTGCATGCAACCTTTAGATTTTATGTTGTTATTTGACCTATTATTACTTTCAAGAATAGATTTTAAATTACTCCAACGTTTGTATACAAACATAGGTCTGTCCCCTAGTTTTTCATATAGTTCTTCATTGTTCAAAATAAAATGCCAATTTTTAATTAAAATAAACTGGATGTCAAAAGAGTTACTACTAAAAGTAGAAATAAAGCTGGTTTTAAAAAATTCTGTGTTCTTGGAGTCTCTTCTGTTATTAGTATTAGCTAATACTGAATCCTGCTCTCTCACTTCTATATAAGAAGTAGAAGTATCCCCTTCTATAATTCTCTTACTAAGGAGAGGGAGATAAAAACCATTCAGACGCTTACTATTAACCTCATCAAGAAGTTCCAAGAACAAGTCTAATGGATAATCCCTACTCATGAACATTCTTCTTAGGTTGTTACATTCAGTAGCAAATGCTGTTTCCCTACTACACATCCTTGCTGCTCCTATGAATTGACCTTTAATAATGGCTCTTTTTTGTCTGAAAGGGTGTGAGCTATTAAAATGTAAAAAGGAATTGCAGTAAGTTGGTTTTCTATGGATCGTAGAAACATATTCTAAGTTATTAACATCTTTATAAAGTTTCACATCCAAATAGTCTATTTCAGTAGTCGAAAAAGTGGATGTGAATTTTAAAAAAGAAGTAGAATCATCTAAGTATTCAACTAATGTTGAAGCTTCATCTGCATTCCCATTAAACAAAATAAACACATCATCAAGGTATCTAGTATGTAGTCTAATTTTACTCATAATAGTGTTTTCAAACAAGTACACCTTTTCCCAGTAAGCCATAAACCACATGGTGAATTCTGTAAATACACTTTCTCATTAAAGGTGAAGTAATTCGATGTTAGGATAATGTCAAGAAGTTCAGAGACAATATCCATCTCATTTTTTGAAGCTCCAAGGTCACTAAGCATTAGAGATATCCACTCTACTGCTTCTAAGTGTGGTATGGATGTGTAGAGGTCAACTACATCGACCGTAAGAAAGTTAAGTGAATTATCAAAATCAATATTGTTCATATTATGAAGGAAAGACCACGAATCCTTACATATACTTGGAATTAATTTCAAGTATTTAGCCAGGATCATTTCCACAAGTTGTGCACAAGGGTAGGTTATTGATAGACAGCTGTCAATTAGTGCACGCATTGGTGGATTATGTAGGTTCTTGTGAATTTTCGGAATGCCGAAGATCACTGGATTTTTCGACATATTAATGTCAATGTAATTATATGTGTCCAAGTCAATTTTACCGATAATAAACATGTCTCTAAAGTAACTTCTAATCCTCATTTTTGATGTATTCATTTCGTTAATGATGAAGTGTAAGCTGAGCTAGATAATACACTCTCCATCTTTTCTATGTAAGTGTGGTTATCAAATATAACCAACCCACCTCCTTTATCTGGTTTAACCACTCTTGTAGCTGAAGAGCAAAGGTGTTTAAGACAGTTCATTTGCTCTACTGTAATGTTATAGTCTAAACACTTTTTAATCATTCTGTGAACATTACATAAATTTCTAATGTCAACTTCACATGCTTTCTCAAACAAAGCTAACCCAATATGTAAGGAAGGGTTAAAAGTACTAGCTAATTTTAGTTTGAAGTCATTAATGACGTTATTATGGTCAAAAATGATGTGAAGATTAAGCTTCCTAACAAAACATTTTAAGTCAATAATGGTTTTAGGAAGATTACATTTCCTTGTAGGAACTAAAATGTTCCCATAGGCTAAAAGTTCAATTAAACAAGGTTCTAAGTTGACACTTGAAAAATTATAAATCATAAAGTCACCCTTTTTATTAGTAAGTATTTTCAACTTGTTATTATAAAGATCGTCCAAAACAGTAACCTCTGGAACAGTTGATTCAATCATTCATTCCAGATCTGCTGTTGATGTTACAAGTTCAGTTCCACAAGTTACTGGAAACACTAATTTCGTGATTTGTTCCATTTCTTCTGTTGAAACTTTGGATTCCGTGGTCCTAAAAATGGCCATTATTAGAATTTTTATTATAGTTATACTGTCTATTGTTCACATACTGAGGGGGACCATTTTTATTGGCATTTGCCTGTATTCTATTACTACGTCTCGGGCCTTGGCTCTCTGTTCGTCAGGAACGAAGTCAGGATCATTGCCACTCAGAGGTGAATGTTGGTCCAATCTCTCATTCCTTAAATCTTTCACATTAGTAGTACGTGAACCACTTAGTTTCATATAAGCTGTATTATTCAAGTACTATAATCTATCTCTCGCTAATTTTTTTATTTTTAGTTGTTTTTGATTTTTCAATAAACAAGTCTATGCTCGTGAAAATGCGAGCATAGTTAAATTTATATCGTTCAAAATTTAAATTGCTTTTCAAACCTGTGTCCAATACAGACACCTCATTGGTCAGTTTGTCAATCTGGATGTTGTAATGCTTAATCATTACATCAAGTAGCTGCAAGCCCTGAGCATCAAAGAGTAATGCCAGTTCTTTATTAAAGTCAGAGTCAAAAAATTATTCTGTGGGGCAAAAGGTAGACCTTAACCCCTTAGGAATCATCTTCTCAGACAGGCATTGTCTAAAATACTTCACTTCCAGTTATAGTCTTTTTAATTTTAAAAGTTTTGAATCAAAGCTTTTCAATTTGTCTCATGGTCCTCTTATTACAGACTTCTTCAACCCTTGCCACATTGCCCTAACACATATATACATTATTTTTCCCTCGCATCAGGGGAAGCTGTAGTAATACAGCAGACAATACTAAACAATATATATAAACAACAAAGACTATCAGTGAGTCCCAGCTCTACCTTCCAATAAAATTTATTTCGTTGAACAGTTCCTTCTCTAGCGCCTCGGCCAACAGCCTTTACAGAGTAAAACAGTAAAACTCATAAAACACTTGCAATATATACAAAAAACAAGTAATCAATCAATTACATAATTAAACTATCAAATCACATAGCTTGAATATATTTAAAGTCATAGTCTTAAACAAGACATTGCCAGTTACATTCTCTGTTCATTCCATGTGGATGCAAAGTCCCAAATTTCATAATCAAAATGCATTCCTTTTGTCTTAACATATTTTTTGCCTATCAACATCATTATAATATAATGGAACATGTTCCAGAACAGACACTTTTATATTCTCAATATTTCCATGGTGTACTGAGTTAAAATGCTCAGCAATAGGACTAGTAATTTTATTATTTTTAACATCTCTAATATGTTCTTTTATCCTATCTGCTAGCATTCTTTTTGTTTCTCCAATATAATATTTGTTACAATCACAGAATATGACATACACAACACCTTTGCTCATACATGTATATTTGCCTTTTGTATCAAAAATTTTGCCATTTATTTTATTCACTTCATTTACAACATGTTTACATATAGCACATTTTCCACAAGGGAATGTTCCCAAATTCTTCACAACATTTAATTCATTAGTACAAGGCTTTTTATAAATGCTGTGTATCAGAAAGTCCTGTATATTTTTCCCCTTTCTATATGATGTCATTAATTTTATATTTTTCAGTGATGTTATATCTTTTTTAATAAAATTCCAATATTCCATAATGATTTTATTACCAATCATAGAGAAGTTAGTGTACTTTGTAACAAAAAACATTCTCTCCTGTTCAATCCCATATTTATTGCTACTTTCATAGTTATTTTGTCTGGTAGTGCCCTTACTCTGTTTAAAGGCTCTATGCAAGCTATTTTCTACATCATCTGGGTTATACCCTCTAGTTTTGAATATCTCGGCCACTTTATAGGCCTCCCTAAAGGCCATATCAATATCAGAATTGAGTCTTTTTATTCTCAAAAATTCCCCATAGGGGATGGCTGACAACGTATGGGGGGGATGGCAACTATCTCCCCACATTTTCCAGCTTATTTCATCAAATTTTCTATGAATACTAGTATATATGGGAAAGCCATTATTGCCCCTAAGCGAAATATCCAAGAAGTTAACCTGATTTCCTTTTTGTATGTCACTAAATTTTATACCAAATCTGTTATTATTTAATTCATCAATGAAGTTATCTGATGTATCCCAATCCCCATGACAAATGAAAATTAGGTCATCAATAAATCTAAAATACCTTAGAACATTATTTTGAAAGAAAGGCAACCTATAAAGGTGTTCATTTTCAAATAGTCCCATAAACAGGTTAGCATAGGCTGGTGCAAACGCTGCCCCCATAGCAGTACCTGTAACTTGTCTATAAACAGTGCCATTAAATTCAAAACAATTATTTTTCAAGCAGAATTCTACCAGTTCCAGGACATAATATGTTTTAGGACTATCATTCAAAAAGAATTTTATAGCTTCCAAGCCCAAAATATGGGAAATATTGGTGTAGAGACTCTCTACATCCACCGAAATAAAGTACATATTTTCGCCCCACTATTTATCTTTTATTTTCCTTAGGAAATCATATGAATCTTGTATATAAGAAGGTAACAACAGAACTTTCTTTATCAATATTTCATGTAACATGGTGCAAAGATTATAAGTAAAATATCCAAAAGCTGACACAATAGGCCGACCAGGTGGTCGGTTCAGATCTTTATGAATTTTAGGTAGGCAAAAGAATTTTGCAATTTTTCTGTTCTTTACATTTATTTTTCTATTTATATCCATTTGACTTAGATAGTGTAATCTCACACCTTTCTGTAATAAAAGAATGCTAGCAGATAGGATAAAAGAACATATTAGAGATGTTAAAAATAATAAAATTACTAGTCCTATTGCTGAGCATTTTAACTCAGTACACCATGGAAATATTGAGAATATAAAAGTGTCTGTTCTGGAACATGTTCCATTATATTATAATGATGTTGATAGGCAAAAAAATATGTTAAGACAAAAGGAATGCATTTTGATTATGAAATTTGGGACTTTGCATCCACATGGAATGAACAGAGAATGTAACTGGCAATGTCTTGTTTAAGACTATGACTTTAAATATATTCAAGCTATGTGATTTGATAGTTTAATTATGTAATTGATTGATTACTTGTTTTTTGTATATATTGCAAGTGTTTTATGAGTTTTACTGTTTTACTCTGTAAAGGCTGTTGGCCGAGGCGCTAGAGAAGGAACTGTTCAACGAAATAAATTTTATTGGAAGGTAGAGCTGGGACTCACTGATAGTCTTTGTTGTTTATATATATACATCTTGCTTGCTGTTGTTTTAATAATACTAAACAATAGCTTATTTTTCCCTGAGTCATTAATTGTTAGTGTATTGTATATGCAGTTCAGTCTTGATATACAGTTCAGATTAATCACATTTAGTTGTGCTTATTTGGTCAGTGTCCCTCCATCATTATCTTCCTTTTCTTAGTGTCTCACTTCTGACAGTCCATCTTTCAGGTTTGCATTGTTCTTTTGACCATATTCACGAGTTCAGCATCTTTGGTACTTTCATTACCTTCCTAGAATGCTTTCACTTTTCTTAGCCATTTACATACCATTCACTTTGACTGTGAGATTACCCAAAAGGAAAAAAGAAACATAATGACAAACATGTCAGCAGCATGACATTTCCATTTATTCATTCCCAATAGCCCAATCTTTGCTTACTTTGTTTAGTTAAATGTTGGCTAGTTTCTCAGCTTTCTGGTAATCCTAAACTTCCATTCATCCATATGGATAATGGGCTTACCTCTTTCTGTCACTATGCTTTGTTCTTCTTATCTGTATTTTTTTTTAATCTGGTCAACATCACTTGTAAGTCTTGATTATTCAGTATAAAAAAATATTCCACTGCTGCTTCCAGCAGTTCTTTCAGGAAAAAATTCCACTGCTGCTTCCAGCAGTTCTTTTAGGAAAAAATTCCATGGCTGCATCCAGCAGTTCCTCAGGTTACCCCATGCGCACACTTATAAGGGGTGAACAATATCTTTTATTATTTTTCATGGCCCCTCCTTTTGCATTCTTCTCGAAGCCCTGCAGCTTCCTTACTGCTACTCAATAATATGCATTGGGGTACCACGCTCGGACATCCCAGCTACATAACTACCCATGTATCTGCATATCTGCATCACCCTGTACAGGTTCTTGTGAACCAGATGTCACACATTTCCATACCCTCCACCTGTGTCCGAAGCTTCAGTTATATGTGCCCCACTTATTCTCTATTCAGTCCCCATGTTTCTCTGCCACTTATGGAAATGTAAAAGCTGGCTGCTTCAGCTTCCATTTTAACTACATTGTACAGTTTTGTACAAGGTAACTTCTACTACTGCAATGTATAACATTTTTACTAGAGCTTCTGCCCTTCTTAAAGGGCTCATGAGCAGCACCATTCCCAGTCTCTGATGGAAAATATGCCAGTTACAATAATCCACTACTGATATTTTTCCTTCCTGTCACTGACAGCCCCTCCTGAATTGATGTCTGTTTCAGCAGATAGTCTTTTGATAGAACTATCTGATTTAACAACTGCCCACTACTTCTCTTCACCAGTCTATATGCACAGTCTGTCTGACA
Source organism: Protopterus annectens (assembly GCF_019279795.1). Lineage (NCBI taxonomy): Eukaryota > Metazoa > Chordata > Ceratodontiformes > Protopteridae > Protopterus > Protopterus annectens. The sequence continues at coordinate 574,808,253 of NC_056725.1, forward strand.
GACAAGGCCTTGACAGTCCTTAACCAAGAACTAGATCTATTATAGAACAAAACCAATTTGAGTCTGGTCTCCCATACCTTCTTGTGGAGTAACTATTCTGATTATTACCTCTCACAATCAATTTTATACATTTTTTCTGCTACCCGAACAAGCTATCTATTGTCATCTTGAAAGTATCAGTTCCTTCCTTGTTTTGCACCACTGTAATCTTTGTTTCTGAGGTCTTATTGTCATGTCGTTTTCCTGCTGCACATTGCTCCTATGCTTCTGCCATTACAAGGCTAAAATGTCAAACCTAATCACATCCATTTTTAAAATTATGAGCTCTACCTTAACCTCCTTGCTAATTACTAGCTATTCTCTGCATTGACACAAAAAACACTTTTGTTTTGCACATACTTTTCTAAATATTTGACATAACTATCATCTTTTACCACAATGACCAGTTAATTAATTAGCTGCTTGGAAAAGTACCCTGTGTGGTCATCTTGGATACCATCTCCACAGTGGCCCATGTTTATTGGCATGCGCTACCTCTACCTGGTTTGTATAGTACAGTTATTCTACATGCATGAGTAACATGCTACAGCATAGGAGGGAGAAATACTTTACAAAATGGCAGAGTTTCCTTTCTTTCTGTATAGCTTGTTCTCAGCTTGTTCTCAGTGAGGTACACAGTAACTGTTTCTGCTTACTTATTACTAATGGATGAACAATGTACTGCAGCCATGATACTGGGAAATGTGATTATTGCATTTGCTGAACAAATGTTAAAGTTGTTGGAAAGTATTTAAACAACAGAAGCTTACTTCCTTGCATGTTGATCATCACTGATGAAGTTTTTACTATGGGATTAGAATTTCATATAACTATTGGGGATAACTCAAGTTACAAAGCAACAGTGCTTAAACAAACTGTACATCACACTTAGCATGTCTAACTTGGTGTGATTATCCGCAGTCTGTGCCTGCATCACCGACCTGCATAGCCACTGATTGCATATCCACTGACTTACATCAAGGGTGACACCTATGTTAGGGGATGTCCTACTCATGGCAGTGATGCCATCTACATTCCCCTGCTCTGTGTTGGGTGACATCACCTCAGAAGCACTGGGGTTAACTAATGCTAGCATGGATGATAATGCCTGTTTAGCTTGGGTGGGACTAGCATGGACCGAATATTCAGTGTCAAACACAGTGTATCCAGAGATTCATCTTCCTCCTCTACTATTATCTATTTGTGGGTGTGTACCTTTTAAAAATGTTTAGGCTTTGTTCTTTATATTTTCACACTTCCTCAGTCACTTCTTTATCCAAATGGCCCAAAGTTTATTGGACTATAATGTTTTTCATGTATCTGTTGCATTAATGAACACAAATTTGTATTTGAAGCTTTTGACATTTTTTCTTATGCAGGTATTTTTCTTTCACCAATTTTCTGTTAATCTTTTTGAAAGTCTCCTCTCTGGAAATGTTGGCCTTCTTGCATAATAGTAAGAATATACAATTTCTTTCTTATCCTCATTAGTCCACTCTATCATCTTCATGGCTCTTTTTTTGCCTGTCAGTTTTTGTGTTTTTTCTGTGCTACAACTTTCTTCTACAACAGAAGGGCCATCATCTCCCTGAGCCTGGCCTAACCCCATTATAGAGATGTCTCCTTGCCTTGAGGATTTCACACTGTCATTTTTCCAGTCCTGGCACCAGTGTGCATACCATGATTGGGCAATTGTTATCCTGGGACATTTTTGCCTGTATGTGTGCATTTATATGTAAGCATATGATTACATTTTGTTGCATATGCTATGCTATGCCATCTCACCAAACTGTGAAGCATCCCATCCTTTTTCTTGGATGGAATTTTAATGTGTTGAGAAATTTTCACAGTATCTGGCACTGTAACATTAGTGCAGCTGTCCAGCTGTGTGAGTTTTATAACATTTATTTTTGTGCCCCTCCCTATGCAGACATCAATAAAATGGCAAGAAAGTAATATTGTTTCTGGTTGGATCCAATGCAGTGTCTGTTTATGGGTGTGCTAGTAACAGACGGAAACAGAAAAACACAGGGAATGTAAGAAGTTATTTTTCTCCAACAATGATTTATGTGGTGTAATCTATTGCTTTACAAGTAAAAGAAAAGAGGACATTACCAGAAGCTAAATGGTATGGCCAACACTGTTCACAGACAGATGAAAGAGCAATGAAACTCTTCTTATCCATTTTCACACACAGAGACTTGATCTATTTTCTTATTCATTCATGCAGAAGGAAATGACTGAAACAATTCCCAGTGTGCTGATTATTTTGAGAAGTTAAATGTAGATTTCTGTTTGGAACATAATACCATGACTGATGTTAATGTACAGTCTGCTAAATCTTGTATAGGAATTTGTGGTCTGGCACAAAACATGGTTCCACCTTGAATGCAATATGTACATTTTTTAATAAGGTTATTATAATGTCTTAAGCACTAACGTTTTAGCTGACAAAAAGTGGGCAGACAGTAAATATTAATCTGCTGTAGGCTATGTATTACAAGCAGATGTTTCATAATTAGACATACTGCAATTACTATTTGGTTGTCTGTGGTGATATTTCCCGCAGATTATTTCACTTCAGTGTTCCATAATGGCAGCCATGTCTAAGTTGACTGATCAGCTGCAACAGATATTCACTGAAGTACATGAGCAGATGTCATAGTGCTAATGGAGAATGTTACACTTCTTTGTGTGAGATGCATCATTCCATAGCATTTCTGCTTCTCATACCATCCCTCCTCTAACTTTCTTTATAAACAAATCCCAACAAACAACATGACAGACGCCTAGGTTGCAGGAGAGACTGAGCAAAGGTTTCCTAGATATCTTTGTAAGTAAAAATGGACCCAAAAGTGCTACTATTACATTCCTAAGATTTAACATTATAATGAAGTGAAGTGAACTGAGCAATTCACAAAACTGTATGATAAAAAGTTTAGAGGCCGTTTGATTAATGTTTGTTACAACCCACGGGCTGCAAATTAGAGTAAAATATAATCGCAAGGTCTCTGTTTAACACAGAAACTATGTGGCACTGAAAATCAGTTAATGTAGCAGCTCTTCTGCAGATGCATTTCATTGTTATCACCCAACTGTGTGTGGCTTTCATTTTAAAAAATAGAGAAGTGAAGCTGATTAATCAGAATTATTTGTTTTCTGGGGATTATTTTTTTTTCACTACACAGATTATATATTTCCCAAACACCAGTTACACTGCAAAAATATGAGACTGCAGATTTATTCTGATACCTGCCATTTACTTTCCTTACCTTTGACAGTTTGTAACCAGGATCAGTGTTAATATCTTGGGACCCCCACAGCAAGTTTCATTCCTAGGGACCTCGAGTGGGGATTGTGTTATCAAAATATACTGTAGCCCTCAACCCAACACGTCATCAAGAACTACCTCTCTCTCCCAGCTATTCAATCAGCCCATCACTATTACTCTCTCCCTCACTGTCTTCCCATTCTCTTTTACCACATTGGGTCCTTATTTTCACTTTCTCAGTATATGCTTAAGATAACTCACACACGGGTACATTTCATTGTCAAATGACACACATGCAGACTAACATATGATTGCATTCTTCATACAAACTTGCGTGCCACACCAATGTAGCCAGTTTAACATGAGGCACAGTTACTCCTACATCAGCCATACCTGTATATTGTAATAAGACCCACGTAATCAATCCCATGGCCTTAAAATATTATACGTTCCATTACCCGTTGCACACTTCATCTTCTCGTTCTGACTGACAATCCCATGACACCCAATGGCCATTCATGGAGTCATTCATGCAGAGGTTTAGGAGGGCTTAATCAGCTGTTACATAATATTCTTCCTCATATGTATTCCCACTAAATGTAAACAAGCAAAGTTACCAAGCACATCCTATTGAACATACTAATAAATGTTTTCATTACAGCAATATTAATATTAGCATATATGCTAGTAAAAAAACACTCAGCAAACTAGTATAGAGTCTATTGCTCACCCCATAAAATATGATCTGTATTCAGAAGTATGATTAAAGAAGCTAAATATTCTCAAAGACAATATAAAGTTCTTATAGCTTAATGCATGACAAAACAGTAAAAGAATCATGTCAATCTTTACAACTTCTTTCAACAATCAGAAAAAAAAAAATAATTTGTTAACTACAAGTTAACTGACAAAATGCATTGTGGCTGTTTCTGGGATAAAGGGAGATTCAAGCACTGTTATTTTTTTAGGTACGCTCATTTTTTCCTCCCACACAGTTGACCCCCATGCTTTTCCTCATTTTCTTGGTCTACCTATCCATCCTTAACTTACTAGACTTATTTCTAACAAAGTTGCAGCCCATGCCATAGCTGCAGCTATGAGAATATTTACTTGCTAGCTTTCTTACCCCACCTAGTGCACTCTTGTTCAGTTCCCAGGACTGGCATGCAATGAGCTCTCAGGCATTTTGTCCATGTCTATGCATGACCTCAGTCATAGCACTTCCTTGACCTCCTCTAGGTGATAGTGCAAAGTTGCATCTGAGAACTTGCACCAACCACAGGATAGGCACATCCTTCCTTCCTTGCCTGTGGCTCAGATGTCCGAACTGCTACTAAACCCAGGTCACCTGGACCATAGTCAGTATTTTATCCTTCTACACCACAGTGGTGGTTACTTAAGCATTACTTCAGGGTCAGCTTTACAGTTTTGGGAGTACCTGCAGCATAAATTAAGCCATAGGTCCACAACAGAATTAATGAAATCGGCATAGGTATAGGAGTTATAGCACGAGTGACTCAGTCAGACCACATCCCCTAAGAAATGACAGATTTGGGAACCAGAATTAATAAAAAATAGTCTGTCTCCCTGTAGGATTAATGGGGAGGGAATTTCAACAGGATTATAATAAATGGAGATCCTAGCAGGATTAACAACGTCAGACCCATAAGAGACTGAAATAAAATTGAAGGTTCAACTAGTTTAACAAAGTCAGAGGGAGTAGAGCAAAATTGATTCCAAGGACCCAATGAAACAAAAGCGTAATCTTATGATCTTATAAAGATTAACAGAATTAGGAAGCCTCAATAGGCTTAGCAGTAAATAAGTCCACAGGCAGAAGTAATGGAGTCACTGGCTCATCAATAGCATTGAATAAATTCAGCCCCTCCCAATAATTAACAGACAAGGTTACCAGATACCCATTTCTTCTATTCTTACTAGAAAACTGGAAATTATAAATGAAATCAAGAAATCAGGAAAATGAATTTACAAAGGTGAATACTGGATTTTCTTAAGTCAAGACCTTAAGACATCCAGTTTTGTTCAAGTGCCACTTTCAATTTGATATGATTCTATCTGATGGAGATTACAAAAACTAAAAACATTCTACTTTCCACAAGAGATGAAAAGAAGTGCCTGTTTATGGCACAAAACTGGCATGGTAGCCAGCCCAGTGGTGTAGGTAGATAAAGCCTTGACTATCACGGAGGAGACCAGAGCCTGTGCCTCATGCCACTGGCAGGCAGGATATGTATGCCTATCTTGGTTAGAGGCTGTGTGTTGTCTCTAGTGGAGCTCTGACAGAGGATGGAACCCACAGAGCAGACACCAGGCTGGTGGGAGGAAGGACAAGCAGTGTCGTAGCTGCCCTATAGGATCAGCAACAGGATACCTACTGATGTACTTCCCTGAGACTCAGCTAACCTTGAAATAAGTTAGTTACGCATGCAGAGGCATGGCTACAAAAAAACTCAGGCCTGAGGATATTGGCACTACTGTTACTTGACTCTTTTCTCCAGGCTGAAGGAAGAACAGAGCAGGTAAGATGAGCCCTCAATCCAGGATGAACAAATGGGTAAATACAGCAGGGCAGGAAGTCTGGCTTGATGGTCAGGTTGCTAGCCAAAAAAAAAAAAAAAAACGAAAGACATAAATAAAATGGAGAGAATGGGGTGGAAAGAGGATGAGTAAGCAGAGCAAAGGGGGCAACCTTATTAATTATTATGGTGTGTATGTTGGTTTTAATATAAAGAATGACCAGCAGCAGGATTTACTTACGTCAGGGGCCATGTTAGTCCTAAAATACTTAATGAAATCACAAATCCTGCTGCAAGATAAAACAGATGCCCACAAAAGTAATTCTGTCACAATGACCAGAGATATTTTTACATTTTAAGGAAGCAGTAGTGCTAATCATTAGGATTCTTTATCCTGTAAGAGTTATTATTATCCACTTCACTTTTAATGTGTATAGGACTGCTGTATCTACTTTTCTTGGTTTGACAAAGGTGTAACAAAATATCAAAATGAAATAACTTGCAGAGAACTGAGAACCACCATTAACCAACATAACTAGTTGTGTTTGTAACTAACCCGGCAAAGAAGAGCTAGGCTTTAGTTTAAGTAAAAAAGGATCTACAGTCAATGGGGAGATGAATAATGTGACCACAGACTGACAGGCAATAGGAAGCATGGCAAAAACAGAGGAGCATTTTTTTTTTGAGATAAGGCCACAGCTTATGTTCTGTGGTCTACATATGTCTGATTTAGCTCATGTGTCTTTGGTGATTATAACAGACCTTATTTATTATTTTTCCAAGAGGATCCATTTTCTCTAACATTACTTTACCTGTATTTCATTTTAGTGTTCGCTGGGTTGGCTGAATAAACCACATCAGGAAGAAAGACAAGTAGCAGCTATAACTATGAATCAGTAGACAATGACATTATTGATATTACTATGTGTGCATATATGTCATAAATGTGTGTAACTGAGTTTATGTGTGTAATTGCATACACAGACATACACACACACATTTGTATCTATGTGATTTTCTATTCATTTGTTAACTGAGTAAACTCACCTCATTTCAGAGATGACTCAGGAGCACTACCTTGTAAAGTGACACTTGATGAGAGTCACTTCTTAGACAAATGAAGGCATCAAACCCTAAGCAACAGGACAAAGCTCGTGTGTGTATGTGTGTGTGTGTGTGTGTGTGTGTGTGTGTGTGTGTGTGTGTGTGTGTGTGTGTGTGTGTGTGTGTAAGGGGGAGGAGGGAGGGAGGCAGGTGTGTGTATGTATGTGTACAAGAGGGAGGCAGCCAGGGGTGTGTGTGTGTGTGTGTGAGTGTGTGTGTGTGTGTGTGTGTGTGTGTGTGTGTGTGTGTGTGTGTGTGTGTGTGTGTGTGTGTGTGTGTGTGTGTGTGTGTGTGTGCGTGTGTGTGTGTGTGTGTGTGTGTGTGTGTGTGTGTGTGTGTGTGTGTGTGTGTGTGTGTGTGTGTGTAAGAGGGAAAGAGATGTGTGTAAGAGGTAGACAGCATACCCTTCAGCTGTCCAGGGTGTTGCAGATTGTCCAGATTTTTACCTCATATTTTCAATCTGTTTCTAATAAAATTCTATTTTTTTTGGGAAATCCCTGGCAAGTTGTTGAGGACTGAAGTCAGAAAATAATGGCAGACATTTGAGCTTTAGACTTCTTAGCCTTCAGAAAATTCATACTAATACAAGACATGTTGTTCTATTAATGTTCTGTGCTTATAAGAGCAATAATTAAAATGTGTCCTTAGTTTTCACCTTCTGTACTCCCATTATGACAGATGCATTTTTCAAGGAATTTAATTTCAAGTGCATTTTCAAGAAATTGTGAACTTCAAGGGAAGAAAGTTTACTGCTGCTCATGCTAAGTCTGTTTACAATGTGCAATTGCTTTGTTTAGCTAGCTAGCAAATGGCATCACTATTTTGGTAAAAACTCTTAAAGCTGTGTTAGCACAACAAGTGATGTGCTTGCCTTTAAATGCAGAAAGCTGTGGGTTCTACTCCCACAGCATGTGGATGTATTGCTGATACTGTGTTGCATTTTTAGGGGGTGGGGTACTGAAGTCCTGAATACGCCCTGCTTTGGATGAGATGCCTACTAATTATGAACCTGTTTTCAGTTTGTCACCCATGCAATATTACCAGCTTACCATTTTTTAAATGTAGGCTAAGTGGGCAATTTATTCTCCAAGGGTAGCAGGCACCAAATTTGTAGATGAAACACTGAAATAAAGTTTGCTAGCAGCAACCTTTTAATTAGTTACAGATCTCTTTAAGGTGGAATTATTCACATGACTTTTACTTTTGCAGAGATGGGTAAAACAGTGGTTCCGCAGTAGCATTGTTGTCTCACAGCAAGAGGTGCTCTGGTTTGATTCGTGGCTGGGGTGCCTTCTGTGTGGAATCTGCATGTCCTCCTTGCATTCGTGTGGGTCTTCTCCCACATTACAATGCGTCTGAAGCATTTCTCCCTGGGCCTCTGCTGAAAATTGGCTTCATTCCAAGTCAGACTTTCTAAGTTAACAAATGTCAACTAAATTGTGCATATTGACTGATGTTGCAATGACAGAAGTTTGAATGGCCTTTTCTGGTTGAAATGTTCTGAACAGGCCAGTTTTGTCATTATTCATTCATATACTTTGTTTTATTGCTTACTGGAAAAATGTGCAAAACTGTACATTTAAAACACATACTACCATGGTGCTGTATTATACAAAGAATATAATTTAATCATTGTGTATTAAAATGTAATTATACAATTAAGAAGGTGAATCAAAGAACTTTTGAATGGTCCTAAAAATGTTCAAAGTGGACCTATGCTTTGAAAATAGTCCAAATGTAAACTTAATCCGACACTTGCCAGATGCATTTTCTTTGAATGTGGGTTTCAATGTTGTTTCAGTGAATGTGAGTTTCAAAAGCAGGGTGGTTTTAATGCTAAGTCTGTTTTCATTGTGAGACTGTATTGCTTTGCTTAGCTTTAGCAAATGTCTGTCCGGGTTTGTGCTATAAAATTTGAAATACAAGTTTTAAATTAAATCCAAAATCTGTTATCATTGTAGAAGTAAAGCAGAAAACAGTATGCATACTGAGAATTTTAAACAGTGTTTATGACAAGTGGGGAGAAATAGCCAAGTAATGGGACACTGAAATGGCTGCATGGCGGGGGGGGGGTGGCTGATTGGGGAGGTTGGGGCGTTGATCAAAACATAGTGTATGTGTACCACCACTTTTAAGGGTCCACCAAAATATTTCCTTTATAAAATGGGTCCTCCAACTAGCAAAGTTTCGGAACCACTGCTCTATAGCAAACTGTCACAGCTGTGTGTGTGTGTGTGTGTGTGTGTGTGTGTGTGTGTGTGTGTGTGTGTGTGTGTATATATATATATATATATATATATATATATATATATATATATATATATATATATATATATATATATATATAAAGTGCATTAAAAGTAATTGCTTTATATTTTTTACCTATATGGTGTAGAAGTATAAAGCCTTGAATAAACCACAGATGACCATTGTATGTATAGTGACACAGGAAGAAGAGCTGGATGGAAGTTAGAATTGAATGACATTTGGGAACTTGTCCAGTATGGAAATATGTCAGCTTGACCCTGACAGCAGACATGCACACAGGAGTGTAAGGGTGTAGCTGGAAGTATAGGGGTTGCTAGGTGCTACAAAGGCTTGCAGAGAATTTTCCAGTAACTCAGCCACTAAGACTTGCACATTAGCTTCCAGTAACTTTTTCAGGCAACAATGTATAGAAAAAGTCATCGTGATCTTGAGGAGGGGTTAGTTTGAGTACTGTAAGGGGTCTGCATAACATGGCTGACTGTGACGCTATTTAGATTCCAACCCTTGCCTTTGCAAAATGAGTTGGTTGGCAATGATCTTACCACAGACATTCTATCAATGGAATATATGGTTCTTCCCTTTGCTGGTGAATGGATTTGTTCAGCTTTTTCCCCTGTGTAGGCCAGATATAAGCAGGAAGAGGAGCCAATGAATGAGTTATATGGAGGAAAAATAATTATTTTATTAATAGTTTAATTATTACTATGTTTTGTTTTAATGACACTAATAAAAGTTATTTAATTCTTACTAGATAATATTTAATTTCCTTCCTCCGGTCATTCCCCCAATTGTTCACATTACTTCACTTTTTTCTTTCTTGTCTAGGCTATTTTCTTCAAGGATTATGGGTGCTCATTATTTCATAGATTTATAGCTTCATAGGTAAGTACTATGCAATCAGTCTGCAGACCATTAATACCTAGTCAATACCTCATACTCAAAAGTTCCCTCCAGTGTCAAGGAGGGCAACACAAGAGAGCCTGGAAACATCTGAACTCATCATTTTGTTATTTAGGTTAAACTTGAAGGTGGCAAGGGTGTTTTTATGCTTCACGTGTAGTAGATTTTTTTCCAGAGGTAGGTGCACTTTGGGATATGAATCTGTTATGCCAACTTGTCTGAAGGTGTTCCTTTACCACGTGTTTGAGGAACCATTTGGTATGCTAAGCAACAGGAGATCAAAGGGGGCTGGATCTTTTATCAGTGGGGCTGGATCATTTATGGCTCAAAGGACTAGATGCAAATCCCACAGAAGTGAATAGGGTAATGAATATAGAAACAGGTCTACCAGTCTTTCCTGATAGCTAGGATTTCTAAAGCAATTGATCTTTTTTGCTAGGAAACTCTAATGTCTACTATGTTAAGTGAAATTTTTAGATAAATACATGCCACTAGGGACAGTAATTCAACAATGAGTCTGATAAGATACAAGTAAAGAAAAATTAGGTCTTCTTTTCATTTCTAGGAAATACTTTCAGAAATGAAATGAGCGAATCAGAGTACTTTTCCAAACTATTGCAGATATATGACGGGCAAAAGATAAAGAATTATCAGCAAATGTACATATATCTTTTATGACAGTGTCTAACTGGAGAGTTGTGTCACCTATATTTTATGGAAAAATATTTTGCTAGCCAAACTTATACTGCCTTTTCTTTTAACATTTAATTTGAGACCACTGTCCTTTCACCCATTTTAACATGGTCTAACCCATGTTGGAGCAGTAATAACATCCAGTCCATAATTTTCTGCAAACTTAAAATGCCCAAAGGCTCAGAGTCATGGATTAAAGGTCTGAAAAATAGATGTCAGATATGAAAAGGACCAGCAACAAGCTCTGTGGTACAAACCTAGCAACACTTTTTTCTTTCAGAAGTAGCACCTGCAACTCTAAGCACATGGGTTCTGTCACACAACCAGATCATTATCCACCTAACAGCATAAGGATTTATATTCAGATTTACAAATTTATGAACAATGACTGCAATCAGAATAGAGTCAAATGCCTTGGCCAGGTCCAGAAATGCTGAATTGCTGTATAACTGCCGTCAATTTCTTTAGTGACTTTTTCAAAGAAACCAATGAGGTCCAAGAGGCATAAGTGAACAGTGCAAGAACCACTATACTGCAATGCAAGCCTAACTTCCTCAGCCAATGGGAGGCAAAAGTTAAGGAAGACACACTACCTCCTTACTGTTTAGTATAACAAAAATTAGATATCCATCCAACCTGCCAATGTATGACACCATACACATTTTCATTCTCCATTGTCTTTATTTCTTGATTCTGCAGAGACTGAAAGGAATTCAATAATGCATAGGGAGAGACAAGGGTGCCTAAAAAGCGTCAGCCTAAGTTTACATTATGTTGTGAAAGATATGACTGTTTGAATAGTGAAAGGTAGCAATTAAAATACTAATAAATTACATTCATGCAGCAGGGCAACATCTGTTGCTACTGACATTCCATACTGGAGTTATTATGACTGAGCAAAGTTGTAATGCTAATTCCGCATGGAGAGGTTATGACTATGTGCAAAAAAATTGTTAAGATGACTAAGGGTTCAGTCACCACCACCATGATAAAAGAAATGCTGGGTTTGTAAGCTAGTTTTAACTTTCAGAATAGTTAAACTAATAAGATTATAAATAAAATAGCTAAAATATTAGAATAACTATGTAGGTCTCATGGTAAAAATATTTGTGCTCCTTCACTGTATTTTATGATTTTGAAAAAATAATTAAGAAGGCAATTTCATAATTTTTGTGTCTCATCCTCAACCCTCTTTGTTCATAGCCTTTCATTTTTTTTGTATGTCTGTCTGTTTCTATTATTATTATATGCGGTATCACAGAGTACTGGACTAACAACTCCAACATGACCTGTCGTACTCCCAGAGGTATCAGCAACAGTGCCACCACAACCACCAGATGCACCCAGCACATCTGGTCCCAGAATTCCAAAGTTCCTCCACACCCACCACCCTACCAGTACTACCAGTGTTAGGTAACTGTGCCCTGGAGGAGGGTCCAGTGGTACCTACCACGAACAATACCAGTAGAAGTGGCAATTTTGTCTGCTGTCAGAAGCTGTCAGAGTTTTTGGGGGAGATGCTGGACAGGAGGTTCAATGCCCACATCAGCTGTATTGAGATCATGATGCAGTGCCTCATTGAGTCTATTTATTCCCTGCCCAGCACAGACTGCAGTATCTGTGGCAGGACACAGTGGTGACAGCCCCAGTTCAGGAATATTGATTTATTTATTGGTGTTTGATTACCAGGAATGTCCTAGTAAGCAGTGCCCTTTTTAAGTAGATGACCTGGGAGAAAAGCTCCATTATACAGACATCATGGAATCATTTGCATTGTTTCATCATGTACAGTCAATTTCATTCATTAGCAATGGTTCTCTTACTCAGACATCTTTAACAGCAGTTACATCATTTACAAGCAGTTTTAATTAATAATAACACTAACATGGGTTGTATATTTATATATTTTTTTGTTAAATACAGGGAGGTCTATGCAGTGCTATACCATCAGTATGCATAGACTATCAGGATTTATGCAAGTATATTTGTTACTATAAGCACTTGTTCAAAATCTAGGGGATATGAAGATAAAATAAAGAGTCAGAACAGCCCAAAGAAAGGAAGGATGAGAGGACAGAAGGTACAAGGAGGATAAAGGAGAAGAAATGCTAGAGAACAATATAGCTGTGATCTCCTACCTGGACCAACTCATACCTTGTCACTATACTCTGTATCCTACAGACTGCTAACAGTTGACCTGTGTCTGGCATACAAGACATCCTCTAACCCCTTACTGATGGATTTACTGCACATCAGCAAGTCAAATGGTATCAGAAATAGATGATCTAGAGATCTAAACCTCTTCTGCAACAACAACAGAATGGTTTGAAAGGGCAGGTATATTTCACAGAGGATACTGCTGCTATAAAACACACTCCCCTCCCCTTCTACCCAAAACAAAGTTTATCCCTGTCCATGTTTCAAGCACAACTTAGATCTATGGATGGGAAACAGGAAATTTACCCCAGGACTGTTCCTAGTATGACTAACAGACAGATGCAGCTCCTAAATGCTTTAGTCCATGCATAGGTCCCCTCAGATTATTTATGGTATGATCCCATTTATTCTCATTATGGGTACAATATAATTATCAACCATGTGATGGGTAAGGCCAATCTATAACAAAATGGGATAGGATATTACAAGCATAAAAAGGGAAACTGGCTAGACTTAAAATGGCCTGTAAGGGTAGCTAGCATTTACTTACTTATGAACCTATTATGAACCTATAATATTATGTTATGTTTTGAGCAGCAGAGAGTTATGGCATGAATTCATTTAGTTGTATTAGTACCAGTATAACCATGGGGGTGCATGTGCCAGTCATCTATCAGGTGCTGCTTCAGTTGGTATTTAAAGTCATTCAGGTCGCAGACTGTTCTGAAGTGGAGTGGGATAGTATTCTAGCAATTAGCAATGCAGTATGACTACACGGAGTATCTTGCATTGTTGTTAGATTTAGTTACAGACAGTAAGGCATTTGTCAGTGGACGGTAGAGGTCTCTTAGAAGTGTATGGGTGAATGATGGAGTGAAAAACAGGAATTTTCAGGCCTGTACATTAGTTTGAAGGTTGTAATTAATTGTGACAGTAATAGAAAATTATTTAGTTCAAGCCAGTTTAATTGTTTTAGAGAGAGGCAGTGATGTGAACTATATTGTCGTTTTTTTTTTCAAATGTGGCTAATTTATTGTAACATTGTTCTTATTTTGCGATAGAGTGGATTTGAGATTGGCTAGGGTAGGAGAAGCATATAATATGGTGGGGAGTAGAAATGAAGTGGCTGTGTTTTGTCTAGCAGTAAGGTGGTGTTTTACTCTACAGAGGCTGTGTAGCTTTTGATGTATCTTATTTATGGTTTGCTGAAGGTGGAGATCAAATTTCTGGTGGTTGTCTATAATCACATCTTGTAGTTTGGTGTGGAATACCAGTTCTATACCGGTCTTGTTAGATGACAGTATATTAAAGGTAGTTTTTGGGAGAAAGAGAGTTGGAGGTGAGCACTTGTACCTTACTTTTTGGGAGGTTCAGTAGGAGTTGTGAGACATCAAGTCAAGCTTCTATGGACCAGAAGTACTTCTGGGAGAGTGTTTGGAGCATGGGCAGTGCCCTAGCACCACATATTACAGTGGAGTCATTGGAGTATTGTACTATGGTGGCACCTTTGGCTACTGTGTTTGGGTCATTGATAAATAAGTTAAACAGTAATGGTATTAGGATGTAGCCTTATGAGACTTTAAAGGATATAGGAAAGAAAGAGGAGAAATTGTCTTCCCATTTCACTGCTTGGGGGCAATTAGTGAAGTAACTAAGAAACCAGCTAAATGTGGTGAGTGTTAGCCTATAGGAGGAGGGATTAGTTAGGAGAATTTAATGATTGACTTCTGTTGAATGCCTTACATAGATCCAGAAATAGGACTGGTAAAAGACCTAAATTTCTATTGTGATTTATTATTATCTCTGAACTTTTGAAAGGCAATGGTTGTACTGTAATTGGGTCTGAAACTGTGCTGTAAGAGAGAGAGGAGGTTATGAGAAGTAATATATATAATAAGTTGAGAGTGATAATATCTTTCCAAGATTGTGTATAAGGGTGAAATAATGGCAAATGGTCTGTAGTTTGTGAGCTTGGTTGATAAGCCGCCTTAATGAAGGGGTATTATACAGGATTTTTTTCCATAATATGGGGACATATTTTTCTTGGATAAAGTGGTTTAAGAAAATCAAGACAGGATATGCAAGATTATCTGCAGAGAGTATGAGGTATTCAGATATAAACTGGTCAGGGGCAGTAGTTGTCTTATGGGAGTATAAGTATTTTTTAATTGTAGATGTTGGCACTGCAGTGAGTATGAAGGCCTTTTGTAGCTTCAGTGATTGGGGTGGGATTGCTGGATTTGTAATAATTTTGTGTTGTAGGAGGGATGTTACTGTGAATTAAACTGTGAAGCAATGCTTTGGAAGTTATTGGTTGTGAATGGGCTAGGTTGGGTTGATTTTCCAGGACTGAGCAATGCACTTATGGATTTCCAGAAGGTTTTGGAGTGATCAATGATGAATTTGGAATGCCATTATAATTAGCTTTTTTCCCTGTTTTTGCATTGCTTGCTATGTTTCCTTAACTGCCCATATTGCTGCAGGTATGTTTGATACTTGATTTGAAGCCATGGCTTCCGAGCTTTATCTCTAAGGTGCACAAGTTGCATTGTGTTTTAGTTAACCAAGGTACTGGCTTCTTTTTATCTTTTTTGATTTTTAAAGGTGCTTATTCTGCCAGGTTATTTATAAATATTGTATTAAATGCATAGCTGAATTGAATTAGTCGGGTACCCTAAGGCTACCGTTTGCAAGTCTATAATACCTCCTAGCAAGATGGGTTCTAGTCTTATGTTGGCCAAGATCCAGTAGAGGATCTCTTTAAGGATGGAAATGTTGTTACCATGTGGTACATATAGACCTTTGATAGCTAGAGATTTGTGAGTATTCAGTTTGAGAAGTGAAATAAGAAGTTAAACATTCTTGAAAGGGGGTATGGTATTATGGTAAGTGGAGAGACATCCAAAACATTTCTGTAGAAAATAGCAACTCCACCTGCTTTTTTGTTGGTTCTGTCTAGCCTAAGTATGTTATAACTTGATAGGAGTATTTCTGTGTCTTTGTTAATTGCCATTAGCCAGGTTTTTGTGGCTAGATCAGGTAGTAGTTGGCTATACAGGCAACAACTCCAGTGATTTTGTTATAGAGACCTCTTAGGTTACTGTGTAGTATTTTAACTCCTAGTTGTTTGGAGAGGTAACCTGTTGCTGTTTTGGGATGTGTGAGACTAGTTTGGTGGGGTTTGGGGTTAGAAAAGTGGGCCCTGGATTGGGATGTATATCCCATCTGAGTATTATTGTCCAGTTAGCAATGTGGCAAATGAAGAGCAACTTATATTTGGACTTAAATTTATAGATAGTTTTGGATAATGGAGGAGCACATGTTACTTGCTTCTGTTTCAGAGTGCTAAGGTAATTAATGTCATGTCAGCTGGAGGGAATAATAGTGAAATGTGGTTTAGTATTCCGGTTTAAGCATTGTGTGTCAGGTGTGGGTAAGTAACAGTAGTTGAGAAACTTGTGATAGCTGGTTGAGCATGTGAGTATGGTGAGAAATGCTAGTTATAAAACATGAAGTAATAGCATATCTGGGATTAGAAGGAAGCAAGCATAGGTGACAGCATGTGGCGGGAGGAGTGTGGAGGGATGTAGTTATAGGTAGTAGAGATTAGTGGGAGGAGTACATTAGAATAAGATGATAGGTAGGATTGATAGGTTGGTATAGGGATTGACGGGTGGGTATAATAATGTAGAATAGGTATGGTAAGCAGGGTTAGTAAGAAAAGTGCACTGAATTCAATGTGTACAGACAGAGAGAAGGTGAGGATAGTGAGATATAAGCAGTATATAGAGATAAGGGGAAGGCTGAGAGATATTACATTGGAAGAGATGAGAGACAAATATTAATCTGATTTTAGTATATGAGAGAAAATTGCAGGGATGAAAGGAATAGGGAGTTTTGTACAGGAATGACATAGAGGTACAGTCTGGGAGGTGTCTGAGTAGGATAGCATGTAGTACAAATAGAAATTGGATTGTTTCTTGGATAGAGATAAGGAGTGGGTGTTGCAAGTGATAGGTGCATGTACTGTAGGAGGTATAATGGTAGAATAATGTGGGGTGGGACTTGGGGTAGGAGGGGGGAGTGAAGACAAGTCTAAGAAAGCTGACCATAGCGAGCTTCCCACCCTTAGGCCATTTATTACAGACAGCAATGTGTTTATGGTGCCCAACAATTAGCAAAGAGGCACAACGTAGAACAGATCTTCTTACATTTACTGAATGCAGACAACAAGAAGGTAGGGTCACAAGGAAGCTGGCTAACACAGTGTAATCTAGTGATCAAATGAAAGGAAAAGGCCAATTAGGTAAGTGGTTCTTAGGGTGCTTCCTTTTGGGGGAATGTCACAACCACTTTGAAGCAGAGGGCATGCATTGATTTTACTAGTTAAAGATTATGCACCACAAGACTCCTCATATTAACTTCTTTACATTGTATAGTGACAGTATTCTCAGTTAAAACAATTGCAGCGGTGTGCCTTGTGGCAGAGCTCCCACTGTGTAAGGGAAAGGGTCTGATGCAATGTCCACATGCTATTGCACAGTGACAGTAATTAGTAATGATATTAATAAATATTGCCCACTGTGTCAAAGCTGGCACAGAATTCATCTCTGAACTCCTAATGCTATCCGCAAACCCAGTGTAACCCTCCACTTTGTGTTTACAACCAATCCTGTTATGTTACACAATCTGCACTTTACCATTGTCTGCCCTCTGTCTAATGTCCCCTTCATCATTGTGCTCCCCCTCCCTCACTCAGTGTCTTACCCCATGCCCTATCAAGTCATGACTGTCTTTCATTGCTACATAACCACCCACTCTTACCTACGTTTTAACTCCCTGACATCCTTCCCCAGCTTTCCACTCTCAAAGAGAAAAAAAACCTTCACCTGACCCACTAAAAAATTACATCCCACACATAACTCAGCTTTAAACATAGAGTAATACACACAAATAATTTGCTTACCTTGGTTATCCTAGAAACTTTGTTATTTTATCTGTTTATTTGTGATTTTATTCCCAAGGAAATTATAAAAGGATTAAGATACTTCTTTCATAAGAAATTGAAAGATGTGTTCCTATCCCACCTCCTTCCAGATCATTCCTGAATTGTTCACCTTCTGTTCTACCCTCTGCTTGCTTTTCGTTTTCAGCTGTATCCTATACCACCATTTCCAGCCTTTAATCTGGTCAATAATAGATAAGCATGGCACACACACACACATGAGCAAGAATGGCTTATAAATTAAAATTCTTATTTCTCTACTCATGCATTGCTCAACAGTTGGCACAGAGCAACATGACTGGTCATTGATGACCAGAGGGAAATGGTATTTCTCCTCCTGATGCAAGACAAAACAAGTTCCTGCACTCTCACAAAGACTCTGCCATCAGTTGCACAGCTGAGCTGAGTGTCAGTGTGCATCACTAAGCAATACTGACATAAATAAAAGTAAGATAGGGTAATTCTGTTCTCTGTAACTGATCCCATGCCTCAGTGTATCATTGATGTGGAATCCTTTCTGGTGCAAAGGGTGCAGGGTTATAATCCACTGAGAGTGGGATGTTTTACAATTTTTTTTCACTTTGCATCTGTATTACATTCCATTAAATATCTTTTTATGCCTTTCCTCTGAGAACTTTTGAGGCATACCTGACTATGTTTTGTTATCCTGAAATGTGTCTTATTTACACATTCCTTTGGAAAGATTGCATGACATGCATAGGTAATGCTCTGCTTAGGGAATGTTAGTGACACAGATATGTTCAAATCCATACTCATGCATTTTTTGATGCTGTTGTGTTTATTATCATGAAATAAAACATTCCTATCATCAATACGTAAATTATGAGTGTCAGTTTTGCAATTTTTGCAATTCCAAACAAAATGTATATATGCAATTCTTTTTCAGCAGTTCTGTAGTAAGATAATATGATGTAAAACAAAATTATAGCTAATGATTTTACTCTCTGTTCTTCTTCTTAGGTTCAGTGTAATTGTCACGTTATTTATACTGGAACTCTGTTTTTTGGGGGTGGGGAGGTTTGAAAATACTACAGCACTATATTTTGTTCTACACCGTTGTGTTTGCATTCTGCGATTGTTCTACATTACCCCAGTAAATGTGCCTCATGATCCGTATGTAGTTTGCATCTTTCAGTGGTTACTCTAGCTAATGCAATTGTATGGAGAACAACACAATGACAGTCATGGTTTCAGAGCCATTGGAACCTTTTTTGAACTTAACACAACTTCATCCTGAACAATCATTATTTACTTACATTCTTAATCTTAATATGATTTCACATTAGAGGAACACAATACATACATACTCGCAAATGAATTTAGAAAAGTAAAAAAAAACAACTCTCTGACAGTGAGCAAAGAGCAATGTATACGTCTATGTGTAACCACAGAAAAAATGACATTTCTCATTTTACAATAAAAATAGACAAAATTCCTTGGGTGCAGTAATGTTTTGGTGACCACAGCACAAGTGACCTTGAGGTGCAAAAGAAAACAGTAATGATATAAGCATAAGATGGCATTATTAGTTTAATTGTAACAGTTTCCATGGGGTACTGTACTTGTAATGTGATGTTTAGTTTGACAGTAACGTATTTTGATAGTTTTGATTCCCTGATTACAGAAGTCTGATCAACATTGCTTGTTTTATGGTCTTCCACACCTTTGAAACACTCCCTGTATGCTCTCTGATAACTGTACTATACGTTTTTATGTGTTGACAATAGCTAGTATGTAGGTCAACAGAATATGAGTTAGGCAGACATGGTTTCAAACCCAATGAGGTATGCGATGAATCAGTGTGAAAAGCAATGCATATCATGCAATTATGATTTAGTAAACAAATATGAAGTAAGGTGCACCACTTGCATGTAACAATTTGACAGGATTGTATAAACTGGTTAGGGGGTTTTGATCCCCTGAGTTCTGTACTCTGTTTAACACTTCTCAGTCATACACAGTTTTGATAACATCCCTTCATACGTGTGCTTTTTTGATAATTATATATTTTGTGGTGTCCATAGGTAGCATACAGGTCAAGAAAGTATGAGTTAGGCAAGCAAGAATTCAGATCCACTGAGTGTAAGTAAAACAGTCTGATGAAAAACCATTCCTTGCTGTAAGTATGTATAATGCATATATGGAGGAAGGGAAAGCATAGTATGTGTATGCAACTGATCGTCACTGATGTGTACATTTTCAGTAAAGTAGGTGGTGGGTATTTATTCTCTGACTGCTTTCTGCAGTTCACTACCACTTAGTTTTCAATCTTACACAGTCATCAAGCAATAGCGAACTACAGTAAACTCTATACCTTCCCTATAAAGGCTTGTTATGCTTCAAAGGTATGTACTTAACCAGGCATATCCAACAACTGGAATGTCCACAGATGTTCCTCACTAAAAGAATACAGGGCATAAGTAAAATGTCCTATGCAGACCACCTCAAGGCCCCATCCTTTTATTCTGTCTCCTACAGGCTCTTGAGGAGAGATCTATGTCTGGCACACAGGAAATTGTCAGACACCACTCTGATGGACCTCCTGCATATCCAGAAAACAAACAGCACCAGAATTACCCGTTCTAAAGACTTAAACCTTGCCTGTGATATAAATAGGACCTTCTGGAGAGGTAGGTATATATCCCAGAGACTACCCCGTCTATGGAACAGGCCCCACATCCATGTGAAGCAGAGTTCCTACCTAATGCAATTCAAGTACAACTTGTAGAATTGGATGAGAAACCAGAAATTCGTCCCTGGTTTGGCACCTATGTATCTAATGGAAACAGGTAACCTTGTAAATTGTTCATCTCCCAGGCCCATGCTTACACTTATCAAGGGTATCAGGACTTGTCAGAAATTTGGGATGCATGGCTAGGCTTAAAAAGGCCCTTGTGGTTGTTAGCCTAGTAAACACCTATGAATTTATAATGTAGTCATGATGAAATGAGACTGTGCTCAGACCACTTAGCACAGAGTTCTATTCCCCTGCTGGTGGGATGTTTTCATGCAATATTATGTCGTCAGAAAAGAACTGTGTACAATTTCTGTGCAATGTTTTATTTTATTTTTTCTTCCACTGTGTTGTTGCGTTTCCTTGAGTTGTGTATTTTCTGTTTCCTTTGCTATAACATTTTCTGTAGCTTCATTAAGTAATGCAGCAGTCTCATGAGTATTAGTTAGGCAGGAAGTGGTTCAAATCCTGAAGATCTTCCTTGTAGCCTGCTGTTAAAAAGTCATTCTCATATGTTAATAACATGTATTGCAAGTGTAACCTAAGATAAACATGATATGTACATGCAAACTCTTCCCTGCCTAAGTCTACTGTTGAAGTGATGTATACAGTGGCAGATGGATTTTAATATTCTCCCATGTTGGTTTGTCAGTTGTTTTCCTTTCTTCTATTTTCAGTCTTAAACACTGTTCTAACATTTCCCTGAAATATGTATTCAGACCATTACAGTATGTGTTCTACTTTGGCTGCACTTCCTAACAGTCTTGCTAATAGAATGTATTTGAAAAAACACAGGGTTTTAAGCTGTAGTAAGAATCTTTGTGTTCAACATCTTTGTATCATGTATAGTAAGGGTTAAAATGTGAAACTGCATTGCGTGCAAAGAAATAAGCTAAAATAAGTTGTTTTTCTTGTAAAGGATTTGCTGACCAAAGAGGAATGCACAGAGGATACCTTGATCCAGGCACAAGCTTATCTTGTGCCTGACCTCTGACCATCTAAGGCTCCAGGATGTGAATTTATAGCTTTGAGTGAAATTCCTTGTCTAGTAACCAGCCACTGTGTACGTGCAGGAAAGGGTATAAAAACCCATGTGAAATATACAGAATTTAGACTGCTGACATACCATGTACTTTGTAGCATGTCTCCATGCATGTAAAATAAACCTTTTTGCTTACTTTTATCTGCGTGATTCTTCCAGTATATGTTAAGAGTATTAAAATCTTTTGACATTTCTGGCGCCCAAGACTGTGGGGCCACCTCTTCATGGTACGAATCGCATAAGAGGGACTGAAAAACCTGTACAGGAAAGGGAGAACGAATCTCGGTCTCCCTTGAACAGAAAGACCTCCGACAAAGAAGTCGTAAGTAGAGGCCAGTCACTCTTAGATTCGATCCGTGGGACAGTGACGAACGGGGCGGAAGATCCGCAGTAAGGTAAGCTCTTTTCATTTATAAAAGTACTTTTTTTAAGGGACTAGTCATAAAGGAATTTCTTTTGTTTAAATTTTACAAAAGACCGGTAGAGATCTCAGGAAAAGGAAAATAGTTTTTCTTTTAAATAAGAAAAATGGGAATAGGAAGCAGTTGTTGTGCTAGTAAGGGCTGCTTAAATAAAAGGACTGAAGATGAGGAATATATGTTTAAATTACATCTAAGAAAAAAAAAAAAAAAAAAACTTAAAATACATAAAAAAATGAAAGACAAATTATGGGTTTAGTGGTAACTTAAATAGATCAGAATGTCAAAATTTGGTGAGAAATCTGCGTAGGGACACAGGAGGCAAAGTTAAAAATCCAGTAAAGGTGGGATTCCCTCAAGCACAGAAATGGTTAAAAGAAGCTAATAAGAGGCATAGGGAACAATTTTCGAATAAGGAAAGTGGTGGCTCGAGTGCAAAAGGTGCATTTTTTGTCCATAAAGAAGATGACGAGACATCTGTTGTCTGTCGTAAACCGACAGCCCCACCCTTGTATCCAGAAGTCCCTAAAGAAATGGTCGGTCCACCCCAGTATCAGGAAAAAGAAGCAGAAAATCAAGAAAAGGTGTCCTCCGTAGTTTTACAGGAGGCATGCCATCCTGACTATGCTTTCTGACCCCACAAAAAGAATTAAAACTACAGTCAGTACCAAAATCCTTATGGTCCCTAGGACAGCATGACATTGGGCTAATGAAAACAGCAGGACAGGTTAAAATAACTCCAAAATCCGATTTTAGACCTCATAAGCGTCAGTATCCATTAAGTAAAAAGGCAGAAGAAGGCATTTTTCCAGTGATCACGGCTCTACTGAGAGCTGGGGTTTTAATTCCATGTACAGATTCACTGTGTAACACACCCTTGTTCCCAGTAAGGAAACCGGACGGGACATGGAGAATGGTACAGGATCTGCAGGCTGTAAATGCTGCTGTAGTACCAAGGGCTCCTATGGTCCCAGATCCATCTGTTTTGTTAAATGATATCCTTGCCACGGATAAGTATTTTTCTGTTATTGACATTAGTAACGCATTCTTTTCTATTCCCCTACAGGAAAATATTAGGTTTTGGTTTGCTTTTACGTTTATGAGCAAGCAGTACACATACACACGACTACCGCAGGGATATTGTGAAAGTCCTACAATCTTTTCGCAAGAAATGTCGACAAACCTGGCACAGTTTCAACCAGAGCATGGCTGTCATCTACTATTGTACGTGGACGACATCTTACTGGCTGCACCCACGGAGGCTGTCTGTGAGTCTGAAACTATTCGGTTATTGTATTTCTTGGCGAAAGAGGGACATAAGGTAAATAAATCTAAATTACAATTTTGTAAAACTGAAGTACGGTATCTAGGCTATACCATTTCAATTGCTGGTAGACAACTAGATAACTGTAGAAAAGAAGCCATTTTACAGGCACCAATGCCCAGCACAAAAAAAGAAATGATGTCATTTTTAGGAATAACAAATTTCTGTCGTAGTTGGATTCCCAACTATGCAGAGGAAGTAAGTCCACTTTCGGAACTTATTTTCGCACTTCCCATGGCAGCACATGACGCGCTGCAATGGACGGATAAGGCAATACAGGCATTTACTAGGGTAAAACAATTGATAGCAGGATCTGCAACACTTAGCTTCCCTGACTATACAAAACCCTTTGTTCAGACAGCAGATTGTAAGCAGGGCTTTATGACATAGTTTCTGTTGCAAACTTATGGGGATAAGTTGAGACCATTAGCTTTTTATTCCAGTAAACTGGACACAGTGGCACGATCTTTGCCACACTGCGTACAAGCAGTAGTCGCAGCCGCACTGGCTGTGCGTCTGCAACCCTAGTTTTGTTTCATGACCTTACCTTACGAGTACCCCACTCTGTCGCAGTAATACTACTACAGGATAAAGTTACCTTTCTCTCTCCTAGCAGACACTTATCCTGCATGACAATGTTACTGTCACAAATACACATGACCATTGAGCGATGCACCACTCTTAATCCAGCCACGCTGTTACCTACAGCTGACGATGGTGCCCCTCACGTGTGTTTAGATTTAATACACTCTAATGTCCTACCAAGACCAGACCTTAAGGACCAACCTTTGGCAAATTCAGATTGGACCCTGTTTGTAGATGGGTCAGCATGTAAAAATGAGGCAGGCATTACACAACTGGGTTATGCAGTCACAACTGAGACTACGGTACTAGAGGCAAAACCCCTCCCCAGGAACCTGTCCGCACAAGCGGCCAAATTGATTGCTTTGTCTAGAGCATGCACCATCTCCAAGGATAAGGCAGTTACTATCTACACAGATAGTCAGTATGCTTTTTCCACAGTCCATGTCTTTGCACAGCAATGGAAAAATAGGGGAATGGTTATGGCCTCAGGAAAGGAAATAACCCACAAGGATTTAATCCTTAGCCTCTTATAAGCTGTCCAACTGCCACAAGGACTGGCCATCTGTAAGTGCACAACGCACACGAATGCCAAGGATCCGGTATCACTTGGAAATGCACTGGCTGACAAAACTGCAAAAAGTATAGCCTTAACCTCTACCTTTGCACTCAAGACCACACAGAAGGAACTTCACCCTACAGATAAATTTGATTTACAAACTTTACAGGTAATGCAGGAACTTAGTACAGTTAAGGAAAAACAGCGATGGATTAAATATGGGGCTATTCAAAAGCAGGGAGTTTTTGTAGGTTCAAATGATAAGTATGTCTTGCCAACGAACCTTTTTAGGTATGCCTCGTTAGTGATGCATGGCCCATCTCATCTGGGCCCTGCTGCTATGGTTCAAATAATCCAGCAAATTTTCTGGACCAAGGGCTTTATAGCGTACGCTAAATGATTTTGTTTATTGTGCCTGCTTTGTGCACGATACCATGGTGGTTGGGTGCGGATCACCCCAGCAGCTTTTCCGCTGCCTCCATATCCATTTCACACAATCTGCATGGATTTTATTGAACTAACTCCTGTTCAACAGAAGCGATTTGTGTTAGTCATTATTGACGCTTTTACGAAATGGGTTGAAGCTTTTCCGGTAGCACACCCAGATGCACTGTCGGTAGCCAAGGCCCTTACAAATAACATTATCCCTCATTTTGGGCTACCTACACGCATCTATTCTGATAATGGCACACATTTCGTAAACCAAGTTATTCAAAAGCTGGCCACCGTTTTTCGGATCGAGTTAAAACATCACTGTGCCTACCACCCACAGTCAGCAGGGTTGGTTGAACGCCATAATGTCATTCTCAAAGGCAAGTTATGTAAACTCATGGCTGAGACACATCAGTCTTGGATAAACTGCTTACCTCTGGCACTTCTGTCTATGAGTACCACTCCCACCTCAAAAGGGGTCACACCATTTGAACTATTATACGGGAGACCATATTACGTCCCACAGTGGCAAATTCTTTTGCCTGCGGAACGTGAGGGGGGGTGAAGAGATAGCAGATTACATGAGGAAACTGTTGCTGACCAGAACTAACATCTCTTTAACGAATGATTGCTTTTCAGATCAGAAGAACAACAGGATCCTGGAAGTGGAACCTGGCAATTGGATCTGGGTTAAAATTGTCAAGAGGAAAACGTGGGTCTCCCCCAAGTGGGAAGGTCCATGCCAGGTTTTGATAGCAACACCTACAGCAGTCCGAATAAAAAAAAAAAAAGAACATCGTAGATCCATCTGACACACTGTAAACTGGTGAAACAGTTTGAACTGAACAAAAATTTGAGTTCCCCTGAGGAACACTGATTAGTAGTAATCTTGTTTTGTATGAATATCTGACTATTGTAGCAATGCAGAGAAATACCAGAAGGGAGCAGCCTTTCCCACAAAAGCATTCCAAAATAATCTTGTTGTTAATAAGTGTGATTGTTACTTTTCTGTTTTGGCCATTTTTATTTTCAAACAAGACTAGCCAAGTAAAGAGAGATGATGCATATGCTCTATCTTTTAATGTTTCAAATTGTTGGATATGCACGGCTATCCCTACTGTACATGGTGGTCTAATGTTAGGTACAGTCCCTTTGGGGGCAAATGATACATGGACTAATTTACTATTTGAAACTTCAAAGGTAGCCTTAAAGGACACAATAGCATTACCCCTCATGGGTCACCAGAATGGAACTGTAATGTTGGATGGAGTCAGTGTAATGTAACCATAATTCATAACTGTACAATAGATGGGCACTGTGCAACAAGTTTCAAGCCTATAAGAGTGCTTGTTAATAGTACAGGGCTTATTAATGGCACAAGTTTCTTTGAAAAAATGTGATCTGTGTATGACCTTTTGTTTAAAGGGCTGCAAGACAAAGGAAATCACTCTGTTCCAGTCAATATTACACTTAAAGTAAATGATTGTTATTTTATCTGTGGTAGAAAAGCATACAAATGGTTACCAAGGAATTGGTCAGGCAGTTGTTTTTTGGGTTATTTAGCACCAGCTATAAGACATACATTTTCTCTTCCCCAAGGTAAAATATGAAATGTATGTGCTGTTAATAAACCTGTTAATTCCGTAGGTAACGTTGATGCATCCTGGATCTATCACCACGATTTGGCCCATAGTAGCAGCAAGGGGCTATCACACATGGACTTGAGCGATGATGTTATTTCCTGGACTGGTATTCTTCCAGCTTATGGGACAGTAAAATCCATTTGGGAGCTCAGAAAACTGTCAAAACTGTTAGAAACTCAGAGCAATGCAACTTTTTCTGCGCTAGAATTGGTGACGGATGAGTTAACTGCAATAAGGACTGTAGCATTGCAGAATCGTATGGCGCTCGATTTCACCCTAGCAGCCAAAGGAGGTACTTGCGAGTGTTGTCCGTTCATTACAGACAATGAATATGACATTAACAGCCATCTGGAGATCCTACAACAAGTTTCTGAACTTACAAAACCAGGACAGAATCCATTAACTGACTTTTTCCAAAATTGGTTTGGAAATTTGTGAACAGTACTTATGAATGTCTTAATTGCTATATGTGTTGATGCCATTATATTCCTACTGTTGGGTTGTTGCTGCATTCCTTGCATCCGTATGATAATATCAAATGTACTGTCTGCCAATGCAACTAAAGCTTATTATTCTGAATATGCAGAACACGAGTCATGCGAAAAACTGTATGAATAAAATGTATTACTGATGATACAAAGTGTTGTTGGGGGGAAATGTAGTAAGAATCTTTGTGTTCAACATCTTTGTATCATGTATAGTAAGGGTTAAAATGTGAAACTGCATTGCATGCAAAGAAATAAGCTAAAATAAGTTGTTTTTCTTGTAAAGGATTTGCTGACCAAAGAGGAATGCACAGATGATACCTTGATCCAGGCACAAGCTTATCTTGTGCCTGACCTCTGACCATCTAAGGCTCCAGGATGTGAATTTATAGCTTTGAGTGAAATTCCTTGTCTAGTAACCAGCCACTGTGTACGTGCAGGAAAGGGTATAAAAACCCATGTGAAATGTACAGAATTTAGACTGCTGACATACCATGTACTTTGTAGCATGTCTCCATGCATGTAAAATAAACCTTTTTGCTTACTTTTATCTGTGTGATTCTTCCAGTATATGTTAAGAGTATTCAAATCTTTTGACACAAGCCTAGCTAGGTACATTTTTGTTGTCCTGCCATCAACTGTTTCCTTCCCCTAACATATGCTTTACTCCTCTTTTTATGAGTGCTTCTGTGGCATCATTACTTCTTCATCAGACTAGAGCATGCAAGTGAAATAGGCAGGGGATCAATGCCATTCATGACTGTCTTTTTGTGCTATCTTGTGTTCGAGTTTCCTGACAATAAACAATCCTATTTATGAATGTCTACATTTTGCATGGGAGGTTGGCACTTTCTAACAATGCATTTCTGGATTCTTCAGTCACTGGGCTAGGAAGTTGGGAGACATGGGCTCCTATCCTAACTTCAACTTGTTCATTCCATATAAGCTGGCCTTATGCTATGCCCCCTGCTTGCTTCACCTTTTCATCTCAGTTTGTCCTAAACTCCCACATCCAACCTATGCTATGGTCAAAATATAGATAGAAACACCATGCACATGACAACAGTGAGTATATAATACAAATCTTTCAATAGTCATAAGTCATGTGAGTGCTGGCAGAAAGCAAATCCAATGGCCAATAGTAATCACAGAGATATGACACTCTATGTGCTGTGACAAAAATGAATCAAAACACTTAGCACATCATGCCAATGAGCTAAGCCTCACTGTATGTATCAATCTGAAATAAAATAGAGATACTACCATGATTTGAAGTCATTTGATGACTTAGTGTACACATTAAATCTTTCTTGCTCTGTCATTACACTGGCTGGGAGTTTCAAATCCACTGGGGGTTGTATGTAAATCCATTGGGAGTTGTATGTGATTGTATAGCTTTTCTGTTGTCAGTTTTTACTATCATTCTAAAATATATGTGCTTCATGACCCCTTTCCCACCTTGACTACTGCTGTGATACCATTAGGTGTGAAAGTTATGGATTCAGTTCCTTTGGTGACTATTTTGTATTTTTGTTTTCTTTTTGCCATCCATCTGCACCTCTCCATATTCCCAGAATTGTGTTTTTTATGACCCCTTAATCTCTGACTGCTGTATTGGATTCCCTTGCTAATGTACTATTGCAGTGTCTTCAAGTGTGTAAGTTTTTGGTTCAATTCCCCTTAGGACTTTTTTTTTGCTATCTGCACTTTTACAATATTTCCAGATATGTGTGTTTTATGACCCCATGCACTCTGACTGCTGCAGTGTCTCCCTTTGCCAATATACTGTAGGTATACTGGCATGTAACTTGGATTACTGGATGGACTCAGGGAACATATATTCCTTTTTTAATGACATTCATAGTATAGTATATATCCATTGCTGACAATCTGATAATGTCAGGACTAGTGCAGATTTATACATCACCTTACTTTACTGTATCCCAGTTTTCCTGTGTATACTTCACATTCATCAGAACTGACATATTTTCATAGCCCTTTCTTTGCTCTGCTTTTCCAACAATTGTTTTGTTCCACAACTCCCTTAGTACTTTATGTTGCCTGTCTCTGTGAATTCTATTTCTGTAGTGTAAACTGTACTCCATCCTCAGCTATGTCATAGATTCCATTATACCGCACATATATATTTAGATATATAGAGATCTGTGTATGCGCGTGTGTGTATGTCTATAAATATATAAATATATATATATATATATATATATATATGTGTGTGTGTGTGTGTGTGTGTGTGTGTGTGTATATATGTATATATATATATATATATATATATATATATATATATATATATATATATTTATATACATATTATTATATATATATATATATATATATATATATATATATATATATATATATATATATATATGTATTTATGTATATATGTACATCTCCTACCAGAGGTCTAGAGGTGCTCGTGCACCTCAGCAGTGTGTACTTCAATGTGGGAACTCAAAATGCACACAGATAACAGACCAAGAAAATAAAAATGGGTCGGAAGACACCTTGCTACTCAGCACTCAGCACTGTTGAAATGAAGTTATGAGAGCCAAAAGATAACTGTCAAATGTTGCTCACAGGAAAAAAGATTTATTGTGAAGCGCTTTTCATCTTGCTAATAGCAAGACTTCTTCAGACATAAAGTCACTATCAATTAGAGCCACATTTAATAAAATGAAACAACATTTCAATAACATAAAACCACGTTTCAATAAGATAACAGGATTTTCAACCACCCAACCTCCAATCAGCTTCTCTAAATAAAGTCTATGGTGCTCCCGTTAATACCAGTTAACTCATTAGTGTTTTAATCAAATTTGTTTCTAGCACCAAAAAAATGTAAATATGCAAAAAGTAACTACAAAAAATAACATGTATAAACAATATATATATATTTTGTGTAGCTATAAACAACGGTATGTATATACATTTAACTATACTCATAAATATCAAAATCACTATAAATATACATACACCTACCTAATTTTGTACGAATATATTACTGGTGCACAACTTCCACTGTACTATTTAAAGTACTCAGTAGATATAAACACAGAGTTACTAAGAGATGATAATCTCAAAAATATGAAAGTGTAAACCTTCAACTGTCAAAAATATGTATAATGAAATACCAACATCAATAAACTTGAATTCAGTTAATATAGTGGGGATGAAACCATCAGGTAAAACATTTCATTAATAAATAATATTTAATTAATAAATAAAATTCTGCATTAATTAATTTTCAAATCAAATAAACTATAGTATATAAAATTCATAATCTGAAATGTATAAAATGTATAAAGTGTGTTGAAATATATACAATTAATAAAGTCAATCCATGTCACATTCATTTACTTAGTGACACGTGTCAAAAAACGTTAAATAAAACAGATTAAGTAAACCTTAGCAATGTGTTTTCTGCTAAAAGCGTACCCCCCCCCCACAGTTACTATAACCCTATAAGAATTCCCTCATACACCTAAGTATTCAGGTGCTGAACACAACCACAACAGTGACAGTAGACATAATTTAATGGGTACATATAGACCCAGATGTTATGAAAAAGAAATCAAGATGACAATGTATAAATCCATTTATACTAATGTGAACCCAAAATTACCTTATGATGCTTTTAAGCTTCAATATACAAGCCATAGAGTACTATTTCAATGTGCCCATGAGGTGCTTTACAATTAGCTTCCCATAGGAATGTACTGCAGACACAAACAGAGGTTCCTCGTCACGTGCACTGTCCTGCTGACATGTATATATGATTAGTATTGCTGCTCATTGTGAAAGCAATGTCAAAAGAGTTGGGTTGACTGTCATTGTAGACATGGAGTTCATTAATCCCTGGGTGCATCTTTCATAGCTTCATTGCTTTTACCCTTCTACATCAATGAGCTAACCTTTGGTAATACACATATAACAATAAATGGGGACATGGACTGAGAATTATAGTTGAAAAAAGTTTATATAAAAGTTTTGCAGAATTTCTGGTGGATTGGCTGGTATCAGGAACTAATCCAGACATAAATGAAGTGTGCATTTCATTATTTCTTCATTAAGTCATTGGGTCATTTTGACATAACAAATTTTTACCTCCATTACCTATAAACAAGTTTACAAGCACACAGTCTGATCTACGGCTAATCTTTTAATCTGAATGCCAGCCTTGTTTAACTCTGAAACAAGTAAGCAATGTTTTATGGGCAGCATGCAGATTCAAAGATAAATGAGCTGCAAAGACTGGATTGACATTGACATTACACAGTGATGCCTATTAATTAGGACAGAAAGATGAAATATGACTTTTATAGTTCTGAATTTCATGTTCCCCGTGGGCAGTTCTGTATTAGTCATTCAGCAAACTGTGCTTATCTTGACAGTGGTTTATTCAATTTTATTCATTTTTCACAAATTAATTAGAAGTGTAATAGGCCATAACATATTAAAAACACACACACACACACACACACGCGCGCGTGTGTGTGTGTGTGTGTGTGTGTGTGTGTGTGTGTGTGTGTGTCAGCCTGATCATAGCAGAATAAAACTGACCTCTGAGTATGTCTTTTTGGTAACAATAGTCACACGCAGAGTATAGGTGTAGTCATACAAAAACACGTACAGAGTATTGTTCTTTCTACAAGATAGGGGCATGCCTGGAGTGCCATTTGAGATTACAAACTTAGTAAGTACTAAGATGCAAATGTGATAGAAATAAGAACTAGGATTCCTGGAGTACAAACAAATATTGTATAGTGATCTAAGTGGAATTGTTACTATTACTTCACTTTTGCTTACTTCGCTGATTGATGTTTATATGGGTACTGGTTTGTGAGGTTGCTGTTCATATTGGTTTGTCAGCAGTGTGAAAAAACATGCAGAGGTCATGCAAGCAAATGTGACCCAGTACTTGTGTATACAAAAATAACAAATGCTCTAGTCTTTTAAGTCTGTTGCCTTCCAGACACAGACAGGTAACTAACCAGCACATAAATTCTGTATTCTACATCTAATCACAGTTCCTCACTTTACATAACTACAAGTGAGAAATCATCGATTTCACTGATACAGCAACAGAGTATGTCAAAAGATGCAACTGCTGCACATTTCTCAGTTATATTTGGTGCAATAAAGTGTATACAAATACAAAAGCAAAATATGTACCATCTGTTGTAAAATGAATAAAATCCACATAAATTACATACTAGCAGGCCATCCTTTTCTGGATGTATATGCAATGTCCCTGTGACCATCTCAAGAGTATGTGTGACTCACTTACTCTTGTAAAACCTACAGGATATATCATCTACTTACCAAATAATAACACGGGGTGAATGATGAAGAGGAAGCAGAGCAGCGACAAGTGCATGACAGACAAGAAAACATGAACTGCAGGCAAATACAGGGACAAAAATATATGACAGCTGTGGGAAAGAGAAAAACCTCTTCTGTCAGGTTAATGGTTGAGAGAGTGAGGTTGTTGGATGTGGGTTGTTGGCAGAGACAGTCTATGAGCCTGTTTAACCAGATAAAAGAATTTAGGTGAATTGTAGCTCAGAATGTAACAATGAAAGGAGATGATAGGCCAGCATAAATGCTAACATACAACTGTGCACAGCAGTGCTAGATAAAGTAACATATATTGTCTACACTTAGCATTAACAAGATGTGGTTCATTTATACCTGTAGGTGATATGAGGACATCAAGCTTCACATCAACAGCTGTGTACCAAAACATGTCACAGGCCTAAAGCAGATGCCATATGCTGACCATCTAAAAAAACTCCAGCTGTACTTTGTGGCATATCGTCTACTCAGAGGCGATCTCTGCTTAACATACAAGGCCATGTCAAACCCTGAGCTGTTGGACATGCTCCACTTAAAGAAATCCCAATCCCTCAGAGCCACATGCTCCAGGGATCTAAACCTTGTCATCACAATGAACAAAACATGCTGGAGGGATAGGTTCCTGACCCAGAGACTTCCCATACTCTGGAATAGACTGCCCATACATGTCAAGCAGAGCACCTCATTGGCCCTCTTCATATGGAACCTAGATGATTGGATATGAGATAGGAAATTCACCTCGGGGATCATGTCAGCTGCCCTGCTAGACAAGGGCCCAGAGAAGTAAATATTGTGGGAAGAAATATCCAGGGAATTGTTATGGCTAGGCTTGCATAGGCCCTAGGGCTGATAGCCTAGTACCAACCTATGAACCTATGAACCTACGTAGGATGGTACATGTGGTATGCGCTAACAGCATGTGATAATAGCTATCTCCATGACGTTTGACATCTGTTTGTTGCTCACAGATAGATAGACATTATGCAGAAAATGAAGGACAACTCAGGATATATGCTGTAATGCATTAACGCTGGAACTGAATTTCTGTATTTAACAATTTACAGTCATTATTCTGGAATCCATATAACAAAGTCAATAACACAAAGTGCCAAGTTCTTGATCCATTGCTGGTTGTGTACTGGCGATAGCTAGAGCATTTCAATCATTCAGAAATGTTGCCTTATCTGTCCTTGTTAGCTTGAAAAAGTCAAAAGTTTGTCACTTGTGGAATAAATCTGGAAATGTGTCACTAGGTTCTATATAACTGTGTTAGTGGATATGCATATTTGTGAAATGCAACAGTGAAAGGTGAATCCTGGGTTTTTGATGCAATGAATATTGTCCCCTCACAAACTGGTATGCCATTTTGGTCAGGTAAAACACAGAATATTGATCTCAGTATCACAACTTGTGTACAACTACTTCTCTGTTCACAGAATAAGGAGATGGAACCCAACAACCACTTAAAAAGGCTCACAGTGCATTACAAAGCTTTTAAGCATCCAGAAAATTATGCCTCTAGAATACACACTTATTATCCAAAAAACAAATACAAAGACCTTACACAAAGGTGGTGCATCAGTAAGCCCACTTAATTATAAACCCATAAGCCTGACCAGCTTCATCTGTAAGCCTACAGAAAGGATTATTATGGAATTAATGAATAAGGACATAGGTAATCTACAAACTCTCAACCCATGCCAGTTTGGATTGATCAAGGGATAATACTGCCTAAGTAAACTGGTCAACATCTTTGAGAAGGTTACCAAAGCAATGGATGTGGGCAAATAAGTACAAACC
Source organism: Protopterus annectens (assembly GCF_019279795.1). NCBI lineage: Eukaryota > Metazoa > Chordata > Ceratodontiformes > Protopteridae > Protopterus > Protopterus annectens. The sequence goes on from NC_056725.1 coordinate 574,842,644, forward strand.
ACATATTTAGACCTCAAAAAGGCATTTAACACCATTCCACACTCAGGTATTGTAGGTGAACTCTGCCAGCTAAGTATAAATCCCTGTGTAACTTGTTGGGTAGCAAAATGATTTACAAATAGACACCAGGAATTTTGGGGGGCTTTACTGTGTTTAAAAGATCTTCCATGGAAGTGTACCCCATGGTTCGATCCTTGTGTCACTCCTCTTTTATATTTACATCTCAGAGAATAAAGTAAATATTAAGGGTTTATGTGTGACTAAGGTTGAAGAAGACTGTCAACTTAGTACCTTCAGAAACTCCCTAGAAGACATTAAAATTACTAAAAAGAGTTTATCGCAAACAAATAGCTGGTGTCAAAACCATGGAGTAAAACTAAATGCTAGGAAATGTATAATCATATTCTTTGGCAAGCATGACTTTCCTGTAGCTATTACATTGGAAATACACTACTGAAAGTTGATCCCATGGTCAGGGATCTGGGAAGCTATGTTGCAATGAACTATCCTTTAATCAATATGTAGCAACTATTTTAAGGAAGTCCTTTTTCATTGCACAGCTTATATATAAAGGTATGACATCCAGATCAGGGGGAATAATCATTACACTGTATTCTGCTCTCATTGGTCAATCATCGAATATAATACCTCATTTAGTATGCACCTCTCCAAACATTCATCACAAATGGAGTAACCACAATGGTATCTCACTTAAAAAATTAAGTTCCTAAATCACAAAAACTATGCAGACCATTCCAAAGCCTTGTTCCTCTTGTCGGGTGAAATCAAAAGAAGCTAAAAATTGAGAAAGAAGGGAAAATAGTGAAACAAGTTAACAGCTTTACCATCTGGGAGGGTGGCTGAGGGGAACAAAAGTCAGAATGAGGAAGTCAAGGCTAGAATCAGAGGGTGTCAGGGGTAGTGTATGACAAATGAATGTCAAAGAAGTTGAAAAGTAAGGTGTACAAAACAGTGGCGTGGCCAGTACTACTGTTTGGTATAGAAACCTGGGCAGTAAAGGCAGAGCAGATGAAGAAGATGGAGGTGATGGAAATAAGGTGCCTGAGATGGGTGGGAGGATACATGCTGTGAGACAGTCAAGCAAATGTGGACATTAGAGCAGAAGACAAAAATGTGCAGAGAAGGTAAAAAAAAAACAGATTACAGTGATTCAACCTATGGAGGAAAGCAGAAAGAAATCTGGTGAAGAAACTTTGGGACAGTCAGGAAGAAGACAAGAGGAAACTATGACATCTAGCAAAGAGATGGATAGATTGTGGAAGTAAAGGCTGAAGAAGTCAGGCATGGCTGTTGAAGAAGATAGGAAAGTGACACTGAAGTAAGAGACCCGGCTGAAATGGTGCAACATCACAACCCCCTGTAGAAAATATGAAAATGAGAGTATATTTAGAATAGTATTGATGTACCCTGCCAATATGATCGATACTGATTTCTTTTTTGTCAGGATGTGCTGAATAGATTGTAAGAAGGTAAATAATTTGAAAAGGAAGATAAATGGAGCCAGTAGGTGATGTGACATTTTGACTATAGATCTGCAGCATTATGTGTATAATCTGTTAAAGTCTTAATAACCATATACTACTTTCACAGTATTGGTATACATTAGGAAATAGCAAATAAAGTTTTTTAAAACATTCCAACCCCCTGTAGAAAATGGGAAAAAGAGAGTTTATTTAATATAGTATTGAAGTACCCTGGTAATATGATCGATCCTGATTTAATTTTTGTTAGGCTGTGATTAACAGATTGTAAGAAGTTAAATAATTTGAAAAGGAAGCTAAATTGAGCATAAATGGAGTTAATAGCTATGTTTTCTATCACTCTTCCTAAGTTCCTTCTTGTTTCCACAAGTGGTTAGTGTATAATACCTGTTAGTAACACAGCTTATTTCATCTGGAAGGAATGTTATTTCAGATGCATCATTACAGTAGATGGAGTCAGGAGTACAAAAATGTTGAATGTTTTAGCATCTCACACCTTTGGCACATGTATTAACTCTGCACACTACATCTACACTTAGTTGTAGATTGCCCAGAAATTGTTTTTATTTCTTTATTATTTTATTTATATCCAACAGTATAGGAAGGGTCTTTGCAATAAGACATTTTATCACTTGCAACACACAATGGGTGATTTGTCAGGTGGTCTGCTCCTGTGGAGACTACAATATGTGAAGAAAAAAATTTCCCTTCTTTTTAGTAATATTCATTGTTGTGATGATAAAAGTACATTATTTAAACATGGGTTCAAACTCAAAAATGCATACTTTATTTTTATAGATACTGATAGAGTTGATGTTATTAAGGCTGATAAATCCTGTTGGCAAAAAATATTGGATAAAATGGAAAATAAATTGGATTCTTAGATTAAATGCTGTATATAGCCCAGGACTGAATGAATCTATATAATATGTTTATTTCCTTTTAGGTTTAATTTGTTTATAGATTTTAATTTTTTGGAAAATATTTAATTGCTAATTAATGTTATATTATGCATAAATATTCCTATATATGTTTGTTATAGGTGTCTATCAAGATATTTATAAGAATTTAATGGTTATTTTTGATCTGCTAATTATACTTTTCAGATGTCCTTGTTTTACATGTTTTTGCTTGTTTTATCAGTTCACAGTTACTTTAATACCTTTATTGATGTTGCTGGTTTTGTAGATGTCACATGGTATGAAACTTGCATATTTTACATGATTGTTATAATTAGCACTTTTCACTGTGCACTGAAGATGCCACAATTGTGGACAAACCATTGTCTGGTTTGTTGGGAGAATGTTTTCATTATTTGCCGTTATTCCTGGACTTTCCTTCTTTGGTTTTATGAGAGAGAGAGAGATAGAGAGCGAGAACGAAAATGGAGAGACTATGGCAACTTGGTGAGTTTACAGCAAGATAATCATCTCATAAATATTTATCTCACAGATCTACAAATTCAATGTTGAAATAAAAGAACTAAAAGTTAAAATATAACTATTACCTGATCGGGAAAATTGGAAGACATCCAAAAAAGATAAAAAAATAACTTCCTGAATAAAGAAAGCATAAACTCCAGAATAAAGGAATGAAGCAGTGTAGGAAGAGACAAAAAAGTGAATATCCCAAAGCAGAAACAGTCTCCACAGCAGCAGAAAACAGACAATCTGACATCAGAATCAAATTATAAATACAAAGAGAAATGCAATAAATGTCATTCTGCCAGACGTTCTTTGGCCAGTGAGATAAATTTAAAGATAAAATACACACAAGTAGAACACTGCACAAATACAAATTAATATTACAGTAAACACACATATCATCATAGAAACCCAATTAAATAAAGACAATACACATACCATAAGCTAATCCAACTTAAGGAACATGATGGAAGTGGGTGAGCATTACTTATTACATTTATGGGTATTTCAGTTCTTGGAAGTTGCCATCAAAATAATCATGCTTTTGTATGTTTTTTTAGGATGCAACAAGCATATAATCAGCTACACTAACTTAAACTAATGATGTATGTGGTGTTATGTCTTGCAAATATTGCAAATTGAAAATAGTCTTTACGTTTTTTGGACTTGTCATCAAAATTCAAGAACATTTTTGAGATTACACTATCTGGAAAAACAGCATACATGTTTGTGAAGCACTGCAAGGCAGACATGTAAGACTCATTCGCCTGCCCAAACTTATATGAGTTGTTATATATTGTTAGCACCTGTTTGCAAAATGGCCTGCAGAACAGAACTCGACAGTTTGACAAAGGGAGGGGGGTTTCTTAAATAACTACCCAGTAAATTTAATTCCAAAATTCTACACAGTTAAAATGTTATAACCCTGTACAGCAATTAATAGGTAAAAGGGTAAAATAGATATTTTGCATTTAAATACACAACAAAACATATAATTATGGCACATAAACTACTGAATGTAAAATTAAAAATGAAAAAAATACAGATTCCCATGTCAGAAGTGAAGTATGATGTGTGTGTGTGTGTGTGTGTGTGTGTGTGTGTGTGTGTGTGTGTGTGTGTGTGTGTTGGTTTACGATTACAATAACCGATGACGTGGGTGTGGAATATTGAAGATTTACCCACAGATTGTGTGGTTTAATTACTCAGGTGGGGGCAAAGCCCAAGTAATTAAACAAAACCATTAGTGGGTAAATCTTCAATTATTGCTATTATACAATGACATTATTTAAGAAAAAAGTTATTTACTTTTCCTAAATAATGCCCTTATATAACAGCATGGTGGTCCTCTTACGTGTTTTTTTCGTATCCTTTTGTCCCCATGCTTATGCAGTACATCAGTACTTGGTAAGTCTGTGGGGAGTTTTTCTGTAATCTGTGTTGATGCACAAATACTAAGCCATTTGTCTATTCCCTGACTAATAATCACTAAACAGCTGATTCTGGTATCTGTAATACTGTCAATCTTACAGTTAAAAGGAAGTACCTGTTTAGATAATCTAACACTGAAGGTACTTAACATTTATGTAATAATTACTCTGGATTTTAAACGTGGTGTGTTGGCAGTCTGTAATGTAGACTGTCTTTCCACAGCCCTCCAGCCACAGTGATCAACCTCGTACCTCCCTCTGGAATTAGTTTTTTTTAAGGTATTTTATTTGAACAATTAAATGAATGAGTAAAATTTGAATAGCATACATTAACGGAAAAAGCGGGTGGCCAGACTTTTTCCATTGGTATATGCTCAATTTACAGCAGGCATTCTGGTGTTCATTTTCAAATGTTAATGGCCAGTCATTGTATAATACTAAATAATGTATACACTCATAGTAGACAGGCAAATTGTTGATGCCAAAACATCAACATTGGCACACCACAATGTATGCATTGAGAAGTAGTCTCAGTGTGTGCAAAATTTTAGTTTACAAAAACAAATAAAAATATTGTTACTAGCAGGGACAATCCCCCATGCACACTCCATCACCCCTGCTAATTACATATAACAACTCTAAGAATGCACAAACATTGAGTTAAGGCATATTCTTCAACCCTAAGAATTGTGTATAGGTTCATAGGTTCATAGGCTGGTACTAGGCTATCGGCCCTAGGGCCTAAACAAGCCTAGTCATAACAATTCCCTGGCTGTTTCTTCCCACACTATTTACTTTCCTGGACCCCTGTCTAGCAGGGCGACTGATGTGATCCCTGAGGTGAATTTCCTTTCTCCCATCCAATCATCAAGGTTCCTTTTGAAGAGAGCCAAAGAGGCGCTCTGCTTGATATGTATAGGCAGTCTATTCCAGAGTCTGGGGAGTCTCTGGGTCAGGAACTTATCCCTCCAGCATGTTTTGTTTATTGTGATGACAAGGTTTAGATCCCTGGAGCACGTGGCTCTGAGGGATTGGGATTTCTTTAAGTGTAGCATGTCCAACAGCTCTGGATTTGACATGGCATTGTATGTTAAGCAGAGATCACCTCAGAGTAGACGATATGCATCAGAGTATAGCTGGAGTTTTTTAAGACGGTCAGCATAGGGCATTTGCTTTAGGCCTGTGATTCTTTTAGTGAGGTATTTCTGTGGCCTTTCCAGTTGTTGCAGTTGTCTTGAGAGGTACATACTAAATGGGGCATTGTATTCTATAATGAGTCTAATGAGGGATTAGTACAGTGGGACAATGACCTCCTTTTTTCTTGATGAAAAGCCGTTAGTGATCAGGTGTGCCACATAAAAGGATTTTCTGCACTGTTGTGCAGTCTCACATACCTGTCAATCAGCTATTTAAATTGGTTAAACAGCTCTCAACCACACACACACACACACACACACACAATGCAATGCAGAGCTCATACCTATACACATGAATATATATATATATATATATATATATATATATATATATATATATATATATATATATAAGTGCGCTCATGTTTGTATATGTGTCATTTTACCTTTTTGTGTTTCTCCACTAAAATAATTGACAGTAAATATCAAAAGGAAATGCCTGACAACTTTGTGCCTATCAATTACATGAAGCATTATTCAGCTGCTTATTTGATAACTGGAAAAGTAATCTAAACATCGTGACAGCACACTGCAAGGGCAAGGAGAAATATAAGCAATGTGAATCTGAGAAACTGGTTATGTTGCATGTCATATGTTTGGGAAGTGGGAGACAAACAGATAATTCAAAAATTGCAAGTTCAAAGTCAGGGAATCAATTTATTCTTTTTATTTTCCAATAAAAAATGGAGTGATTCCATGACCTAACTCCTAAAGTGCTTGGCCTTCTGTGCTTCAGGTCTTCCAATATCTCAGCTGTGTACACATTTTGGAGGCTTTCAAGGTGAAAATCTATTCAGAGGAATCCCACATGGACAGAGGAAAGACATAAAAAAACCCAGAAAGACAAAAAAGGTCAAAAACAAACTTCATTCTCTAAAGTTTAAATTACTGACATTATCAACTGTGTTACTTTCTAAAGAATAAGCATTGAACATAAATTCATTAAATGGGGGAGGATACATTTGGAAAATAAACACTGAACAAGAAATCTGAAGTTAGGATGAGAAGACTGGGGAACAATATTTTAGGAAAAACATTTGCAATCCTCATTTATAGATCTCTATCATAAATGCTGAAGTATACTTGTCCCATTACATGTGTCCATATGAGATTTCATGGATGCTGTGCCTTTTGTGTGACTACAGAGTTACGTGGCTGTGGGGGTGCTTGCCCTCCCCACAACAGAAGTAAAAGGTGTCTTGCTCCCCTACAAAAAGCAGAGGATGGTATTCATAGTCCCATATTTTGTAGACGTGCAAGGGCAATCAGTGAACAGTGCCACTATCATAAATGCAAATCAGCTAAATGTAAAACATCAGCAATGACTGTAGCAAAATGCAGCTTTGCACAGAAATGTCTGCAACAGGTCCACTTACTCTAATCGCCCAAAGTTGGATTCCATTAAGTTTAGTCATATGCAGAGGAAACTGTATGCATGTTGAGCCCACTGAACTTGCAACTCTCAGAAATACACACTTGTGCTATTGTGTGATTCGTAAAGGACAGTGTGAATGAGCCAGATTTGCATAATAACTCTGCAAATCAATCCAACTTATGCTCGGCCTCTCTTTTGGGCTGCACTTACCTACATTCAGAAATATCAGACCATGTAAATCATCACTGAATTAAAATTATTTCTCAGTAATGAGGATAAGCAGAAATAAGGTAGAAAAGGCTTGAATCACTAATATTTTGCAAACTTTTGAGGAGTAGTTTTACTTTACTGAAAAGACATAGAGTTTAATGCTTTTTCACTACTTATGAATGACATTGATGTGAAAATGGATAAAGTATCATTTTTACTTATGCCCACATGTATCAGGGTGTTTACTTCTTACAAGTGAATGTGTAAAGAAGGAGGTGAGTTCAAATAATGAATGAACTGCATTACCCTCCTTACTACCGCATATCCACAGCAAACACATACATGCATATCTACTACTACTGCTACGGTATCAAAGTTCAGCACAACACAAGCAGTAGGAAAACACATAGAAAACCACAAGTCATTACTTGTGCTGCAAGGAGTTTGTCTAATACTGGTCGTTCACACTCCACATTTACTAAAACTTTCATAGAATGATGACAGGAGTCAATCTGTCTCTTATCACAATATCTAATTAAATATTACCCATAATGCAACAGCATTAGAGCAAGACACAGGAAAGGCAGCTTCAGCCATGTGGACAATCACATCCTTACGGATGCTCTGAGAACGTGTGGGAAAAACCTTCTTGGAAATGGGGAGGGGCCAAAACAAACAGAGAGCTTAGGCTTCACTTCTATTATTGGCTGACAGTGTTACTGCTGTAAATGAGACATAGGGGGCATTTTCTATGACACCTTTCAAAATCAGTAACAGGAGGCAGTACTCACAAATCCATCCAGTTACACATAAGGTACTGCCTTGTAGGATGCAAAGAAAATGCAGCAGGCAATGCCAAAGGAAGAAAAAAAGTAGTTCTCATGATGGAAATGCACCCGCTTCTCCACACTGAAACCCTTCAAATGTAACTCACACTTGCATCACTTACGCCTAATCACTGGCTTATTTTGACCAATGGTGCTCTTGCAAACAGTATAATTTCTATTGCTGATGTATAGGAAATTTACAGATGTGACAAACATTGCCTGTATCTCATCTATCTTAACTGCTAAGTTTGTGAAACAGGTAGGTCAGCAGCAAACTCTGATAATTGTAAAGCAGATAGAAAAGATTTCTGTAATTTTTCTAGCCTGTCTGCATAAGTGCAGAAGCACATGAAGATGACTATCTGTAAGCAGTAAGATGGGAAGTCTTCCTAATTAGCAAGCAATAATCATATAACCTCACCATACTCCCCATTTACATCTTACTATAGCTTCATTTGCACCAAAATGTTTATTGCAAACAAGAGAAAAAAAACAAAATAAAGCTTTCAAAAAATACCCTCTTCAATGCTTCATAAAATGCATATCTCACACAACTTTAAATAACAGTTATATGGCTTAATCAGTCAATCAAACACATCACACCTCTCTCTCTATATATATGTATGCAGTATATGTATGTATATATATATATATATATATATATATGGTTCTACCTGACATAGCCGAAACCACACAACACCGACAAGCACATCACCGACACCACATATTCGACAGTCCATAAACACGAAACCACACATAACCGACAACGAAATAACCGACGGTACACAAACACGAAACCCCATACACTGCACACACCACAATCACAATTATTAAAAACAAAACACATCCCCATTCCACAAACCACACACAACACAAGCACACCAAAATACTTACAACCCCACGCTAAACCTTACCATCACCCTAAGGTCCGTCACTATCGCTAACTCACTTAACCCACCCCTATCGATCCCTAACCCTAACTCACTTAACCCACCCCTATCGCTCCCCAACCCTAACTCACTTAACCCACCCCTATCCCCACAGACGCTCAATCTCCACACTTACCTGCACAGCCTTTCCCCATGTCGGCATCCTCGGCGTTGGTGTTGTCATCCGTCGTGTCGGTCTTCTGCATTGTCGATGTTCTGCCACTCGCGATTCCCGTCGGTCTTCTTCGTTTCGGTCTTCTCTGTCGGTCTTCTGCGCTGTCGACGAAGTCAGGTAGAACCATATATATATATATATATATACGCATGCATAAAAACATATTAAAAAGTTGTTGTATCTTTCGGCTTTTCCTGGTTAGGGGTCCCCACAGCGGAACTCTGGTCCGCTAATGATTGGCAGTAGATTTTTACGTACCGACTTGCCAGGCCTGATGCACAACCTTCAACGAAGGCACACCCATTTATGCATGTCTCCACACAGAAGAAGCTTTAGCTAAGAATTGAACAGGACACTGTGAGGCGACAACGCTACCGCAGCACCACCACCGTAGTATATAAAAACATATTAAAAAGTACATACGTTAAATTTATTTTTAAAACTGTTTTATTAAAATACTTAGTATGGCTTAAATGCCATCTCTTCAATACTGGCTTGATACCAGTAGACATATTCAGTCCTGGTTTCAAATCAGCATAAAGTCTAATAAGCATTAGTTCTCACATTTTGCTTTATATCAGATAGATGCTGACAAATTTGTTCTTTTAACTTTCTATTTATTTTATAAATATGGCAGTGTTTTAGATATTGTTTAGAAATGTGAAATGTGAATAAGATATATACAGCTTTCAGAAAATAGTAATAATGATAACAATAATTACAATTTATGTGTCAACATATCACAAAGTCTATAGTTCCAGTGTACAATTCTTTCATAAACAGGTGATTATGTAGTTATTACATTTCACTTCTTGAATTAACTTTTTGGTTAGAAATATGCAATAACAATATAGTTGCTCATGCGCTAAAACCCCATAAATAGCATTGTACAAATTCATTGCAGAATACTAAACTTATCAGGAAGCATTCGCAAAGCAAAAGCCGAGCCATAATCATGGCAGATAGTAACATTCTGGGACAAAAGAACTAGAACATTCATGTTAGAATTCTAACTTTAAGTCAGAGAAGCCCTGTATATGGCACTTTCTAAAATTTAGTGTAAAATGTTTAACTTTAGTATAATTACATGGAAATTCTGTCAAACTAAATATAGACTCACAACTTTTTGCCTAATAATATACTAAAACCAAACTTTTCAAACGTCATCTCTTGATACTGTGTCATGTTGTCTGAACTGTCACTGTACAATTCCATTCTTAGAAATCATTTCCTAGCTATTGTGTAAAATATAGGCTACTGTTAGTACAGAAGGACAGGACATTTATTTATGAAAGAATGTCCTTTTATATGGTATTTTACAAAACTGGTCTTACTGGTATATGCCATCATTGTACAAGTCCATCTTTAGTAAGGATTTAACAAAAGCTGAACAAATTCACATTTTCCAGTAGATCTGTACAATGGCAATGACATTGTTGTTAAGGTAATGATATATAGCTTCAACAAAGACATTTTTTAAATTAATAAGATATTGTGATGGTTCAAAGCAAAATATTGTGATTTTGTCCATAAGTTGTTAAGAGTAAGAATGATCACTGTTGTACAGAAAATGATATGTTACTGTGGGGTAAAGTATTATGAGACTGAGGAAGTGTGGGAGAACTACAGTTGTATTGTAAAGCCATTAATGTGTGTGTGTGTGTGTGTGTGTGTGTGTGTGTGTGTGTGTGTGTGTGTGTGTGTGTGTGTGCATGTGTTCTTATTTGTAGACATCTGTGCAATTGCACTCCATGGGTTAATAGGGGAACAGCATGTGGTTATCTATAAATGCACAGTATTCCATTCAAAGACATTTCAGAGAGCCCTAAAGAGACATTCTTCTGTGAGGCTTTAACATGTCCCTGAATCACATTATATCAACAATGTATTAGTTGGTACTGGCAATGCTTCCCAAACAGGGTGCTGTTGCACTTAAAAAGTGGCCTATGTTTTTTTATGTTGCTTGACACTATGTTGTTGTTGGTTGTATTTTCAGATGTTTTGTAAATCTTTTTCTTATGATTTTGATTGATTTAATTTAAAGTCTCTTTTGATTTGAGATATTTTCTTATGCAAATGATTACACAACTTTCTTTTTTTTTAAACAGTTTTATTGATTTTGATTATAATGAAAACAATCACATAGACATATATAAGATAATTTACATTATAGATTTGCAAATTGATAACATATATTTAAAGCATTTAGATATGAATATACGAATAACAAAGCAAAAAAACTAAAGTATGTACATAAGCATCCAGTATTTATACATTAACATACACTATAACCTTACTTGTGTAACTTGTTCTCATGAATGACAAGGAAAGTCAATTACCTTTATGCAAAATGATCATTTTTTTTCAACATATTTTGTAAGTTAACCCATAAATAATATTCATATGTCTTTCTAGAAGTTCTAGAGGTTATGGTTCTTATCTGTAAATGACTAACTTCTTTTAATAAATTAATAAACTCAGGGAATGTAGGAAGATGTTTTGAAATCCAATTTTTTGTTATGATCTTTCTAGCCACTGCCAATATAGTCCATAGTAAGGAGGTTTGGTTTTCCTAATACATTGTGGAGCAGGTGTATTAAATATGATTAATGATTTATTCAATATGAAGTTGTCTGATAAAAGTGCTTGTAAAAAGTCATTTACTTTATTCCAAAATATATTTAAGGTTGGACAGTCAAAAAACATATGTGCCCAGTTAATATCTATATTAGAGTTGCATCTATTACAGATGTCCATTATTTGTGGTGTATAAAAGGATCTATTCATGAATCTCCATGTGTAAATCTTCCATTTCAGAGAAAATTATGTTTTCCTAGCTGATTGTGGCATATTAACCTTATCTTGCTCACTTGGGGAATTATGAGTAATTAAACTATAATAACTCCAGTGGTTATGTGTGCAAAAAAATGTTTCTTCTCTTAAAAGTCTATAACTAAAGGAGAGACTACCTGAATATGTGTGCTGGTGTAATAATGTTGATTGAAGAAATTGTAATAATATCCTGGTGTCATGTTTGCTAGTTGATGAAGCTAGTTTCAGCTTATTATCAAGATATAGTATAAGTGTTTGTATATCTAACCATGAGGAATTATTACATTTATATTCCTGTATAATATGATCCATTGAACTAGTCTTGTATTCATAAGTTAGCTGGAACCAGTATTTGAGTTCATTTTTTTTCAGTTGAGAAATTTTGTTAATATCTGAGGTAACAAAAGTCTCTTGTGTATATGCTATAGGAAATAACAAAAAAAGTCGCATTTATATTTAACATGTTTATATATAACATTTCTAAAGTTAATTATAATATTATGTATGTAACTGGCAGTATGATTAGGATTAGTATGTGTGATAAAAATATTCTTTTAAGATCCATATAAAAGGTGTGTTTATGAATTCTAGTTGATAAGATGTTGGTCTCATTATAAGTTCTATGGCTGATACTTCCCAGAAAGATTTCCATTTAGCTAAATAGGTTATATCTAAGAGCTGAGAAATTGATCTGATTATAGCGGAAATCGAATAGAGATTTAGATCTGGAAAAGCTATTCCACCATTCTTCCAGCTGTTAGCATGTTGATTAACAGTAATTCTAGGTTTTTTTTGTGACCAAAAGAATCTTAGTATTAAAGTGTTTAGTTTATTTATAAACCTTTTTGAGGGTAGAATTTGAATGGATTTTATTATGTATAAGATTTTAGGTATAATTATTATTTTTTATAATGGTTAGTCTTTCTTCAGTAGTAAATATTATTTTATTCCATTTTGAAAATAATTCTTGGATATTTTGTAAACATTTGTTATAGTTTAATTGAATTATTGATTTAATGCCTTTGGCAAGAATGATTCCAAGATATGTGATTTGATATGCATTAGCAATGTGATATGTATTATTTCCTATAATCATTTTTTTTATTTTTTTTATTATTAGGATATATGGGTAGAATTTTTGTTTTATTGTCATTGAATGATAGACCGGACATCATTTGAAATGTTTTAATTGATTCATATAATGACATGAATGAGGAGTCATTTCCCTTTGTGGTGAAAAGAACATCATCCGCAAACATCTGGATTTTGGCTATATTGTTTTTATCCATTTCCAAACCCTCTATTTCTTTATTGTTTCTTATTTCATTTGCCCAGGGTTCCATGATCAAAGTAAATAGTAGAGGAGAGAGAGGACATCCTTGTTTGGCGCCTTTTGTAATAGATATTTTATTGGAAATATATGACCCTATTTTGCTATATGCATAGGTTTCTTCATCTAAATGTTTTAGAAGATTAACAAAATTATGTGAAAAATGTAAGCATTCCAAAAGAGTAAATAGATAGATCCAGTTAATAGAATCAATGGCCGCATTAATATCAAGACTAATTAATGATAAGTTCCTTTTCTTCCTTTGTGAGAAGTCTGTAATAGCTAGGGTTCATTTTATATTATCAAAAGTACTTCTGTTAGTTATAAATCCTGCCTAGTCTTCATCTATTAAGTGGGGTAAGAATGTCTTCAATCTTTCTGAGAATATATTCATAAACATCTTATAATCGATATTCAGCAAAGATATTGGTCAGCATGAAGAACAGACTTTTGGGTCTTTATTTGATTTTAAAATAGGGGATATAAATGTATATTTCCAGGATGGGGGTGTAATATTATCACTTTTGGCCGAATTATATACTTTGTATAGTAAGGAAATAGCCACTTTGGGCATATCTTATATATTTCAGGAATAATTCCATCGTTACCTGGAGCTTTGTTTAGTTTAAGCTTATTTACTTGACTTTGTATATCTGATAAAGTAATTTGTTTATCAATAACTTCAATTTGTTGTTTGTTTAGTTTATTATATATATTCTTGTTAATATAATCTCTTATGTTATCTTGTGTTTTAATTTGTTGTGTGGATTGATTAATTTCATCAAAGTGACATCTAAACTCTTCTAATATATCTTACATGATATGTACTTCTCTTTTCTTTTTTGCAGAATGTATTTCTTTAATATAATTATATTTATTCAATCTTTTGGTCTTATTCTTAAGGTTTGATAGATGTTTAGGATTTACAGAATAAGCAAGAAACCTATATTTTTCTTATGGTATCTTTGTTTTGTGATGTAGGATAGATCTGTATTCCTCATTTAGTTTGTATATCTCATCCCTTATATTCTTTGAAGACAAGTTGTCTTTATTATTTGTGTATAGTTAGTCCAGTTTATCCTGTGTTATTCTTATATCTTTATCCCATATTTTCATCCTATTATGAAACCATGTGTTTATTTGTCCATACAAATATGATTTTAGGGCATCCCAAATGAATATATCATGTGTGTCTGATGCTGAGTTTATATTAATGAAGTTTTGTGTCTCTTCTGTTATGAATAATTGAAAATCCTTAAGTTGTGTGAGATATGCTGGAATCCTTTTAATTTGAACACTATGGGTGTTATTAATATTAAGTTCAAATATGATAGTATTATGGTCCGAGATTGGGCAGGATAATATTTTGCCATTGGTCAGGCTATTCATTATATGTGTGGAAAGAAATATTCTATCAATTCTAGAATATGTTTTGTATCTATTAAAATAGAACGTGTATTGTAATGAGTTATGATCCACAAAATGATGTATGTCTTTGAGTAGGTATAAGTCTATGAAATTTATAAGTTGTTTAGCTTGTGCTGTATTTTTTCTTTTTCCTGAAGTGGTTGTAATTTTAGGGTCTAAGATACAGTTGTAGTCACCTGCCATAATTATATGTCTCTCAGATAGTGAAACTATTTGATTCAATATGTGTCTAATAGTATTAGTACCAATACCAGGTAACCAATAGTTGTTTATTAATGTATATAGTTTCTTACCCATCTCAATTACAGCCAAGCAAAGCAAACCTTTATTGTCATGGTATGTTTTGATTATTCTGGGTAATGGCAATGTTTTGTTCCACAATATTTCTACACCTCTTTTTTTTCGTACATTCTGAGCTTACTATATTTGTGTATTTATTTGTATCTAGATATTTAATAGTATCTTGTGTTAAATGGGTTTCTTGTAAGAATACTATATTAGGTTTATGAAAAGCTAGATATTTAAACAAATTACTCCTTTCATACGGATTGTTCAAACCATTTATGTTAAGTGACATACCTTTCAACATAGTCATATTATGTAATTGTACCTGAAAGATGCGTTAGTAACATATCAATATCATATGTATAATGTGAACATTTCCACAAAAAGTGAATTTGTTCCTAGTAAAAATATTAAATCTCATGTCTTTAGGGAAAAAAAATGTATTCCTTGAGCTTTATTCTCTATATTTTCTGTAAATAAGCTACTCTGGATGTCAAAAAACTCTTTTTAAAAAAAATTATTACATACACTAGATAAAAACAAACACCCCAATGTTCCCCGCCTGGAGTTATAACCTCCTAATCCCAATGACATCTGTCACTGAGATCAACCCCTAAAATGTAACAACAGAGTACAAACTCCACTAATAACATACGTTATATACTTTAAGTTAGAAACATTAAGATAACCAAATTCTAATGAAATCATTAATTGTCCTAATATGGTGTTATCTGGAAGGTTTATACGTTCATAGATATCATATCTAATAAGAAACCTATGGAACCTAATAGATTCAACATATGATTTACATTCCAAAATAAGGCAAATATCAAACAGATTGTTTAAAAGGAGTAAGTAATTTAGCCCACTGCATTACTACTAACATAGATAACAGAGGTTGTGTGTATAAACAACATTTCTATTAGGTTATCAGATATAATACGTTATCCAGGACACAATGTTATTGTTCAAACCATGGTTTGTTTAACTGTAATTCTATTTTGTATTAACATGTTTGTAACTCTCGTTATATCTCTTCCCTTTATTTAACTTATATACATGAACACGGGAGGGAAAAGAGAGAGAGAGAGAGAGAGAGAGAGAAAAAGTAAAACAAGGCTAACATGTAATTAGGATCCCGTGTAAATAGTTATATTTAGAATGACTATTTAGAAGACGTAGGTGAAATTATGAACAGTATGTCATTTAAATAAACATTGTATCATCCTCAAATGGGGTGTATTCACTATAAACATGTGTATATACAACCGCTTTCATTAGTGGCAAAATAAGATATCTATTTGCAAAGTTCTTTTTAGTATACCACCTTTGTTATTCAATTCTTTGCTATACAAACAAACATTCGGAAATGATATGCATAACCTTACTTATGACACTTAAATATAAAGATTGCACAAATTTGTGAAGATATTAACTTTGAGTATGGTAACTATAATCATAGTATGCAGTGATACTTCAAAGAAAGATGAGGGAGAGAAAAAATATATATATTTTATACATATACATATATACATATATATGTATATATATATATATATATATATATATATATATATATATATATATATATATATATATAATATATATACATACACACACACATGCATACATACATACATACATACATACAAAAATGAATGTCACCATCAGTATTTACACTTGTAGGGTCTAAGAATTATATATATATATATATATATATATATATATATATATATATATATATATATTTACATTTTAATACTCACACACTTCTCTCATAATCATCTCCTCTCTCACCTCTTTCCTTTTTACATTTCTTCCTTTATCTGTTCTGTAATCCTTTCTTCAAGTCACAAAAGATGAAGATATTATGTTATTGTAATATGTAATCTTGTCATTAACCATACAAATGATTATTTTAAGTAAATAACAGTTGATTTAAAACAAAAAAGACTGTTAAACCAAGTTACAGTCAAAATACAGTTCTGCACGTCCTAGAAATGTTCATTGCACGGTGATGACATCATTCAACTGCTTCACATCGTCGAGGGAGTTCAGAGAGAGAAGAGATAATTCCACAAACTGTCAAAAGTTTTCCAAATGAATAATTAGCTCGTAATAGAACTGCACAAGGTAAGGAAAATGTTCAAAGTTGTCTCCCTTATTTTTTCGGCGGGAAACAGCCAAGTTTCAGTAAAAAAAAAACATTTTATTCATGTGAATCAGCATATATCTGTTTCCCATACTTGAAACTGCAAAACTGCCGTCAAAAAAAAAAAATGTTTTCAAACAAAGCATGAAAGTGATGTTGTAACTTTCCCTACTGCTCTATTTTGTCATTTAAAATCACTATGTTTATGTTTAACTATATATATTCCCTAGAGTTTAGATTAATATATAAATAATAAGCCTTGTAATAGAAACACATATAACATCTCCCAGCTTTTTGGAGCTAATTTATGCATTGGCATTTAAACCCACAGATACTACATTACCTTCCCAACATTTACCTATCCTGAACAAATGTATATCATGTACATATTTAATAATTACATTGTGAATTCTTGTTCTACACTGAGGGTGTAACACAGTTTATGCTCAGTGCTGACAAGTACTGTATGATTATAAGTGATAAGGAAACTGTTATATGTATATGTTATTCTCTATGACTTAAAGTACAATTAGGAGAAGGAGGATTTGAGTATGTTATGCATTGTTATTACTTTGAGTTTAGAGAGACTTATGTATACTATGCTATATATATATATATATATATATATATATATATATATATATATATATATATATATATATATATATATATATATATATATATAAAAACTTTTTCTTCTTTTCTTTCCTTCCCCTCCATCCTTCCTTACTTTATATTTTCCAATGTATCCCTTCATTTTATCTTACATAGAATATTAAATATTTATAACTGTATATATTATAGCTGTGTGAAATTAAAGTGTAATATACAGCTAAGTAGTATCCTATACTATGAAGCAGAAACTGAGGTAATGCATTTTATATGGTATGCTTACTTATATAAAATGAATATTTAAAGTGTTAATTATAAATATATTGATGGTATATTAAGTATGTTATATTATATCAAATTAAGTTATGCATGAAACATTATATATGTGCAACATATGAAAAGCAGTGAAAATCTTACCTTGCATTTATTACATATCAAAACAAACTTGTTAATAAAAGCATAGCCCACAATAATAGTTTGTTTTATAAATAGTCTGCATTTCTCATTTATTCTTTAGACTCTTTTATTTTTCAGTAGATTTCCATGTAGTTTTAGGAGCCATTATTTTAATGGAGGGGTTAGCCAACTCCATCTCTTCTGTTTTTTTCCAGTAATTTGTGGTTTTTAACATATGTCACAGCAGAATCAAGATCCTCAAACAATGAAGGTCCATCAGGAAGAAAAATCTTCAGCCTTGCTGGAAACAAGAGGTGAGTCTTAATCTGTACCTTTTTCAGTTCTTTAATTAGAGGTAAAAAACTTTCTTTTGGTAATTACCATTGTTGAATAGTCATTATTGAAGCGAACAAGAGTCATTGTATTTTAAAGGTGATTTTGATCAGGCTGTTTTTAGAATTAAGTCTTTATCTGAAGATGATAGGAATTTTACTATGACAGATCAAGGTTGTTTCCTGTTGGTACTGTTTCCTGATGCGAGAGACTGGTGTGCTCTCTCTATACCAAAAGATAAATCCTCTGGTAACTCTAGAAATTTTGGCAGCCATGAGTTAAGGAAACTTGACATATTGTTTCCTTCTATATTTTCCTGAAGACCAAAAATCTTTGTAAATATATATATATATAAAAAATATTTGTAAATAAAAACGTCATGATTGTGACAATTTATGAGCAGTTTACAATTGATAAATGATCACATATCAATCGAACCTTTATTAGATAGACGTAGATGATCTAGTTGTGATTATTTAACATGGAGTTTGCACATTTTTAACACATAAATTGTTTTTATTTACAAATTAGATTCTTGTATTTACTCAATTTTATTAACTTAGTATAGTAGATATATATATACATATTTTTTATATGGGTATGTTAGAAAGGGAATCATGTTGCTTTAAGGACGACGGAACAGATTTGAAATTATTGGTGCCAAATAAGTTATTTCAACTGGCAGCACTCGAATGTAAACGTTCTGATAAAGCTCATATTCTGATGAGTGAAAGCGCTTAACGTTTGTGGAATTTTGTTTGTGGAATTTTATTATGGTCATTTTATACGTTGTGGAATAAATATCATCGTTGGTTATTTTTTACACAGTGGCATTTTCATTTGTGACTTGGAACTGTTGGATGCACGTTAGTGTTTTGAGTGGAAGTTATAGTTTCATCAGTTGGACTGAACGCTATTGCATTTCTGCTTGCAATAGTTAGTTTACTGTTGCATCTTTTATTTATTTTGTTTCTGTGTTCGAACTTCAGCGAGTTTGACTATATAGTTTCGACCATATAGGGTTCGAACTTGTTTGACAACGTAATAGGAACCCTTCTCAGAAATTGCCAGTTTCTCCATCTTTCTGCATAAAATTACCTCTGTTCTGCTAGGTGAATTTGCAGCCTGCAAAAAATATTTTCCTGTGCAGACATAAAACTACCACTAGGCTTGCATGATTGCCACTTCTACCCAGACTCAAAAGTCATTGATTTCCCTATCTTTCTGCGTAAAATAATTTCTGTTCTGCTAGGTGGTTTTGCAGCTTTCAAAAAATATTTTTCATGCAGACAGTTTTTAAGACTGTCACTAGGTAAGCTGCTAAAACTGTCTGTACAACAGAACTTGCATCTAGTACTACTGCTAAAGAAAAAAAGACACTTTATAAGTCATTATAAATAGGAGATTCAATGCAAAACTACATATGTACAGTTCTGGCCCTGTCATATACCTGGAAAACATTGATTTGGTAACAAGTAGGACACTGGTCTGGATGTCACAAGCAATAGTTACAGTTGCATGATGGCATAGTGTCTTAATGAAAAATTAGGAGAGGGTGATCAGGGACTATGTTCAAAGCTAGTGATTAATCCAGGTTTGATAACAATCTGTCCTTGAATTCTTATTGTTTGATGGGACGTTTGTCTCAAACACTCTGTACCATCTGCTGCACAGATTTATTCTATATAAGATTCAGATGCATAATCTGAGGTTTGCATAAAACTGGAGAAAGGGGAAAATATGCTGTCACAAAAGGAAATACTGACAGCCCAGATATCTGGAATTTTGTAAATAATTCTGTCATTTGTGAATATTGATATGATTCATACAGAAGTGTGTGTAAAGGTGTAAAGTACTGAGCTAAAATGTAACCACAGCATGCCCTGCCAGCTTAGAATAGAAATGTATATAAACTATTGTAATTGTGTAAATGTATACGTTTTAACAATTGAAACTAGAACATAGTTGTGTCCTAGTTTCCTGTTGCACATTTTTGGTGCATGTTGTGAGGGAACGATACTGTCAGTTTTATTTTTTTTATGGGGTTGCTATCAGCCATTAGGGATAGAGTGGTATCTGCATCCATGTTAACTAGTGCCTGCCTGGAGGTGGCCTTACCAAAGGTATAACTGCTGCCTGATTTAATGTTGGCCTGTCAGACATCACCCATTATTTCTGTAGTAGTATGTAGTACTTCTGCTCTGCTCCTGTGCCTACTCCTTGTTAGAGAGCTGTGCCACAACAACTGTTAACAATTAGTTCCAGCTGGAGTGTTTTGATGTACACCTGACCTTTTTGCGGTCTGCTGAAATACAAGCCTGCACCAGATTGAGTTGTGCTACTGTTTTCTATCTGTGCATATTTCAAATGTTTGCATGTAGTTATTAGTATTTTTATTTAAAGTATGTATGCACCCTAAGTTCAAAAGTGTTCAGACACTGTGGGATTGGGAGTTTCCATAACTTCAATTGTGCTATGTATAAATAATTCGGTTTGAAATTTGGAACACTTTTTATTGGACTTTGTCCTGATGTGACAAGACATTGGCTGCTGGTTAAGTTTTATAGGTTGTTACTCTTTCTGAATAAATATATTTTAGATTTTTTTTTTTTACAATACGACGCTGCACTCAAGTTTACAGATGGGTTAGTATTTAGAATAGTAAACTTTCAAAATATGAAATGTGACTAATTATTAAACATAGGGTTTTGTTTATTTAGTAGTTGTTGCCTGACCCTGTTGAAGGTGAAGCTCCAGTGGGTGCATTGTAAAACCCATCTTGGCCAAATAAAGGTACTGATTGCTTTACCTTTGTGTTCCAGCGTCTGCCCATATGCAGTTGGTTAAATAGGAAATGGCAAATAAAATATTTTGTAGTACTTATCAATAGAATTGTGTTGTGCTGTTTGCATTGTTGTCACATATTCAAGAAGTGCTGATTTTTGCTGGTGATTTCATTCTACCTTAATTGATAAGGAAGCCCCAAACATAAATATTTTTTTGGAGAGTGGATAGCATTACAAATCACAGGACGTCAGTCCAAAGTGGGGGAGTTGTTGTTGTTAACTGTTTTTAATTACTTCTTACTTTGAGGCAGAAATCTGTTTTCCTAGTAGATTAATAGATATTTTAATGAACTGTTATATTGGTCGCAGTCAGGATAATCTGTTTTCTTAGTAGATTAATAGATATTTTAATGAAGTGTTGTACTGGTCGCAGTCAGGATGGATTAACATTGTCTTCTGCAAGTAGTTTTGATTTAAACATATTGCAAAGTAACTCCCAAAGAGACAGTGCTCTTGTCACTACAGGATGTTTACTAAGGTGAGAGTATGCAAAGAACTATATACATAACTTTGTCATGGAGAACATAAAATTTACTACAGGTTTAAAAAGACATGACTTACTAATTTGCAGATATGCAGAGAGACATGCACAGTATGTTTAACTGTTATGTTCTGGTGTGTATGCATTTTTATTATATGCTGGATTCTTTATTGCTGCTTATCGGGAAAAGGTGTTTTCTGGAGTCTAAATGTTAGAAAGAGGTGTTTTATACACTTCAAGGATTGTGACAATTTATGAGCAGTTTACAAATCATAAAGCATTATCTTCTTCCCCTGTCATACTGTATTTTTATTAAATTTTTTTATCAGTTAACATTAAGTAATGTGCATTCAGTTACATAATAGTATAGTAAATTCACAGAGAGCCATTGTTTGGTTTCTGTTACATGATGTACTTTTTTTGAATCCACATAAAGGTCAGATTTGTTTTTATTTTGCATTTGTTTACCGACGAGGTCCAACTGGACAAAGCTGTCCATTTTCAGCAGAGGCCCAGGGAGAAAAGCTCCAGAACAATTGCTAACATACTATACATAAGATATTTACATGAGCATTGTGGTTTACACAGTTATAAAATATAGCAGATATATGATTGCATAAGATATTTACATGAGCATAGTGGTTTAGACATACAATTAAAAGTATAGTAGGTAGTAACATATGATTGTTCATACAGTACGTTTAGTAGAGATAGTGCTGAAGCTATAATAAAGGTAAGACAAGAAAGGAAAAAAATAAAAAACACTAGCCAGATTGTCAGAGCAGGAGAATATAGACAAGTTCATGTTAGGTTCATTGGCATTTTAAGGGAAACTGTGAAGACTGTGCATAAAGCGCATATTCCTATCCAGAATTCATACCTCAGTCTCAACATCTTAGAGCAAAAAATCTGGACAAAGCCTAAAATGATGGGTGGTCAAGTAGGGACAGATTTTAAATATTGCTCTTACAAACTTAGAAAGTTAATAGAATAACAGGTTTTGCATTAGCATGAAATTTCTGAAGGATGTGGACTCTTAAACTCAAATTTTTATCATTATTTAATGACTTCAGCCCTAAGCTATTTCCCAGAAAAGTACAGATTTTAGGAGGAACACACAAAAAATGTGAGGCAAAAATCTGGACATTCTGCAAAAATCTGTACAGTTGCTTACTGCAGTATTAAGTTTTCCTTGCATAAACATGTACAAAAGCAAAAATCAACTAGTATTATGTATTTATTTTTTGTTGTTGTCCAGGTTAGCATGATGCACATGTTAATCATTGGTGTAGCTGAAACACATCAGAACATGTTTTTTTTTTTAGTAACATCATTGATAGAAGATCTGCAAGATATTGATTACAAAGGTAGTAGTAGCCCATCCGATTCTTTAGGTTGCCTTATAACTTCAAAGCCAATGCATCAGACAAGAAGTGAGCATTCAGATTTGGTATAGTTCATTACTGTTGGCAATTTGTTTTCGGAATTCTTCACATTGTAGGCTTTGCATCATAGGTTGGTACTAAGCTAACTGCCCTTGTGAACCATTTTAAGCCTATGCCAATTATCCCCTGTGAGACTCAAACCCTGCACCTTGTGTTTGGTAAGGCAATCACCTTAACCATTAGGCCACCATCATTTGAGGATACAGATAAAATAAGTTGAACTGAGTAGTGTTACTGGTGGAAAAGTGAGACATCAGTGAGGAAACTAATAAATCAAGATAGGGATATAAATACTTGTTCTGTAATAACTCTGAAAATCCACATCTACTGTGTTTGCTTGGTGTGTCAACTGCAAATCTTTGGCAACACTAACTCGATACCAAGATTATCTACTAGTGATCTTGCCTCACTGAGAATGTTGTTTCTAAAGTGCTCTTCAGCATGGTTGCGGTGCTCCTTGAATATTTCAATGAGTCTGCTGATGAGTTGTTGAACCTTTACTATACAAGTTGAACAGATTGAAACATCTGGGCAACAGGCTCAAGAACTGATGCGTAATTTGCAATAATGAAGAGAGAAATCAGAAATGTGCATGAAGAGCAAGCAGTGAGTAACATATGTGCATTTTATCTGGTTTCACCAGCAGTGCTCTTCTGAAGATCAGCCAGGTAGTCAAATATTTTCTCAAAGTTCTGACTAAACACACGGATGGATTTCTATTTCTCGGTCCATCATGTCTCACACAGAAAAGGTATATTTGGTACCAATGCTTGTAATTTTGGACTGTCACAGACAAAAGTAATAATCTTCTTGATAACACCAGCAGCACTATATTTCAGGAAAATCATTCAGATCATTGACTACAAGGTTTAGTCTGTGAGATGCGCAGTGGATAAAGGCTGTTTTTGGATACTTTTCACGAATCTTTGCCTGAACACCATTCTGAATGCTTGCCATTATGGAGCAGCCATCATATCCTTGTCTGAGTAATTTTTCTAGGTCTAGACCGTACTTTATGCATTCACTGACAATGACATTTGATACAGACTGTGCATCTCTCACAACAATGGGAACAAAAACTGCAAACTCTTCTTGAATTCAATCATCAACAAATCAAATGCCCAATGGCAACTGATCAATGTCTGAGATATCTGCAGTTTCACCTGCCAATACACTAAATCCAACTGCTCCATTTGCTGCATGAACAATCTCCTTTCAAAGTATGTGTCGCATTCTGCCAACAGCTCATTTGGCACCCTATGGGATATGTAGTGAGCATTTCCTGCATCTGTTTCACTGTGCTGTTTCAGTATTGTGTCACCAGCTTCAATAGGAAAATCTAACAAGTGACACAAATTTCCACCAGAGCCTTCTTTTCCACAGAGAGGAATGTCATTGGTTGCACAGTAAATAATGGTAGATACAATTGGTTCCAATTTATTTTGGTTCTCTGCAATTTGTTTTGCTCCTGCTGCATCTAGCTGTGGAATAACAGCTGTTTCTGGCTTCTGTCATGTTCGTGTATGAGAAAAATTGGACGCATCTTCAGTAGAACCTTTGTGCCATGATAATTGCATGTGATTTCTTGCCAGACTCATTGAAGGCATTATATTTTGTGCACACACTAGTGATGAAGCTGCCTTGCAACCCACGGTGAAGTGACTGAGGAAATAATACACAAGTTAAGCAGAGTGGGCCTTTCAAGAGAGGAGAATATGCAAGGCACGGTGAGTACTGAGACAACCAACTATATCTGAATATAGTTGGTTAATAAATAATGACATGCATTTTAGTTTCAGACTCCATATCATTCAGAAAATGCATTCTAACACAAATCCATTTATTCTAGCAACTTTCTAATGTGTCCCTAGTTTTGGGCCTTTATCCCCAACATTATAACAGACTTTGTCCAGATTTCTTGTGTTAACAGATTGAGAGGTATGTATGTGTGTATGTATGTATGTATAAGAAGGAGGAAGCATACCTCTCAGCTGTCCAGATTTATGGAGAATGTCCAGATTTTTGCCCCATATTCCTACTAAAAAGCATTAAAGTTGCTAAATAATGACAGACATTTGAGTTTTAGATGTCATATCCTTTAGAAAAATGCATACTAACATAAATGTTGTTATTCTAGCAATGTTCTAAGTTCATGAGAGCAATATTTATAATCTGCTCCTATTTATTTTAGGCTTTGTCCAGATTTCTTGCACTAAGAGGTTGAGGTGTGTGTTAGAGAGAGTGAAATGCCCTAGAGTTAGCAGGTGGAATTTATTTTCAAGTGCATTTTCAAGGAACTGTGAGCTTCAAGGGGAGAGAATTTTACTGCTGCTCATGCTAAGCCTGCTTAAAATGTGCAACTGTTTTGTTTAGCAAATGCTATCACTATTGTGGCATAGAATTTTAAACCATTGTTCGTAGCACAGCAGGTAGCAAACTTGCATCTTGATACAGAGAGCTACCGATTCTACTCCCACAACATGCTTTGTATTTTAAGGGGGTGGAGTGCTGCAGTCCTGAGTATGTCCTCCTTTGGATGAGATGCCTAATAACTATGAACTTGTTTTTTCAGCTTACCACCCATTCCCTATTACAATATACCAGCTTACCATTTTTTTTAATATAATGTAGGCAATTTATTCTTTAAGGGCAGCAGGCATTGAATTTGTAGATGAAACACTGAAATATAAAGTTGTTTTCTAGCAACAACCTCTTCATTGGTTTCAGATCTCTATAATGTGGAATTATACAGATGACTTTTACTTCTGCAGAAATTGTGCATATTGATTGATATTGGTGAATTGTAATGACAGACGCTTGAGTGGCCTTTTATGGTTGAAATTAAATTGGGCAGTTTGTCATTATTGGTTCATATGTTTTATTTCATTGCTTACTGGGAAAATGTTCAAAACTATAAATTTAAAATACATTCTATCAAGTGGTGCTGTATTATACAAGGGATATAATTTAATTATTATATATTAGAATTGATTCACCTTCCTGATTGTATTAAAGAACTTTTGCATGGTCCTAAAATGTGTGCAAGGGGCCAATGATTTGAAAACAGCCCAAAGGTAAACTTAACCTGCCAATGGCCAGATGCATTTTCTTTGAATGTGGGTTTCAATGCTGTTTCAGTTAATGTGACTTTCAAATGTAGAGAAATGTTAATGCCAAGTCTGTTTTCATTATAAGACTATTACTTCATTTAGCAAATGTCTAATAGTGTTTGTGCTATAAAATTTGTAAATGAAATTGAAATATCTGTAATATTGTAGAAGTAAAGCATAAAACAGTATGCACATAAAGTTTTGAACAGTGTGTATGACAGCTGTGGAGAAATAGCCAAGTAATGAGACACTGAAATGGCTGTGTGTGTGTGTGTGGGGTTGTGTGGGGGGGTGCATATGGGGGGAGTGGGCGGGGCTCTGGGTTTGCACCCAAAAAAATCCTGCAGGCTCCCTTGCTTCTGATACTAGCTTTAATTTACAGTGTCACCCTACCACACCACAGTATACATTGGTTTTCTCTAACTGACTCTGATAAAATCTTAGCTTTTCTTCATTTCCATAAGGGACCACCCACCTGGCATCTCCAGCAAGCCATTTCTACTATCATCTATTTTCCCTTCTTCTTTATCATCCTTTCTTTTTCTTTTAACTATACTGTCCTCTTAACTAGTCCATAGTCCTCTCTATCTATTATCTTTTGCATCTTCATGTCTCTACTATTCATTTTATGTCACCTTATGCCTGCCATGGTATTCTCACACTGATTCACACTCATACACTACCAACCACCTTACTGATACTGAATTTAAACCCTTCTTCTTATCTATTTACTTAAATGTATTTATATTCTTATTTACCTTTTCAAATTCAATGCATTTAAGCATTCATTTTACTTTGATATAACCTGGAATAAACACATATACTTTGTAAAAAAAAAACTAACTAATCAAAATCCTCTTTTTTCTAAAATCACTATTTGTGGTGACAGCCATATCAACCCTGGCCCCTCAGCCTTATCCATTCCACCATCCTCCACTCCTAACTACTATACAGCACCCATAACACTTTTCCTTACTTCATTAACATTTATAGCATTGTAAACAAAGTTACATACCTTCAAGCATGGTTTCATCAATGCTCACCACATATTACTGTCTATTCCAAAACATGGCTAAAACCCCATATAAACAATTCTGAAATTCTAGCCCCTGTCTACAGTATAATTCAATGTGACAGACTACACAAAAAAGGGGCAAGCATTGAAATTGTACATAATAACTGTCTTATTAAGTTTCTAACCTCTCAAAACTAACATATCAACCTTCCAAAATGCAGAACTTCCTATCTGTCTTCTCAGTGTTAATAAACATAAGAAGCTTTGTATAATTGCCCTCTACATACCACCAGGTAATACTATTAGCTTATTAGAATAAATTATTTGCTTATATTGCCAATATACTGGCCAACAAATTCAGTGCCAACTTTACCCCTCTCTTCCACCCAAGGGACCAGTCACAATACCAGTAGGTTGCCCAGCACCCAGTATTACTGCTGCACAGGTTAAAACAGCACCATCTAAGGCCAAGAATACAGCTTCTATGGGACCTGACAATATCCCTGGCTGTGTTCTACATGAACTACAGAGAGAACAGGCACCTCACCTGTGTGCCCTGTTCAATTACAGCCTCACCTCAGGCTTTGTCCCTACCGAATGGCTCACTGCTACAGTCATCCCTCTCCACAAAGGAGGAGTGACTACAGACTCTGGGAACTATTGCTCCATTAACCTGATGAGTCTGATATGCAAAGCTATGGAACACATCATCATGGGCCTAATAAACAAGAATATAGGGAATCTCCAAACTATGGATCCCACACAGTTTGATTTTGTGAAGGGTAGATCATGCCTGCTCAACTTGGTCAACTTATTTGAGTCAGTCACCAGAGCTGTGGATGAAGTCTACCTTGATCTGGCCAAGGCCTTTGACACCATTCCCCACTCAGGAATCATAGAAAAACTCACTAAGCTAGGCATCAACCCCTATATCACTAGGTAGGTTGCAAACTGGCTCACAGATAGAACCCACAGTGTGAAAGTAACTGACTCCAAGTCAGACGGCCGACCAGTCACGAGTGGTGTCCCACAGGGTTTGGTCCTAGGTCGTCTCCTGTTTGGTATCTACTTCTCTGAAGTCCAGTCCAATATGAAGGAACTCTGGCTGACAAAGTTCACAGACGATTGCATGTTGGGAGCTATTATTAACTCCACAAGTGATGTTGACATCCTACAGAAAGGCTTCACTGAGACAAACGACTGGTGTCAGAACCATGGCCTTAAGCTCAATGCCAAAAAATGTGTCATCATCCCCTTCGGAAAAAAACTGGTTCCCATGAATTACCACATTGATGGTAGTCCACTGAACACAGAAGGAGATCTGGGAACACAGGTTGACAGCAACCTCTCTTTTGAACACCACATTGCCACCGTGGTCAGAAAGTCCTTCTATGTGGCATATCTCATTACTAAGGGTTTTGCATCCAGGAAGAAGGAGGTCATTGTCTCCCTCTACTCTTCCCTCATTAGTCCAATCATTGAGTACAATGCCCCATTTGGCATGTACCTCACTAAACACCTGCAACAACAGGAGAGGCTGCAAAAATACCTCACAAAGAGGATCATAGGCCTTAAACATTTGTCCTATATGGACAGATGAAAAAAAAAACAATTATTCTCTGTCTGATATCGCCCACTTAGAGGCAATCTCTACTTATCTTACAAAGCCATGTCTGACCCAGTTCTGTTAGAAATGCTACATCTTAAGAAATCTCAATCCCTCCACACCACACGCTCCAGAGACTTTGACCTCATTACCACAATCAACAAAACATGCTGGAGGGACAGGTTCAATAACCCAGAGACTGCCATGCTATGAAATAGACTTCCTATACATGTCAAGCAGAGCACCTCACTGGCCCTCTTGAAGAGGAATCTTGATGAGTGGATGGGAAATAGAAAATTCCCCCCAGGGATCACTCCAGTGGCTTCACCCGACAAAGGCACTGGGAACTATGGTCGGGTGGCACGATGCCAGGGTAATCCTATGGGCTAGGCTTGTAAAGGCTCCAGGCCCATTAGCCTAGTACACACCTATGAACCTATGGATAACTACAAATATTACTAGTGAAACAATTGTCTTGGGTGACAATAATATTGACTGGATATCTGTGACATCAAGCACCCCAGCTACTTGTCTTAATTTGTATGGGTTCAAACAGCTGATTTCTTTCCCCTACTCTACTCAAAAAAGTGAATAATTATCCTTCAATGGATACTTATCTCTGACACTAAATACTATGATATCTCATGGGAAAACTGATTCCCTTAGTGACCATTACCCTATATTCACCAATAGAGAAATCACCCACCAGCTAAAAAAATCAGTACAGAACTACCCAAAATCTTTCTAACTTTCATCCTGATATGCTCAATAATCTACTAAAAGCCATCAATAGGTCTTCACTCAAAACCCTACCCCTTGAAAAACCTGTCAACAAATTCAACTATATATTATGAATACTTTAAAAACCATTTCATTTATTAGAAATAACAGAGTAAAAAATATTCAACCCCCATGGCTATCTCATTCTCCCAGAATTCTCATGCAAAAGGATTACAAAGAATGGAAATAACGCCACAAAGATAAATCCACTCAAACCTTACATCTATACAAGGAGTTGTGCAACCCTACTAAGAAGCAGATACACCTAGACAAAAAAAAAATAAAGATTACTTTGACCCACAAGATAATTGTAAAAATATCCAAAGAAATTATGGAGCTCAATAAAGAAACATTTTCAGTCTAGCTCTCCTTCTCAACTAAACCTCTACCTAAACTTATCCCCCTCAGAAACAGCTACCACATTTAAAAATGACTTCATTGACATCATAGCCTCTCTTACCTCAGCTCTCCCCAACCATTTAATCTACCTCAGAACTCTTCTAGTCCTAACAGCCATGCCTTCAGTCATGAACCTGTCTCCACATCATATGTTAAACAGTTAATAAACTTAAACCCTGCTCTCCTTCTGCTGATGATTCTCTTGTTGACTACCTTAAGCTGAATACTCAAGTCTCAAGTCTCATTAATAGATGTATTCAAGACTCCTATTTCCTCACCCTGTGGAAAAATTCTTCATTATTCCCTACCATAAAGGAAGTAACTCCTCTGAAATCTCTAACTTCAGGTCAATTGCTATCTTGTCTCCCCTTTCTATGATCCTGGGAAAGTGTATTGATAAGCATCCCCTTCATTGCCTCTTGGAAAATGATCTTGTAACCCCAACACAACCTGGTTTCAGACCAGACAATAGCACGTGGCTCTCCTCAACTTTTCCAGTACCATTAATAAGGCTGCAGACATGGAAAAGTGTATCTTTTCTGTTTTTGTTGATCTCTCAAAAGCCTTTGGCACATTGTCACATGAGAAACTTCTGACTCAAATGTCCTCTCTGGGCCTTCAAAAAACAATTATTCTACAGTTCTCTAACTACTTATCTGAAATGTATTGATCTGTCAAAGTCTCCCTTTTTGCTCTCATTTTCTTCTAGTTAAAATGGGTGTTCCTCAAGGCTCTGCTCTTGGCCCACTGCTCTTTAACATTTTCATCAATAACCCACATACCTACACTCAGCAAGCTTGCCTTATTCAGTATGCAGATGTCTTAACTTTCATCTGGTCATATGACAACCAACCTCAGCTACAATCTATGACAAAGAATGCCTTCAACTCAGTCAAACTGTGGCTACATCTTTTACTTAATCCCCAAAAGACTAAAATACTATTTTCCAAAGTCCCATGCCAATGCTAAAAGTAAATTTCCCATTACCTCTTTCAACAATACAGCTATAGAAGTAGTTACCTATAGCAAATTGCTTGGAGTCACCATAGATGACCTTCACATACAGAACTGTATAAACATATCTCACCAAAAGATAGGTCTACTATATAGACCAAAACAAAAAAGTCTTACTACCTTTGCTAGGATAACCCTAGCTAACACTTATTGTTTATTCTCTCGCTTCTCTATGGCTCGTCTATTTTGGCTGATATCCAGATCTCTCTTAAATCACAGCTTGAGCAATGCTATAATAAGATAATTAGAATAGCAGCCAACTTGCCACATAAATATCACTGCTCTACATTATTTGCTCTCAACAGGTTAGAATCCCCATATCAACTAGCCCATAAGCAACTTCTTCCAGCCAACAACATACTATATAACCTCTCTAACTGCCCTTCTGTCTCTTAAGTACTTCATCACTATCTCCCAAACTGCCTCTGCACTCTCAAAACAAAAACTTGTTTGAAATCTATAAACAAGCAAAGTATGGGGCAAAACTTTTACTCACACTGCACACCCAAACTATGGAAATCCATCCCAAATTCAATCAGAAATATGTCTGGTCTCCATGTATTTAAGTCATCTCTCAAAGTATTTCTCACGAACTAGTGGCTATTCCCATGTACCTCACCGGTATTATCTTTATTAACAAGTACTTTACATTCTTACTAATCTAACTTCTCACCATACCATCTATCTATACTTTTCAACACACAACCTCTCTCCACTCTTAGAGTGGACATGTATATTTTCATTTTTATTTCCTAGCATAGTTGACTATATAGCTAATACTTTGATAATGATTGTCATATTCAATTGTCATTTTTTTTATTTTTACATCACTGGTATCTTGTCATGCATTATTGTATCCTATGTATTCCACTATCAAACTGTATGAATATATGTTTTTTTAATTACATTTGTACTAGTGTTTTATTTGGTGTTATTTAACTCTCTGGAGCTTTTTGCCCTGGCCCTCAGCTAAAAATGGGTATTTATTACCCAGTCAGACTTTCCCAATAAACAAATCTTATTAAATAAATCAATATAACAGTGCTGCCCTTTGCTTATTGCACTACCTTGCAGAGATGAAGTGTGTATGGTACTCTGTCCTTAGCTTACTCTGACACTCTCACCTTTGTTCTGTATAAGACAGTAGCAGCCTTTAGCGGTTGTGCTTCTGTGGCTCATGTGGGTAGTGAGATGGAGTGCATGGGAATAGACATGAGTGGAACTGTAATGGGGAGAAGAAAAACCATATCAAGATATCTTTGAAGACGAGTGTCCCTCAAAGCAGGGAACCAAAGAGAATGAAGATGATGATAAGTTACATTTGTGGACTTTCACCATAGGGTCAAGAGGAAGCCTTTTTGTTGAAGTGATGAGCTTGACCCAAAACAAGGGTTGGTAGCTGGTACAAGATATCATTAGGCACTCACACAGGAGAGAAGAAAGCAAAGTGTGAGGTAGTGCTGGCTGGCAGCCATGAAATACAAACATGGTTGCCTGTATCACCTAGGAAAATCATAAAAAGTACAAAATACAAAAGTATTGCAAATTCACCCCAGGATTTAGCAACCTCTGCATGGTGTGCAGGAATAGTGCAAGAGCTGCTGGAAACAATATGGCCGCCGAGAGCTCCAGGGATAAGCTCCCGGGACGTGCACGAGTACTCCTGCACTATTCCTGCATGGACACAGCTCCTGTATGCTAATTACCCCATTTGCAGGTGAAAACCATGCAAATGAGGTGAATTAGTGATCCAGGAAGTAGGCAGCCATTCGTGCAGGATTAGTGCAACCTGCAGAAATGTATTCGGCTAGTAACCGAGTACATTTCTGCAAACTACAAAACGGAGTGATGACAGCTCCAAATAAAGGGTGTAATTAATCTAGAAGGCATGCCAATGGCCAAATATATGGCCATTCACATGGAAAATACTTTCAAAATAACAAAAAATAACTTTTATTTATTTTTTGGCTGATTTCGGCCGTTTAAGCGTAGGGCAGCGGCGTGCAAACAGAATAGGCCCAAAAATAAAAATAAAACCTTGAAAAAAGCTTTTTAGGCAAAAAAAAAAATCACAATTTTGCCATTATAGTCAATGGCAGGCAGAATACAACAAAGCCACTGAATAGTGGTTGCTAAGACGGAAGGCTCAGTGTAAGACTTGTAATGATACTGAATCACAGATTTCCCCTCATTGCTAGCCAACACCCAACCATGTAGGTACAGGAAAACCATGGTGCAAGCCTAAGAATTATCTGACATCATATAGGGGGTGTGTCAGGCATACTGTAAGCTTATTGGAGCTCTGTGGCTCGGGTTTGCCCTTAGCTTAGCAGAGCTAAGGAAGGGGGTGTGTCTGAAACTGCTTAGCAGTATTTACATTGTCTAAATGGGTGTGTGTGCCATGCATCCGGTTTTAAACAAAACAAAAAAAAAGTAA
Source organism: Protopterus annectens (assembly GCF_019279795.1). Lineage (NCBI taxonomy): Eukaryota > Metazoa > Chordata > Ceratodontiformes > Protopteridae > Protopterus > Protopterus annectens. The sequence continues at coordinate 574,876,213 of NC_056725.1, forward strand.
ACCAGGAAATAGCAACTCCATTCATATCTGAGCACTGGGTTTGCGCGGCACGCCTCTGGGCTTAAACAGGAAGGTAATGGGAAGGGAAAACAACAGTAGGAAGGCAAAGAAGGAGAACTAGCATAGCTGGCAGGTGAAATGTATCAGAATAAGCCAATTACACAGGCAGCAGACCAGCCCAGAACACTACTATAAACTATGCAAACACCTTCCCATCTGTTTTTTACCACACTCTACACCACCGGTGTAAACAAATGGGGAACTTTTAACACTCACAACAGAAATATGATAGAGGCTGCAAAAGCTATCATACAACAACTTGTGGAAGAGACTGAGGGTGGTGAGGATGAAAATGCTGACAACCAACCCACAGTGAAGAGAAGGAGAAGAGTGTACAGACCCAGGGTAACCTACCAGGGGCTACATGAGCTGGAGATAGTGGAGTGCTATAGGGTGGACAGGGACCTCCTACAGCAACTTGTTGAGCTCTGCCAGCCACGCCTCACACACAGAACCAACAGAGGGGAGCCCATCCCAGTGGATACCAAGATATGTGTAGATATGTAGAATACTAGCCACAGGTACCTTCCAAAGGCCAACTGGGGATATCATGGGGATCTCACAGGCATCAGCATCCAGGGTACTCCACTAGTTCCTGGATGCCATGTCAGCACATGCCTGTGAGCACATATATTTCCTCAACATCCATGAGGTGTTGACCAGCAATATGCATCTCTTCCACCAAATAGCAGAATACCCTGAGGTAGTGGGTGCGATAGACTGCATGCACATACACATCAAAGCACCACTCGGCGAGCAAGGTAGAGTCTACATAAACTGCAAGGGCTTCCCCTCCATCAACTGCCAGGTCGTGTGCAATGCCCGGGGCATTATAATGAATGTGTGTGCTGGCAGCCCTGGAAGCTATTACGACTCCCACATATGGCATATGATGCAGCTGTACCAGAGATTTGCCAATGGGGACATCTCATATGGCCACCTAGTGGGAGATGCTGGTAACGCACTAGAGCCGTGGCTGATGACACCCATCAGAAATGCACACACATATCTATACAGGAAGAATGCAGAGTCCCTGTAATCACATCTGTGTAGGTAAAAGCTGCATTCTCTAAAGCCAAAAACACAGCATCCATGGGACTGGACAACATCCCAGGCTGCGTTTTACATGAACTTCAGAATGAACTGGCTCCCCACCTAAGCACCATGTTCAATCATAGTCGCACATCAGGCTTTGTGTCCACTGAAAGGTGCACAGCAACAGTTATCTCAGTCCTCAAAGGAGGAGCCACCACTGATCCCGGGAACTATCACCCTGTTAGCCTGATGAGCCTGGTCTGTAAGGCCATGGAACATATCATCATGGAACTCGTAAACAAAGACATTTGTTACCTCCAAACTCTGAACCCCACCCAGTTCAGGTTTGTGAAAGGGAGATCATGCCTCCTGAACCTGATTGACTTTTTTGAGGCAGTCACCAAAGCTGTAGATGAGGGTAAGGTGGTTCACATAGCCTATCTTGACCTCACCAAGGCTTTTGACACCATCCCCAATTCTGGAATTATAGCTAAACTCATTAAACTAGGTATAAATTCCTACATCACAAGATGGGTTGCCAATTGGCTCACTGAAAGAACCCACACTGTAAAGGTTGCCGACTCCAAATCTGACTTCAAACCAGTGACAAGTGGTGTACCACAGGGTTCAGTCCTGGGACCTCTCCTGTTTGGTATCTACTTCTCTGAAGTATAGGCTAACACAGAAGGACTTTGGCTAATGAAGTTCGCAGATGACTGCAAACTAGAAGAGATAGCTGATTCCCCAAATGATGTGGACATCCTACAGAAGGGCCACATTGAGACAGATGCCTGGTGTCAAAGCCATGGCCTCAAGCTCAATACCAAAAAGTGCATTGTCATCCCCTTTGGTAAAAACTCTGTACCCATGAACTACCACATAGGCGGCAGTCTACTTAACGCTGAATGTGTGAATGTGGGAGCCCAGGTGGACAGTAGTCTTTGCTTTAATAATCACATTGCCACAGGAGTCAGAAAATCCTTCTACATGGCATACCTCATCACAAAAGGGTTCTCATCTAGGAAAAAAGAGGTCATTGTTCCCCTCTACCCGACAATCATTAGACCCCCTATATAGTACAACGTCCCTTTTGGAATGTACCTCACAAGACATCTGCAGCAGCTGGAAAGGCCACAGAAGTACCTCACAAAGAGGATCACTGGCCTCAAACAGATGCCATACACTGACTGTCTCAAAAAACTCCAGCTTTACTCCGTAGCATATCGCCTACTCCGAGGTGATCTCTGCCTAACATATAAAGCTATATCAAACCCAGAGCTGTTGGACATGCTACACCTAAAGAAATCCCAATCCCTCTGAGCTACATGCTCTAGGGACCTAATCCTTGTCATCACAATAAACAGGACATGCTGGAGGAATAGATTCATAGGTTCATTGGTAGGTACTAGGCTATCGGCCCTGGGGCCTATACAAGCCCAGCCAAAAAGGTACCCTGGCTTTTGCCACCCAAGAAAATTGTTTTCCTGTGCCACTGTTGAGCAGAGCCACAAAGGTGATCCCCAGGGTGAATTTCCTATTTCCCATCCAATCATCAAGATTTTTCTTGAAGAGTGCTAATGAGGAGCTTTGTTTGATATAGATAGGTAGTTTATTCCAGTGTATGGAAAGTCTCTGGGACAGGAATCTATCCCTCTGGCATGTTCTGTTTATTGTGGTGACAAGGTTTAGGTCCCTAGAGTGTGTAGCTCGGAGGGATTGGGATTTCTTTAAGTGGAGCATGTTCAACAGCTCTGGGTTTGACATAGCTTTGTATGTTAGGCAGAGATCACCTCTGAGTAGGCGATATGCGACGGAGTAAAGCTGTAATTTTTTGAGACGGTCTGCATAAGGCATCTGTTTGAGGCCAGTAATCCTCTTTGTGAGGTATTTCTGCGGCCTTTCCAGTTGTTGTAGATGTCGTGTGAGGTACATAGTAAAAGGGGCGTTGTACTCTATAATGGGTCTAATGAGTGATGAGTAGAGAGGAACAATGACCTCTTTTTTTCTGGATGAGAAACCTTTTGTGATGAGGTGTGCCATGTAGAAGGATTTCCTGACTACTGTGGCAATGTGATTATCAAAGGAGAGACTACTGTCCACCTGTGCCCCAAGGTCTCTTATCACACTTTCTGTGTTAAGTATACTACCGCCTATGTTGTAGTTCATGGGTACAGAGTTTTTACCAAAGGGGATGACAATGCACTTTTTGGCATTGAGCTTGAGACCATGGCTTTGACACCAGGCATCTGTCTCAGTGACGCCTTTTGTAGGATGTCCACATCGTTAGAAGTTTCGATTATGGCTCCTAGTTTGCAGCCATCTGTGAACTTTGTTAGCCAAAGACCTTCTGTGTTAGCCTGTACTTCAGAGAAGTAGATACCAAACAGGAGAGGACACAGGACTGAACCCTGTGGTACTCCACTTGTCACTGGTCTGAAGTTGGATTTGGAGTCTGCTACTTTCACAGTGTGGGTTCTGTCAGTGAGCCAGTTGGCAACCCATCTTGTGACATAGGGATTTATACCTAGTTTAGTGAGTTTATCTATAATTCCAGAGTGTGGGGATGGTGTCGAAAGCCTTGGCAAGATCTAGATAGGCTGTGTGAACCACCTTACCCTTGTCTACAGCTTTGGTGACTGCTTCAAAGAAGTCTATCAGGTTTAGGAGACATGATCTGCCTTTTACAAACCTGAACTGGGTGGGGTCCAGAGTTTGGAGATTACCAATGTCTTTGTTTATAAGTTCCATGATGATACGTTCCATGGCCTTGCAGACCAGGCTCATCAGGCTAATGGGGCAGTAGTTCCCGGGGTCTGTGGTGGCTCCCTCCTTGTGAAGTGGGATAACCATCACTGTGTGACATTCAGCAGGCACAAAGCCTGAGGGGAGGCTATGATTGAACATGGTACTTAGGTGGGATGTCAGTTTGTTCTGTATTTCATGTAGAATGCAGCCTGGGATGTTGTCTGGTCCCATGGATACTGTGTTCTTGGCTTTGGAGAGTGTGGTTTTTACATGTGCAGCCGTGATTATAGGAACTTTGCATTCTTCCAGTATAGAGATGGGCTCTTTAGGGGGTGAGAAGGGGGTAAAGTTAGCACTGAACTTATCTGTCAGGATGTTGGCAATATCAGTTGGGTGTGTATATTTAGTGCCATTATGCTGTAACTCAGAGCAGATCTGAGTGTTGCCATTGAGATTCTTGACATAGCTATAAAATGCTTCATGGTTGTCTTTAGAATAAGGGGTGATTTTGTTTTCATAACTAGCTTTGGAGGATTTTATCAGGGATTGCAGCTTCTTACAGAGGCTGACCAGGGAGCTCCTCCACTCATGGGATTGTACTCTCTTTTGCAACAGTTTCTTCCTTCTGTTGTACAGTTTGTTTATGGCAGGGGACCACCAGATTGGCTTCCTTTATTTGGAAGATAGCATCTTGGTTCTGTTTGGGATAGCACGATCCATGCACTCATATAAGTGCTTATAAAGTGCAATTGTGTAGGATTCAGTAGTTGTAACTGTATTGTCCATCTGCATGGGTGTCATGAAGTTCACCACTTCTGTCTTAAGAAGCATGAAGTTGGCTTTGGAGAAATTTTTTACATGGTTTCCTTAATGGGAGGTGGGGGCAGGATGTGGATATCTAGGGTAATTAGCTTATGGTTGGATCGGACCAATGAGGCATTGACTTCAGGTGTGGAACACCGGTCACTCATGTTGGTAATGACTAGATCTAAGACATTGTTGCCCCTGGTGGGGGTGTGGATAAGTTGATCCAGGGCATTGGAGTTTATGAATTGCAGAAAGCGTTGAGTGAAGGAGTTGGTACATGAGTAGTTTTCCCAGTTAATGGTGGGGTAGTTGAAATCGCCCATTATTAGGGTGTTTGGTTGAACCCTAATATTTTCCAGTACATCAAGAAAAGAGGAGTGGGAATCCTGGGGCATGGTGGGTGATCTGTAGCAAGCTACAATTTGGATTGCAGTTTTGCCCAGAATTAGTTGCACTTGGATAACCTCGGCTGCATTATGCTGAGCAACTAGTCTGGAGGTGTGGATATCCTTAATGAATATGGACACACCTCCGCCTTTGGTGTTCCTGTCCAGGTTACATGGCCGAAAAGTGTGGTATGAGTTATAGCCTGGTAGTGCAGGGGTGCTCTCTGGAGCCTTGAACCAGGTCTCAGTCACTGCACAGATATTAATGTTCTCAATTTTAAGGAGTGCCTCGAGTGAGTGCATTTTGAGATTTAGACTTCTAGCATTGAGTAGCATCACCCTCAGTTTTTGCTTGCCTGTTCCTGTTACGGTGGTGAATTTGTCATTTGAACCTTGCCTAAAAAAGGCACTATGGGGGCAGCAAGAACCTTAGCCAGTATCCAGAATCCCAGGGGTGACAGGTACAGGCCATCTCTGCCAAAGCATTGTAGTCTGTTGACCATGTCATCCCAGGCAGACAGATACTGGATACCTTTAGAATGGCACCAGAAGCTTAGCCAATTGTTGAAGTCAATCATTCTGTCCTTGTACTGTGGTATCATTCTGGGTGATTGCAGAATGCTTCTCAAGGCTAGGGTCATACCTGCCTGGGCTACAAGATTGGAGAGCTCTTGCATGTCTCTTTTCATGTAGTCCAGGGAGGTACATCTCAGGTCATTCATGCCAAACATGGCCAATGACAGAGTCATATTTGTACTTGTTGTGGAGTGAACTGAGTGCGTGGGTTCCTGGGTTCCTACCATGTCAGTGTATGTGCTATGCGTTGCCTCTTTGCCAAGACCTGGGCATAGTGGGCACGCCTCCTGCTGCCTACAGGGGCAGGCTCAGGTTGTTCCTCCTCCAAGTCCTGTCCCAGAGACTTCCCATACTCTGGAACAAGCTACCCATCTATGTCAAGCAAAGTTCCTCATTAGCACTCTTCAAGAAAAATCTTGATAAATGGATGGGAAATAGAAAATACACCCCGGGGATCACTGTGGTGGCTCTGCTCGACAGGGGCACAGGAAAATAACTTTCTTGGGTAGCATAAGCCAGGGAACCTTGTTGGTTAGGCTGACTTAGGCCCCTGGGCCCATAGCTTAGTACCTACTTTTGAACACACACCCGAACAAGAACTCCATAATGAGGCACACGCACAGACCAGAATCATAATAGTGTGTGTGTTTGTTATGCTCAAGTCACGGTTCTAGTGCCTGGACATACCCAGTGCAGTCTTGCAGTACTCACCAGCTACATGTACCCAAATTGTTATTGTATGTCCCTTGCTACACAGTATGATCCTCCAGAAACAGCTGCAGCAGGAACATCCTGGGGCAGGGCCACACAGCCCCCCACCATTGCCAAGGCCAGCACAGGCACAGAGTGACTCAAAGGAGGAACAACCTGAGGCTGCCTCTGTAGGCAGAAGGAGGCGTGCCCAGTATGCCCAGGTCTTGGCAAAGAGGCAACGCATAGCACATACACTGACATGATAGAAACCCAGGGAATGACACCTCTCTCTGACTTGCACATACAGTAAAAGGGATGCCAAACATGACACTACCTGTGCTTAACCATGTATAATGAGTGTACTATGTGCATCCGACATAGTCATCATTCCAGCACCATCCTCAATACTGGAACAGCCACAAGGTAAGTCATTCTCACTATCAGTTGCTGAATGTAGTAGTATGTAACTATGGTATGGATGTGAGCATGTAAGGGAAATGAGTGGCTGAATGGGATGGCAGCAGATAGTAGACACCTATATTGGCAGCATGAAATCCATAACAAATACTAGTGTCAACATAGTAGGCAGTACTAGACAAGGTGACAAAACCCACTGCAGGACATGTAGTGGGCCAAATGTGTGTCCATAGGACACACACATGCATGTCAGTGAGGTTCACATACCCAACAACAGTCTCAGCCAGCAGGACAGGTGTAGACAAACTCAAAGAAAGGCTATGCTAAGGCCTCTGATTGATGGCTATGGAGAACAGCCCCCCTCCAGACCTACACAGACAGAATACAACAGGTCAGGCAGTGGGATGTTAGTTCTGAAGGATAAAAAGTCTGAAACTGAAATGTAGGTCAACAAAACCTAAGAACTGTTGTACACTGATATGCCTTTAGTCTGCATGACAGGTCAGAATACAGAACGAAATGGAAGCCAACAGAGTACCTGAAATACCAGTACATTCAAAACAAATGTTTACAGTTGTCAGGTGTGCCCCCCAACAATCCTACGTAGAAATGTAGCAACATGTACGTGTGGGTATAATAACAGTGGAGCACAGATTACCTGATCTGGCCAAAGTAGCAGGATAGATTGTTGCACGTGTACAATATGCAGGGCTCTGTGTGTTAGGTTGTTGTGTGTGTTGTATACTGTGTGAAAGTGGTCAGCATGGAGGGTTGTGTCCCGGTGGCCAGTGGCCAGTACTGTTGATGACAGGGCCAAGTTCTTACAACTGCAGTGCCAAACATAATGCATCCCAGCAAGACACAGTCCAGCAGTAATCCATACTAATTGTTCAGATGTAATACATGTCACCATAAGAAAGATGGAAATGGCATGAATGTTGGCCCAGACATGCACAGGTGGAAGTTCCCTAGACAGAGAGTGTATAAAATGTTACTGTCAAATGGACACACCTTTGGAATCGTACATACAGGTTAGCAGCACATTAGTTGGCTGTGTAGTATGGAATACTGATGTAGTCTGGCCAAACATTGGCAGACCACAAAAGGCACAGGCATGAAGTACTGAGAAACTGCTGATGACCCTGCACAAGCCAGCATAAGTGGAATGCCCCACGTATATCTGTGAGTCAGCTGCAAGTAGCTTCCATAGCACACATGCACTCAGTTCACCCCACCACCAGCCACAGGTACTTCACAGGTCTTATCCCTGCTGTTGGGAATGAGCACAATATGACCCCCACCTCTGTATGGGAATAGCCACAGAATGCAGTGAGCAGAAGAGGTGTCCCATGCAGGTGTGTCCCTCACTGTAAGCAGCATCCCGGCAGCATCCACACCAATGGATCAATAAGGACAGAAACTATTGACATTAACACCTTGCACACCTACCCTGTCACCCCAGTGGAATACAGTGGCTTGCAGCCTGGGACTGTAGGAGTGACACAATGCACTGGCCTGCTACAGATGGCCTGCATAACTACCAAATGCCCTACAGTCCTCTGTCAAAGGCCTGTGTCTCACCCGTACTGCCAATGCATCTTATCTCATGGACTCCCAAATAACAACATAACACAGTCCACAGAACACAAATGCAAGGCCATGTTGACAAATCCCAGTAGCATGTCCACCATGTCCTACTGCATGAACTGTGGACCAACCCAAATACTGCTAGCATGAAGTGATAACTATAGGGATACTTATCAGATATCACTTGCATAATGTTCGGAAGAGGATAGAATAAGTGGGAGGGGTAGAAGCATGGACGCCATGGAGTGTGTGAAGTCTGAAACTCAGATGTGTACACATACTATCCCTGCCTGCAAACACAGGAATTGTTGGCTACAATCCTGCTCGTAAACCAAATTGTGAAGGGGTAATGACAAGAAATATGAGCCCTGCCTCTGAGTAACCTTTGTGAATCTGTACAGCTGTGAGGTATGGCCACAGTAGGATATGGCCATTCTGTCACGTTGATAGATGTACAAGCATGGGATCCTCAACCAGCACAGTACCAAGGTGCTGAACCATTTAAACAGACCCATCAGCAAGTGTCTGCAGCTCCCCCTCAAAAATGGCATGATTGTGCAAGAATATGTAGGCTGCAGACCACAATAATGGACACAGCTTAATTCATTTTGTGTTCCCAAGGAATTTACTGCAAGCAAATTTGTATACCTGTCAGTAGTTGATGACATAAAACATCACAGTGTATAACAGTGCACATGTCTGAATATCTCTGCTAACACCAAAACCATGTAGCAGAAGCAGCATAGACACAATTCGTTACAGTATCCTACTATCCTTTGCCTATTGTGACCCCATATTGTGAACCGATCCACATATATCCTGCAGAAACAGGTTGCTAGCTGTAGGTGTAGAACACAAATGCCTGCACTGGAGTACAACCTACCTGGAATGGATTCACACATTCAATACAGAAGGGCATACTGGGCATGCTCCCACACTTACAGAAACGAAGCCCATGTCTGGCAACAACAGTGGAGTATACATACCTGTCAGTAACAAATGTCTGTGCACACACACCACATTGCACACCAGTCATGCTGTGCACACACATCGGATAGGAATACACACATATATCCAAGGACACCACACTATAATAGGCCAAACATAGACATACATAGATGTGTGGAAGAGAGTGACAGACAGTGACAAAGAGCTTCCCATCATGAGGCCTGTCCTACCCAGCACACATCCAATTGGCTAATACCACATGATGTGCAAATGTCTGTCACTGTAGACATTTGCTTCTGGTAACCCTCAGCACTATAGTGTCTGTGGTGCTTGTGATAACTGTGTAACATGGCTGTACAAGTCATTATTCATCTAGCAGTTGTATACATGGTCCTACCAAATGTAAACCTGTGTGTGACTGAGTGTTGTGTGTGTGCTTCCAGATGAATTGTTTATAGCCCATTCACACACACTGCACTCCCCTTTGCCTTACTTTGACAAGCCTGCTGATGTCATTCACCTTGAAATACAACTTTGGAGAAAGGCTAGCCCTGTAACCTCCATGGCATGTACTATAACTACGTAATGGTATAGCGTGATGTGGTCGGTAGGTGTTCTAATCCCAGACACGGCAACTGTGACACTCTGTGTGTGTGTAGGGATCAATGCTTTTGAGGCCAGTTACAGTCACTACACTTTCAATGGCCCTACATTGGCAAGCCTGCTGATGTCATTCACCTTGAAGTACACATTTGGGGAAGGGCTAGCCCTATAAGCTCTGTGGCATGTGCTATAATTGTGTGATGCTGTAGTGTGATGTACCAGTTAGGTAGAAGTTTTAATCCCAGACATGGCAATTGTGAAACTTTGTGTGTGTGTGTGCCAGACATGGCAATTGTGACACTTTGTGTGTTTATGTGTGTGTGAAATGATTAATGCTTCTGAGGCCAGTTACAGTCACTACACTTTCCATTGTCCTACTTTGGCAAGCCTGCTGATGTCATTCTCCTTGAAATACACCTTTGGGGAAGGGCTAGCCCTATAAGCTCTGTGGCACGTGCTATAACTGCGTAATGCCATAGTGTGATATACTAGTTAGGTAGGACTTCTAATCCCAGATTTGGCGACTATGTGTTTGTTTGTGTGTATGTAAAGGGATCAATGCTTTTGAGGCCAGTTACAGTCACTGCACTTTCCATTGCCCTACTTTGGCAAGCCTGCTGATGTCATTCACCTTGAAATACACATTTGGGAAAGGCTAGCCCTATAAGCTCCATGGCACGTGTGATAAATGCAGTACACTGTAGTAGCAATACATAGCTAAGTAGGGGGTTGACTCTCAGTACTGTCAAGTGTGTGTTTGTCATCTTGTTGGGAGATAGCTGTGATTGTGCAATAACAGGACTCATTGTGGGGCAGGTTTTGCAAATTTCAAATATAGAGGACCTACTATATGTCACAACACCTTACAAGGACAACAGATGTCAAACAGCAGAGAGGCTGGTGTAGACACTCCATAACCCTACATGTGACATTATGGATTGATAAACAATATAGGCAACCTTTGTATTACCCAGTGAACACTCTCCACCCATGTCTCGTACACAAACACACTTGGCTAGGAAACAACCACTATATTGGCAGTTCCCTGCATATTGCCCACAGATAGTAACCACGGTGTGATTGCAGTGGACTACAGAGTACATGGCACCTTGTTCTATCCCTACAATAAGGAAATAATTGCTTACAGTGGTCCTTTGCTATGTTCCCCACTGGACGCCTGCAACAACTGTAGAGTCAGCAAATGTAACCCACAAAGGAAATACCATGCCTTATACACATGCCCTGTATGGACAGATGACACTAACACCAGTGAATACCTGTATCATGCTGTCAATGTGCAGGCACAACCTCAGTTCCATAGCCAGTTCTCACCACAAGAGGTCAGGAATGCCACATCAGATGATAACTATCTGTCCACACAACATGCCCCAGACACCCCAGGTACACTTCCACATGTCACAAAACATGCATGTGGGACATGTGCACAACCCAGACACAGTCCATGTTATGGAATATAGAACACATACATGGCAAGCATTGCACAGCACTCCCCACCCACAATAGTAACCCAGATGAGTGGATGGAAAATACAATACCCACCTGTGTGGGCCAATCCAGGGACTACACCCCTGAGACACACTGCAGACCATTGTCATGTGGCCTGATTCCAAGGTATACCTTTTGCCTAGCCTTGTACAGCCTTCTGACACAGTCATCTACTACACACCTGTGAAGCAATAAACCCATGCATGTCAGTACTGGCAAATCTGTGTCTGCATGTGTGTGGAGATTAATGATTTGGAAGCCATTCACATTCATTACACCTCCCATTGCCCTACTGTAGCATGCCTTCTAATGTCAGTCACTTTGACATATATCAGCCTGATAAACTCGGTGGTGCATGTGATACCTGTGTAATACTGTAGTGTAGCAAACTAGTTAGTTAGGAATTCTAATCCTGACCCTGCCAACTGTAATAATGTGCGTGAGTCCCTGAGAGAGTGTGGTTGTGTCTTCCTTGACACCTACTGTTGTGGACAGGCACATGTACTACACTTACCTTATTCCTCCTTTATCACTGTTGCTCATGTCACTCACCTTCAAAGATATCTTTGAACAGCTCTCTACCATGTAAGCTCTGTGGCGCATGCAATAACTGCATAAAAATGTAATAGCAATACATAGTCAGGCAGGCGTTTGAAACCCTGTACTGGTAATTGTGTGACACAAACATGCTTAGCTCTTACTCTCCTTCCCCCTTACTTTGTCTCTGTCTATCTCTCTTACTCCCTCTCTGGTGGATGTGGAAAAGTACACCTGCTTTGCTTAGGTAGCAGCTTGTGTTTTGTAAGTGATGCTCATGATCAGCTGATGGCCTGTGCATGAACTGCAGTCCTCCACTAGCTGATTGCATGTGGAACAGCTGTGGTATCATTTCCATAGCCAGTTGTATGGAAACACACACCTATAACTAAGAACATCATGTGGGTGTTGGCCCTTTTCATTCACTGTGAGCAGGACTTCATGTCAGTGTTTGGCAAACAGCATCACAGAGGGTAGTGGGATATAACTCTTACAACACACACTGTGGAGACAGGCCAACAAATAGGAGGGGGATGTTCCAGACGTGAGGACAGAATGTAAGTCTTGCTCTTCTGCATTTGAAGTAATGTTGGTTTAACAGGGTTTGTGTGGATATGGCTGGTCTACATGATTTGATATCTGTCATGACAGTGTTAAGTGGTTGAGGAAACTCTTACCTGTAGGGCTATCTGCAGACTGGCCAGTGTTTGGAGTCTTACATGAGTTGTGTTACTCACATATGTCCTATCTTTAGAAATGCAGTAGCATACTCTGATGATTGCAGTCAGTACATGGTGACAGCCATGAGAGTTACTGATTTCATATCCCTCAGAAGATATATGTCACAACAAACCCTGTTACACCAGTAAATGTATGAGTTTATCACAGCAACATGTCAATTTTGGCTCTGTGTTTGTGCCTCCAACCACAACTCTGTCAACCTATGTACATATGTCATGCAGTAAGAGGTGCATATGTTCAGTACATCATTATTTACTGAAATCATACCTGATAAGCCAATGAAATATCAGACTGCTAAACATGTTATGTATAGTAGGATTTGCATTTGAGTGCAAAACCTGGACATTCTGTTGTAGTGTGTACAGTAGTGAGGTCTGTGTACTTATGGTGATTGTTGACAGAGTGTGTATTGTGAATATGTACCTTGGCCTTTGTACAGACTGTGGCAGATATCATTGTTCTTAGTCCTGTTCTATCTGATGTTGCATGCTGCTCCAGTGTATGGTGATACAGTACCTGTTTGTAGGGCCAGACCGACACATGTCCAAAACCACAGTCAGGCATCAGAATACACTGTGTATTGGCTCAGTATATGCAGGTTTAATGTGTTTGTGGCACATATGAGGATGATGTTGATCAGACAGTCCATATACTATAATATTAAGCACGCTTACTATATGTGACTGTGGCTGTGTTCAGACTGGTTGTGAGTATGCGCTTTCACACAGATATCTGTTACTCCATGCTGTTACATGACTGTAGAGCCTGCTATATTTGCAGGTACATGTGTATTCCCCCATAAGAAATGTAGGCCAGTGTTGTGATAGTCTGCCTGTAGTTTGCACAGTGCTTTGTGACATGCCTAGCAGCTCAGTGTATTTATGCAATGTGATGTTATGTCCAGATATTTGTCAGATGTACTGTTGCCAGGCCACCATAACTGTTGTGTATTTCTGACAAAGCAGTGGGATGCTGGACAGATGTATGTCACTAAATAGTGGGTAGTATGTGGGCTTGTGACCTCTGCTTCTCTGGTTAATATGTGTCAGGACAGACAGGAGTGTGTGAATGCATAAACTGTGTAAGCTTATCTATTCCAGTATTTTTGTGATATCTCCATTTACATGGCTGTAATTATCCATTTTGTCAGGCTTGGTCTACACGTCTTGCACTAAGGGGTTCTGTGTATACCTCTGGACTGACCGGAGTGTGTCAGACTGTCTACATTTATTGGTCATATCTCTGTTGTATTCCACAGGATAATTACTGTGATTTCTGTGGTACTGGACTATGATGATCTTATGATGTCTGTCATTAACTGATGGCGTACATGTCAATGTCAGATGTGACTTCCCACACAACATTTCTGTTAAGTTAACCCCTGTTACAGTAGCAACTGTCTACATTTATACCTGCAATACTTACATGACATCCCCTTGCACTAAGAGATTGTGACTATTGGTGCTGAGGTATGACTCCACTACATGTTATGGACATATGTTATTTATATATATATATATATATATATATATATATATATATATATATATATATATATATATATATATATATATATATATATATAAATATATATATATATACATACAGATATATATATATATATATATATATATATATATATATATATATATATATATATATATATCTACTTCAGTAGATCAAACATATTACAAGTTCAAACCACATATGGCTGAGACCATATGTTCGAACTTGCAATAGTTCGAACACTGAAGGAAAAAAAAGAAAAAAAAAAAACAACAAAAAACAAAATTAAGTGTCTGTAGCAGGGGGCGCTACGCCCCCCCCTGTACCCCCCACACCACCCTTACTTAAATATACCAACTCCGAGATCGCTCTACATTGCGGAAAAGGGAAATCTTCCCATTCTGCACTGTACGGAGATCTCCATTCAGTCCAGTTGAACATTTACAAGTTCGAATATATGCCCCCGGATTCTCTATAGCTTGCATGGCGTGCAAGATCGGTGCAGGAGCTCCAGCAGGCAATATGTCTGCCGTGCGATCCAGGAACAGCCTATAGGGGCGTGCACGAGTGCTCCTGCACTAATCCTGCACGGACTAAGCCCATGTATGCAAATCATCCCATTTGCAGGAGACATCAATACAAATAAGGTGATTTAGCAATCCAGGAAGCTTGCAACTGGCTGTGCAGGACTACTGCAATCTGCAGAAATGTACTCGTTAGTAACTGAGTACATATCTGCAAAATCCAAAATGGAGCTTTGACAGCTCAAAATAAAGGCTGAATATAATGTAGTAAGCATGCCAATGGCCAAGTATAAGGCCACTGGTGTTGCAAATAGTGAAACAAATAACCTAATCAACTCTTTTTTTTTTAGCTGATCTCGGCTGTTTAAGTATAGGGCAGAGGCGTGCAAATGGGATTGGGGGAAAATAACAAAATAAACCTAAATTAAGCATTCTAGCAAAAATCAGTATTCTAACATGCAAGTCAATGTCAGGCAGAAGACAACATGGCCAGTGAGTAGTGGTTGCTAAGGGGGGAGGTTCAGTGTGAGACATGTAACTATGCAATAGCAGGCAATCCTATGCAAATGAGGGGAAGGATAGTGAATCTCAGTTTTCCCCAGCATGTGAGTCAAGTCCCAACTGTGCAAGAGTAATAATAGCTTGCTGCTAGCCTAGGAGTTAGGTGACATCATGTGGAGGTGTGTCAGGCATGCTGACAGCGGATTGGAGCCCTGTGGCTCAGGTTTGCTCCTAGCTTAGCACAGCTAAGCTAGGAGGTGTGTCTAAATCTGCCTAGCACTCTTTACAATGCCTAAGTGGGTGTCCATGCTGCGCACTGGGTTTTAAAGGCAGAAAAAAAAAAGTTAAACCAGGAAATAGCAGCAGTGTGCACATTTGTGCACTCTGCGCAGTGCTCCCCCGGGCTTAAACAGGAAGGCAATGGGAAGGGAAAACAGCAGTAGGAAGGTAACCAATGAGAACTAGCATAGCTGGCAGGTGAAATGTAACAGAATCAGCCAATTACACAGGCAGCAGACCAGCCCAGCCCAGAACACTACTATAAACTATGCAAACACCTTCCCTTCTTGCTTTTCCCACACTCTACACCACCAGTGCAAACAAGCGGGGAACTTTGAACACTCACAACAGCAAAATAATAGGGGCTGCAATAGCCATCATACAACAATTTGTGGAAGAGGCTGAGGGTGGTGAGGATGTGAATGCTGTTGAGTAACCCACAGTGAGGAGACGAATAAGAGTGTACAGACCCAGGGTAACCTACCAGGGGCTACATGAGCTGGAGATAGTGGAGCGCTATAGGGTGGACAGGGGCCTCCTACAGCAAATTGTTGAGCTGTGCCAGCCACACCTCACACACAGTACTAACAGATGGGAACCCATCCCAGTGGATACCAAGGTATGTGTAGGCCTAAGAATACAAGCTACATGTACCTTCCAAAGGCCAACTGGGGATATGATGGGGATCTCACAGGCATCAGCATCTATGGTACTCCACCAGGTCCTGGATGCCATATCAGCACATGCTGGTGAGCACTTATATTTCCCCAACACCCTTGAGGCATTGGACAACAATATGCAACTGTTCCACCAAATAGCAGAATACCCTGAGGTAGTGGGTGCGATAGACTGCACGCACATATGCATTAAAGCACCACCTGGTGAGCGGGGTAGGGTCTACATCAACAGCAAGGGCTTCCCCTCCATCAACTGCCAGGTCATGTGCGATGCCCAGGGCATAATAATGAATGTGTGTGCTGGCTGCCCTGGAAGCTATCACGATTCCCACATCTGGCATCTGACGCAGCTGTGCCAGAGATTTGCCAAGGGGGACATCCCTGACGGTCACCTAGTGGGGGATGCTGGATATGCACTGGAGCAGTGGCTGATGACACCCATCAGAAATGCACACACACCTGAACAAGAACTCCATAATGAGGCACACACACAGACCAGAATTATAGTAGAGTGTGTGTTTGGGATGCTCAAGTCATGTTTCCGGTGCCTGGACACATCCGGTGGAACCTTGCAGTAGTCACCAGCTACATGTACCCAAATTGTCTTCATATGTGCCATGCTACACAATATGATCCTGCAGAAACAGCTGCAACAGGAACAGCATGGGGCAGGGCCACACAGCCCACCCCCCATTATTGCCAAGGCCTGCACAGGCACAGAGTGACTCTGGAGGAACAACCTGAGCCTGCCCTAGTAGGCAGAAGGAGGTGTGCCCAGTATGCCCTGGCCTTGGCAAAGAGGCAACGCCTAGCACATTCACTGACACAGAAGGGACCCCGGGGAATGACAACTCTCTCTGACTCTCACATACAGTAAAAGGGATGCCAAACATTACACTACCTGTGCTCAACCATGTGTAGGGAGTGTTCTATGCGCATCCGACATAGGCAGCCCTGCAGCACCACCCTCGATACTGGGACAGCCACAACGTAAGTGACTCACACATGCCAGTCAGTGGGGCTCACATACTCAACAACACTCACAGCCAGCAGGGCAGGGGTAGACAACACAAACAAAGGCTGTGCTGTGACCTCTGAATGATGCCTATGGGTAATCCCCCCCCCCCCAGGCCTACACAGACAGATGACAGCAGGTCAGGCAGTGGGCTGTCAGTTCTGAAGGGTAGGAAGTCTGAAACTAATATGTAGGTGAATAAAAGCTAGGATCTGTAGTACACTGGTATGCCTCTTGACAGCATGATAGGTAAGACTACAGAATGAAATGGAGCACCTGACATAACAGTACAGTCATAGCAAATGTGTACAAGTGTCAGGTGTGCCCCCAATCCTACATTGACCTTTAGTAACACGCAGGTGTGCCCCCCAATCCTTTGTAGACATGTAGAAATACGTATGTGTGCACCCCATCCTTCGTAGAAATGTAGTAACAGTCAGGTGTGTCCCCCAAAGCCTGTGTAGAAATGTAGAAATAATCAGGTGTGCTCCCCCATCCTATGTAGAAATGTAGTAACAATCAGGTGTGCCCCCAGTCCTGTGTAGAAATGTAGAAATAGTCATGTGTGCCCCCCCATCCCAAGTAGAAATATAGTAACAGTCAATGCCATGTGATCAACCGATACCCTGCAGAAACAGTATGCTACCTGTAGGTGTACAACACATAGGTCAGCATTGCATTACAGACTACCTGGACTTGATCCACACTTTCAATACAGACAGGCATACTGGGCATGCTTACACACTTAGAGAAATAAAGTCAATGTCAGTCAAGAACACACTGAAAGGTCATACTGGGCATGCTCACACACTTAAACACATGAAGGCCCTGTCTGCAAACACCAATGGACCAGACATAACTGGCAGTTGCAGATGTTAGTGCAGACACACCTCAGTATGCACCACTCATTCTTTGCACACACAGTGGACAGTAATACAGACATATATCTAAGGACAACACACTATAATAAGCCAAAGGTAGATGTACATAGATGTGTGGAAGAGGGTGACTGCGACAAGGAGCAATCCAGGCCTGTCCCACCCAGCACACAGCCAAAGGGCCACAACCACATGAGGTTCAGATGTCACTCACTGTAGATACTAGCCACCGGTATCTGTCAGCAGTACAGACTATGTGGTGCATATGCTAGCTGTGCAACATGACATTACAAGGAAGGCATCATCTAGCATCTGTATACACGTACCTGTGAAATATGACCCTGTGTGTGCTCACATGTGGTGTGTCAGCCTCTAGATGAATGGTTTATCGCCCATGCACACACACTGCCCTCCCCATAGCTCTACTGTGACAAGCATGCTGAGGTCATCCACTGTGAAATACACATTTGGGAGAATTGTAGCGCAGTAATTTCTGTGGCACATCCTATAACTGCGTGCTGCTGTAGTGTGATAAACTAGTTAAGTAGGAGTTCTAATACCAGACTTTGCAAGTGTGTGTGTCTGTCTATCTGACTATGTAGAGAGCAATGCTTTTTAGTGTAGTCACACTCCCTACAATTGAATTGTACTACTTTGGTAAGGCTGCTGATATCATCCACCTAGAAAGACACCTCTGGGAAAGTTGTAGCCCAGTAATCTCCGTAGCACGTCCTATAACTGTGCACTGCTGTAGTGTGATAAATTAGTTAGGTAGGTGTTCTAATCCCAAACTTAGCAAGTGTATGAGTGTGTGTCTGTCTGTGTGGAGATCAATTCTTTTTTAGGGTAGTCACACTCCCTACAATTCAAATGCTCAACTGTGGCAAGGCTTCTGATGTTATCAACCTAGAAATACGCCTCTGTGAAGGCTATGGCTCAATAATCTCTGTAGCGCATGTTATAACTCCATACTGTTGTACTGTGATAAATTAGTTAGGTAGGTGTTCTAATCCCAGAGTTGGCAAGTATGTGCGTGTGTCTGACTCTGTCTGTGTAGAGAGCAAGCAGTAGTCACACCCCCTACAATTCAAATGCTGAAGTTTAGCAAGGCTGCTGATGTCATCCACCTAGAAATACATCTATATGAAGGTTGTAGGCCAGTAATCTCCATAGTGCATCCTATGACTGCATACTGCTGCAGTGTGATACATTAGTTAGGTTGGTGTTCTAATCTCAGACTTGGCAAGTATGTGTGTGTGTGTCTGTCTGTGTAGAGGACAATGCATTTTAGGGTAGTCACACTACCTGCAATTCAAGTGCTCAACTTTGGCAAGGCTGCTGATGTCATCCACCTAGGAATACACCACTGGGAAGGTTGTAATCCAGTAATCTCTGTACTACATGTATCAATACCTGCCATGTCAGTTCTATGTTTATGAGGACTCTCCATCTGTAGGGTCATCTGCAGACTGGGCAGTGTGTGGTGCCTTTGGTTTCATGTGTTACCCACAGAGCATGTATCTGTGAACTGTAGAAGGTAGTGTGAGGATTGCAGTCTGTAGATGGTGAAAGCTGTAATAGTTACTGACTTCATATCCCTCATAGGACATATGTTGCAACAAACCCTGTTACAATAGTAAATGCATGATGTTATCACAGCAACATGTCAATATTGGCCCTGTGTATGTGCTTCCAGCCACAACTCTGTCACCCGTTGTACATATGTCATGCATTAAGAGGTGTATATGTGCTGTACACCATGATTAGTGTCATCATATCTGATAACAAGCCAGTGAGATATCAGACTGCTACACATGTTATGTACAGTAGGGGTTATATTTGATGATATAACCTGGACATTCTGTGGTTGTTTGTACAGTACTGAGGACTGTGTACTTATGGTGAATGTCGACAGTGTGTGTATTGTTAATATGTACCTTGGCCTGTGTACAGAGTGCAGTAGATGTCATCATTCTAGGTCCCGGCCTATGTGATGTTACATGCTGCTCCACTGCATGTTACCGTATAGGCTAACATGTTTGTAGGGCCATACACACACATGTCACATACCGCAGACAGGCATCAGGCCACACTGTGTAGTGGCCCAGTATATGTAGGGTTAGTGTGTGAGTGGCACATATGAGGATGGTGTTGGACAGATAGTCCATATACAGTAATATTATGCTAGCTTACCATATGTGGCTGTGGCTGTGTTCACATTGGTTGTGTTTATGCAATTTCACACAGGTGTATCTTACCCTGTGCTGTGACATGCCTGTAGAGCTTGTTATATATGCAGCTACATGTGCATTCCCCCACAGGAGATGTAGGCCAGTGTTGAGCCAGTCTGCCTGTAGCCTGTACAGTGCTTTGTTACATGCCTAGCAGCTTAGTGTACTTACCCAGTGAGATGTCATGTCCAGATACTTGCCAGATGTACTGCTGCTGGGCCTCCCTTAAAACAGTC
This sequence comes from Protopterus annectens, assembly GCF_019279795.1. Taxonomy (NCBI): domain Eukaryota; kingdom Metazoa; phylum Chordata; order Ceratodontiformes; family Protopteridae; genus Protopterus; species Protopterus annectens. The sequence continues at coordinate 574,896,701 of NC_056725.1, forward strand.
ATGTATGTCAGAGAGGTGGGATGCTGTACAGATGTATGTCATTCTCTAGTGGGTAGTATGTGGCCATGGCAACTCTGTACTAGCAGTTATTATGTGTCAGGACAGACAGGGGTGTGTGAATGCATAACCTATGGGGGCGAATGTATACCAGTCGTTATGTGTTATACCCATCTACATGGCTGTTGACATCCATATTGTCAAGCTTGATCCACATGTTCTGCACTAAGGGGTTCTGTGTATACCTCTGGACTGTACAGAGTGTGTCAGAATGTCCACACCTATTGGCCAATATCGCTGCTGTAGTCCACAAGAGAATTACATGCTTGCAGCGGTACTGTACTATGATGTCCTTAGGATAGTTGTCAGTAGGCAATGGCGCACATATGAAAAGCAGATGTGACCTCCCATACACAACATGTCTATGAAGACAATCCCTATTACAGAAGCAATAGTCTACTAATATACCTGTTATACATACCTGACATCCCCTTGCACTACGAAGTTGGGACTATAGGGGCTGAGGTAGGACTACACCCCATGTTTAGGACATATGGTGAATATATATGTACATATGATTATCCAGATATCTATATAGATAATTACACATTTACATATCGGCACATATAGATGGGTGTGTATATGTACATAGATGTGCATATACACACCCAGTTATATACATATACAGAGCATTATACGTCTACACATATACAGATAGTGATACATATGCACATATACGTATACCATGCTGCCATTCCTGCCAGCAGTCCACTGCTGTTGTATCCCCCACACATACGGTGGGGCTGGGGCCATATATGTGTGGCCTTCACCTACACAATACATGTGTGCCCATATGCACTCCAGAGGCCAGTGTATGTAACAGAGGTATATGGCCCTGTATTATTGAGTATAGGGGGGATGCACCATACATAACCTAGGTTGTTACAAAATGTGGGAGTATCAGGGGTGAGCCGTCTTAAGGTATCTGGAAGTACAGTACCATACATCTCTCCTATCATGACATTACTTACATAAAGTGGTTAATGCAGGCCTACTGCCTCCTGCCATACAGACTGTTCTGTTTGCCAGTGTGCCTGTGATGGTGTCAGTTATGCCTTGTTATGTAACAGTTACATCCCATTTGGTCAACTGAAGTCTTTACCACCTAGGGATTGTGTACAGAGTGTAGATAGAGGCTGCTGGACTATACAACTGCACCACTTACTGTTGATTGTGTGGTATCCTGTGGCCCAGTCTGTCTTCACTATTGTATGATTTGGAGGGCTTGGCCTGGACAGCAACAGTTGTGAACCTTTCCAGACTACTGTATTAGTATAACTGTTTCACAGTTGCATTACTCTGTTTATATAGATGTCAGTGTCTGAACAGCTATATGACATGGCATATAAAACTGTAATAGTACACAAATAAAGGTTTTCCATTTCTGCAAATATGTGTGTGGTGTTTTATCCTATGACCTCTTTGTGGGTATATGTTGCAGGCACCGAATATTATTTGTATGGGTGGCTCATCCAGTGTCCAGTTGTTAGGATGTTAACTGTAGGCATAGTGGCTGTTCCATATTGTGTGCACCTACTACATAAGTATTTTACTCTACATATCTCTGCGTATATCTGTATCTGCATATATGTGTCTGTGTATATGTATCCTGGGGATGTTGATAGTTTCCGCATTTTACATTTCCTATGGGAGCCAGACTGACATCATAGTGGGATGTAGTACTGTTAACATCTTGTGCCCATGTCATGTCAGGACCTGGTTATGTTATCTGCAACACTTGGTAGTATATTGAAGGGCGGACATGTTTGGCTGTGTGGGGGGGTGGGTATACCTATTCATACAAGAAGTATATTGTTTTGGGCCTCTCAACCCCATTAACGGTGCATGTGGACACATATGATTTAATTAATCTCCCATTGATATCTACACATGTTTGCCCATATATAACTATATGGATATATATATCTGCTTACATATATATAACTATGTCCATATATACTTACATAGATATATATCTGCTTACATATATGTAACTTGCTGTGTATATGTAGACATATAGGTGTAGACATATATATGTGTTGATGTAGCCATTCGCATAAATATATGTTCATATGTATTTATATATATATATATATATATATATATATATATATATATATATATATATATATATATATATATATATATATATATATATATATATATATATATATATATATATATATATATATATATATATATATATATATATATATATATATATATATATATATATATATATATATATATGTATACATATATACATATGTTGTAGCTGTTTAGATATTAATATACTTATACACACACATACATCTACATGTTGGACTACATTCACTGTACTGATTAATGACTGGGCTGGATGATATATTTTTGAAATCATCAGGGTTATGTGTATCTGGCATGGTATAGTGGTAAATCACTTTGTCTATGGTGTGCAAGGTCCTGGGTTTGAGCCTTGCAGAGGCTGTTTATTTCTTCTGTTTGGCAGTAAATGGGCCATTTCAGTACATGTTGGTGAGCACGTATATCACAGAGCGATTAAGGCACTTTAAAGCAGTTGTAAGCGGGTTTGCACGGGTTTGCACGGAGGTAAGCACTGCTAACTTCCGGTTACAGTTTCTTATACTTAGTTAGCTTCTAAATTGCTTAAACAGTGTAGGCATTGCTTACCCCAGCACAGATAGGCTTAGACCAGCTTACAGCTGTTTAAAAGTGCTTACTCCCAATTACCCCCACGCTAATTTCTTTAAAAGAAAAGAAAAAAGGGTTGATAGGAAAGTGGTGAAAAAGGGGCACAAAGAGGGAAATACAATAGGGAAAATAGCTAGGGATGTGCAGGAAGGGTGTAGGGAAGGTCCATAGCTGCCCATTTTTTCTACAGCAACAGCTCTGCATATACACTGAATTTGGAGGGACATTTGGACACTCAAACTTCTGGGAGAGGGGTGAGGACAACAATAATAAGTTGTAATGCCAATTAGACCAGATTACATGTGAAATGGACAGCTATGTATAGGGCGAGATTTTTTTGTGGGAACAGATTGCCCTTTTTTTCTTTTTTTTCAGGTGAGAGTGGGGTGTTGGGGATGGGTAGTAGGTATATTTGAGGAGGTAGGTTGGGATGTTTAATAGACAAGACACACAAGACACATACAGGGGTGGTATATGACACATGTGGGGGTAAACACCTTGATGGGGAGGGGTGTTGAGGTATCGGAAGCCCACAAGCCCCCTAGTGGTAACAGTAGGACTGAGGTCTCTACCCATGGGCAGTCACCACAGCACCTTCACAGCCCTGAAGGTGACTGAGCCGCAGAGCCAGGCCGACTCTCTAATTGTAACATGTGGCCCTCGAGCTGGTGTAGAAGATCACGGAACTGCTCATTGATCGCTCTATGCACCATGACCCCAACCTGGCGGTGGGTGACAGGTGTCTGTCCACACCCACTCCCGGAGGGGCGAGCCCCATCACCTGAGGTGGTTCCATCTTAAGGTGGTGCAGGACCAATGGACAGGGAGGTCCAGGGTTGGGCCCCAAACATGCTAGTGCCTGGTGCCATAGCCAGATGAGGTGGGACAGGTGGGTCCGCTGTGACCGGCCTTCCCAAGCATGCTATAATGTTTAGATTTCATCATCATATATGGGTTAGTAATAGTCAACACATTCCAGTGTTAGGTATAGCAGCATGCATAGATATTCCCATTAACCCAGGCACCAGATATGGAACAGTTACATAGCAAACAAAACACATGCATATATGGAACCACAGTGGTAATAAGAACAGCATGCAGGTATGTTGATGGCACCATGCCGACAATGTTGGAATAATTCAATATGGTACATGCATGGGAACCATTAAAATATTTATCAAACAATTGGACATTATCAGAGTCATTACATACCAGTTGGGATGGGTATGTTGATTATTGTTGGAGATAAGGTGTGGGGGGGAAGGATATCAATTAACAAGTAGTATATTCCTGTAGTCCACATTACTTTCTTAGTCAGTGCTGTTATCTGTACCTTACAAGTCTTACTACACTACCCTATAGCCTTATTTTGGACAGTGATATGGCTGTCATCATCATTACACATGAACCAATTTTACCTGCAGTATACACGTCTTACCTGGTATACCTGTGGAGGGAATGTGTGTTAACACTGACTAACTGTTTGTACACGTGTGCCCGGATTCCTGGTTGATGTTTTGCACTATGCTATCCACCACTTTCTGCACAGACTCTGGCCATGTGTTGACCACATGCTGGTTTGCCTGGACATATCTAGAATATTGCCCACTTCCACCTTTAGTGACCTGACACACACATATACATGCTTTCCTACACAGATATATTATGTAGCACAGTGTGGGTAACAGTGACCAGTGATACTTTATTATTCAGAGAAATTGCAACACTCACAATCTCCTACATTACCATGGTGTACAGTACCAGTACAGGTTATATTGGTCTGCATTTCTCAGCACAGTGTTTGTATCCAATGTACCTGTGGGAGCAATATTTGTTAGCACTACCTGACTGTTACCACACAAAGTTCCAGATTACACATTAGTATTATGCACATACATCTCACTCTGTTACTGTACACACTCTGGTCACAGCTTGACAACATGGGAGTGTAGATAGGACATGCTTAAAATATTACTCTCCTAACAGTTCTGGGGGTTGCTACAGTGACAGGTGTGTTCTCATGATGGTTGACAATCACTTGTATTCCCTGTTTGCTGGCTACACATCTGGGATCATCCCACAGACTTACCAGGGGGACAGACAGCAGATATGGGCACATATACCGGACATTCTGGCCTCATGTGTACAGTTGTGGTGTATGAATCTGTATGCAGTCTAATTCCACTCCCAGGACTCAGATCATAGCTGTGTCTGCCACAACTTAAACACTGTATATCACAGTTGTGTCTGCTATATTGATATTGCTGTATATCTCCAATCTGCTTTCTGTCTTATTAATCCCCTGTGCTTATGCATTCTGACCTTGTATAACAACACTCTTATACAGATTTCCTAGACAATTATATGTTGTAGGACAGTGTGGGTGACAGTGATGTGTAATACATCATTATTCAGAGCAACTGCATATCATTCTTGTGTTTCTGGGCACAGTGTTGGTATCTGACAGACCTGTGAGAGGAATGTTTATTAGCACTACCTGAATGTTCCCACACACAGTACCAGGTTCCACATTACTATTATGCACATACATCTCACTCTGTTACTGTACACATTCTGACCACAGCTTAACAGGTTGGGGTGTAAATGGGACATGCATGGCTTCTTAGTCACATAAGATATTGGGGAGTTGCTAGTGTGTCAGGTTTGTTGTCATAGATGTCTGTCAATCAGTTGTATTTCCTGTTTGCTGCCTATATGTCTGGGATCATCCCACTGATTTCCCCGGGGGACAGGTTGATAGGCAACAGATATGGGCCACATTAATAGACATCCTGGGAATATCTGTACAGTTGTGGGGTATGATTCTGTATGCAGACTACAACCACTGGCAGGATTTGAACCGTGGCTGTGTGTGCTATAAAAACAACAGTTCACATCAAAGTTGCATGTGCTATTTGGTTTTTGTTGTCTGCATTTTCCCTGTTTACTATCTATGTGTCTCTCAGTTGTACTAAATGGCCTCTGGGGATTACACTTGTCATATACAGGCATTGCGACACATTCAAGTTATGGTGCATGGTGTGGGTAACAGTGCTTAATACAACAGTACTATTACATGATTGCAAATCTACATTACCATATGATACCAGAATATACACATGCAGTCCAGCAGTTAGACCTGTTTTGTCAGGTTATTATACTTTTATTGAAATACAAACAATATGAGACTCTTCCTGCCATATTCTCTAGTGTATGCAGTACTTGCATTGAACAATACAGGTTTTATACTAGCAATTAATTTAATACTACTTTTATTTTTATTTCCTATGACAGTAAAAGCATGAGTATTACAGACCTGCCTCACATCACAACCTCACCAGGCGGCTGATGTGGGCCTCCTGGTTCATGGCCCACTCCGTTGCAGCTGTAGGGGACATAAGAGGAATATTGAGCCATACCTATCCATGATATACTTGAGCTGGAAATTATTACACACATACTAGGGTGATACACACATCTGAAACATCCCCTGATGCTCTAGCCTCTTGGAGCCACTCCTCCAAGAAGTCCCCCTTCCACAGCTTCAGGTCGGCATAGTGGTGCCTGACCTGCTCACTAGTTCGGTGTATGCCAATGGCATTGGTGAGGTCGTAGGTGAGATGGTCAAAGGCCTCCACCTTATATTGAGAGACCTGGTACTTGCCCTGCAGCAGTCTCTGTGCATGGTCTTTAACTAGGATTTCTGCCATGACCTTGGACTCCTGGCTGCACCAGCTCTGCACCCAGAAGTGCACTCTTTCTCCTCTTACTGCCATAGTGCCTGCAAGGGGAAGCTACAACCAGTTATGAGATGTATTCCCACCTCTTGGGTTTAAGTAGGGCTGATTTCCCACACTTTTCCATGATTGGCCGGTTTTGAGGCTAAGCTATAGGCAAACTTGCTTACCTAAGGTTGGCATTGTTTAAAGGGGTATACCACTGGGCACAAAGAGTTGACTGGTCTACACATTGCTCACACCTCCTAAGCTGGCCTGTGCAATGCTTAGAGTTGCTTACATTAGACCTTCATTATAATGTCTTTTTGGCATTGTGTTATTATTCATTACACCTTATATGTATGCCTGGTATCCCTGATTGATGTGTACGTACACTCTGTGGGGTCCTTGTGTTTTATTGGGGACTTCAACACTCTATTACAATTACATCTCACTTCTGGGCTTACTACTGTACTCCAGTTCACATATTTATGTTATGTAGTGGGTTATGGCACATATGACTGTATACTGATGCCTTTCACAGGTTCAGTTTGGTTATACTATGGTGAGGACTTGTTTGCTACTACCTCATTCGTCTGTACTTCTGTGATGGCTTGGTGGATAACTATGGAGATTATGGTGTATAGGGTCCTGGGTTCAAGACCTGCATGGCTGTTTATCTTGTTGATGGGCAGAACAAGGGCCATTGGATACAGAGTGATTAAAACACTTTTGAGCAGTTGTAAGCAGGTTTGCACGATGGTAAGCACTGCTAACCTGCCGTTACATCTGCTTACAGAGAGTTAGTTTTAGAATTGCTTAGCCAGTGTAGGCATTGTTTACCACCATGCAAATGGACTTAAGGCCGCTTAGTAGTGCTTAAATATGCTTACTACTGCTTATTTCTGCTTACACCTGCTTACTAGTGCCTTATTCATTATGACACTGAGACCTCACATGTGCATTTACTGCACTATTCCAGTTCATAAATATATGTTATTTAGTGGAGTATGCAACAAAAATATTGGTTATAACGTGCTTTGCCATGTAAAATGGAATGTGCTGCAGTAGGACTCAAACAAGGAATGCCTGCTGATAAGGTGAATGGTCTGACCACTACACTATTGCAATGCTGCTTCATATGCATATATCTTCCTTGTTATGCTCTTCAGCCTTTTAAGCTGCTTTAACCGTAGCTAAGCGATGGGCACATCCACACACCTACTGATAGCTGTAATCAGATTTTTAATGAAAAAAAAGGGTTTCTTTATTTTATTTCTACATTCTGTTGCTGGTATACACAAGGGGGACTGCTGGTGCGGATATGCGGTCACCTGTGAGTGGTCTCGCTCATTGCACACCCCTTTCTGCTGTTCTACATTGTGGGGGCATGTTTATTCTGAGAGGTCTGCTCTCAGACACTCCCCCTGCACTCTTACATGCTCCGTGTAAGCCTAGGAGCTCAGGCAGCATGCATCATTAATATGCATGGCGCTCTGCCATCCTGCTCCTAAACGGTTGCTTCTGTGCAGGACTAAGCTAGTCCTGCATGGAAGATTAGTAAATCCAGGGGATGGTCTCGGCCATATGAGGTTCGAACTTGTTATATGTTTGATCTACTGAAGGGGACCCATATATACATATACATGCACACACACACACACTCACATATATATATATATATATATATATATATATATATATATATATATACACACACACATATACATATCTATATATATATATATATATATATATATATATATATATATATATATATATGTGTATATATATATATATATATATATATATATATATATATATATATATATATATACAGACATATATATATATATATATATATATATATATATATATCTATATATATATATCTATATATATATTTATATATCTATATACAGATAGATCTATATATGACCATATACAACACAATATACAGATGTATATAACTACATATATATAAATATATATGTGTATGTACATGTATACATATATATGTATGTATATATATATATATATATATATATATATATATATATATATATATATATATATATATATATAAAATATACATATATCTATGTATTGATATATCTATATATATATATATATATATATATATATATATATATATACATATCCATATCCTTCTTATGTGTAAACATGACTGTTGTATATATCTTTCCAGATGTATCACACCATATTTATCTGATATGTGTATGTTTAGATATAACAACATACGTGATTCAGCACTAATATCATTAACAAGTACTACACAATTGTAGACGTCATAGCAGTTGTTCTGTACTCTTCAGTATGTGTACTAACAGATATCTTGGAAAAAACAGCAACTATTTTTACAGCTGTAATGGCTTAATGGTCAACTGATGTGACTATAGGGTCATGGGTTCAAGACCTGCAAGGTCTGTTTATTTTGTTGATGGGCAGAAGAAGGGCTGTTGGATACAGAGTGGTTAAGGCAGTTTTGAGCAGCTTTAAGTGGGTTTGCCCAGGTTTGCACGACAGTAAGTGCTACTAACATACGGTTAAACATATAGCCACTTACACTGTGTAGGCTTTGCTTACCAGTGTGCAAATCTGCTTAGCAGTTATATTTAAATAATGTTTACACCAGCTAAGCATAGCTCATTCCTCAGAACTAGTGATCACATTCCAGTCTGATAAAATAGCAGAGTAATGACATCTTTAATAAGTGTATTTACTTCCATGTACATAACATGTGTCTATGTGCTGTCATTTCAGTAGCAAGGGGTGTGAGTCTACTGTCTGGGACACCGGGGTATATATGGATGTACAACACTCTTTTCCATTTTCAGTGTGTTTCATACATGGGTAGCATCCCAGGTTATATGCAGTCACACTGGCATGTAGTATATCATTACGTTACTACTGTTGACAGTGCATTCCCAAGTAAGAGTAGATTGCAGATTGTAGTACTGGAACCAAACATCCCTGCATGCAAAGATGACTCTATCATGTTCTTGGTGTGTGAGCTGTGTGTCATTAAGTATTTGCTACTGGATATTGATCTGACGTGGACATTAACTGTAGACTACTGTGTGTATAGCACATGCAATTAAGGGCTGCTGTCATGTAGTTATCGCATACCTATCAGTGTCAGATGTCTATCTGTCAACACAGTCATCCTACTGAATAACCAGTTGGCTAGCTGATGTCTGTCTGTCCTCTGTACAGATGTGCAGATGTCAGGACTCCATCTTGGTTTCTTACAGGCAATCTATGCTTGAGTGACACTGACATGTCTGCCCAGCTGTGTTATGAATGACACAGCTAGGAATCCACACCCTATACGCACCACATGCCATGGATACCGCAACTACACTACCACAGTCAACAGAACATGTTTGGGTACAGGTCTCCAAGACAGACACTGACCATGTTATGTAATACATCTTGCAAACATGTCAACTGGAGCACCTCACTGGCCCTCTGCAACAGGCAACCAGATGATTGTATGTTGCATTTAACTCACCCTGAGAATCACCCCTGTGGTATCTGTTGATAGATGGCCTGCTGGCATATGGCAGGTGGCATGATACCACTGTACACACATCCCCTACACTTCCCATCTCTCCATGGACAGTAGCCTGGTGCACACCTATGAACACCTGCACCGATAGACCCCAGTACTGACAAATGTGTACGTGTGCATTACTGAGAATAACAGTGTTTGCATGTTTGTAGACCTGTAGTTGACAATACCTTTAGGTCCATCACACCCACCGCACCCCCCATTGCCATAGTTAGATGTGGCTACTGCTGTACTAGACATTATATGTACCTTGTTACACTCTTCACCCTATGGGCTACCTGGGGCTTGCAGTACCAGCACAACACTGTTGCACAAATGGGTTGATAGGCATGGGATACCCTCTGCATTCTGGCAAGTGCGTGTATGTGTGCAAGTGTTTATATTTGTAGGATACAGCATTCTGAGGCCACATAGTCCTAATACAATACGCCTTGCCACACAGTATTAGGGATAGTGATGTTGCTGAGCGTAGGAGAGCCATGACAACGCATCACCCTGCTATCCCTGTGGCATGTGGATTAGATGCATATCCCTGTAGTAGCATTCCTGGGATAGACAAGGGGTTGTATTGCAGTCCTGGTCAATGTGTGGTGGTGGGTATGAAAGAGTATCATCATGGGTTTCAGTACATACAATATCCACTGTGGGGTATGGGTGCTGGGTATACTGTCTTTACACTATGGTACCCCCAGTCCATGTCCCATGTTCCACTGTATGGGGACCACTGTCACCATCAACTATACAGGTAACTGATAACACTATCCAGCCCAGTTATGCATGTGCTGTGTGCAACTTATCTGTAACATAATGGACACACTGACAAGGTAGTTAGCACTGATAAGCCCATGTCTCTCAGATGTGTGTATGACTGTTATGTGTTTATCAATGTGTATATGACAGTATGTCACACTATGTATTGTCCATAAACAACCAGTACATCCCCCATTACCATACTGTGCAGGGCCTGGGGATGTTCTTCACATAACATGTAACCTGGAACACATCTCATTCTAAAAGCTGTGTGGTGCGTGCAATTAAGGCCACACACATCAGTAGCACTACATACCTAGGTAGGGGTTCTAGTCCCAGTGTTGCCAAGTAAGAGTGTGTGTGTATGTGAAGGGATCTACTTCTGTTTGCAGAATATACATGTCCCAGGAGGTCATCTGTCTGAGAACTGCCTGGCAAATGTTAACATTTCACCGGTATCATCCTGTGGAAATATATTCCATCACAACTAGTAGTAGATGTGTAAATGCCCTCTTCCCCACTGTATAGGTGTACAGTGATACTGAGGTTGGTATATATAGCTGGGCGTGGCTCTTGTGGACACAGCCACCATCATTACAGTTACTGTTGTATGTATTCCCCCGCTTAGCCAGCTGTAATACTGTACAGTTCATGTTAACAGGTTAAGTAGTTGCCAATCACACTATCTGCGGTTCTACAGCACCTCACACCCTCCAAAGGGTAGGGCTGTGCCACCCACACCAGCACACATAAGTTTGCCGAGTTAAGGATTGCACTACATTGCAGAAGGGGACATATACCATGCTAGTGCCATCGTCAATGACATTAAACTAGCAGACTGCTCATTTCCCAATGTGTTGTTGTGCCTATTCTGTCTTGGTGGAATTACATAGGCTAAAATGGGTTCCTTGCACAAGTACATACATCCACATGTACAGTATTCTCTGAGAATTGCATCATCACCAAAGCCTCCATGTGTGTTATACACAAACATGTGGTATGTACCACCCAGTACACTTACCATTGTCCACTGTAGAAGGGCTGCTGACATCAGCCACCATGCACTCACCTGTATACATCCCCAGACCTATCAGCCATGTGGCATATGCAGTAACTGTTATACAGACCTGTGACATGTGTTTACCTGTACCCAGCATATGGCACAGCCAAGGTGTCACCACAGTTCCATACCCCTCGTAGGAAACAACAGCAGACCAACATCCTGCTGACACATGGACTCCTATAACACAAACAGAATACATTATGGAGACCACAATCACTCAGTGTTAATAACAGCTATATTGCATCATGGCTGGACAGCTACACTTCCTGACATGTAAGCGTTGAACATTACTACTGACAACATGTTACACAGCATTACATTGGTACACCATAGTACAGTCACCCTGTGTATCAGAACCATATTAGCCTGTCCCTGCATTGATGTAATGGATGACAGGGATGTGGAACAGATATCATCATATGCACAGGGTGTGTTGTTGGTTTGCCAGAGGCCTAGGCTGAGCCATAGATTTTATACCATATGAGGGGGGTTTATTATTAATTGGGCTGTTGTGATGTGGCGTGTGTAGGTATGCGGTTGCCCTAGCTGTGTTGGTGATGTGTGTATGCGTATGCATGCACACAGTTCTGCCATGTGGCTGTCCTATACAGAGGTTTGTTGGACAGCTGCAGACCATACCTGGCAGGGTGTGCAGTTCACCGTCTCTGGCCATGGACACGAGAACTGTGCCTGCCATAATATGGTACTCTCCCCTGATGATGACATATATCTGCTGAATCCAGGTCCCTCTTGGGACTGGCCAAGCCCATGTGCACATGGCCTGCTGTATTGTGGTGTGGACAGCATCCACCCTGTAGCGCTGGGGCTGGTACTGCCACTACTGGAGTGGCTCTCACTTCTGGCATGTCCATGTTGACCTCCAGCTGTTGGTGTTGCTGGCCTACGTCCATGTGACCATTGCACTCCTCCCACCATATGCTCGAGTACAGACATTCCACGGTCGAGGATGCCCACCATCTCACCCAACCGTCTATCCATGATCTCTGCAAAATAACAGTGGGCACATGCAAGATCATGGATGTTGTCAATAACAGCTGAATGAGTAGCTCTCTGCAGCCTCAGACCCTGTCTGGTATATCATTCCATATGTGCCTGCACCTCCATGACAGCCTGTGGCACCTCTGCCAGGGGCATGATGACCAGCAACCCTGCTATGAGCACCCCTGTACATCTGCTTGTGTGGTACCCCGCCTGACATCCAGCTATGGCTTCTGTGTTCAGACACACATGCCATAGATACCACACTGTCCTGTCCCGTGCCACCAACCAACTGCCCCTCAGCTATGGCCACTGGTGATGAGGTATGTATAGGCAATGTGACTGTGTGCGGGGATGGGGCGGATAACAGTGGGATGTCAAATGATGGTGCAGCTTCAGCCCCTGATAACCCTGCTTGTGCCTCAACACACCTATTATCATTATCAGTGTCTGTATGGACACCAACATCAGATTGCCTGCAGAAGGGACCCTGACCCACCTTACCACCTGTGACGGGAAAACAAGAAACGCACTTTAAGACCTGTACGTCATTGCTTAACAGTACACACACACACACACACACACACACACACACACACACACACACACACACACACACACACACACACACTTACAGGTGAGGTTGCACAAAGATATTACACACAGCCCTCTCATTACCCATCTGTCAACATGCATGACATATGGCACTCAACAGCATGCAGTGCGTAAGAAAAACTGTAAGGAACCACCACAATGCTGTAATTAAGAGTTTTAATAGAAACAAGCGCTTTCACGCACCTCTATGGCGCGCTTCATCAGGTTACAATAATCAAGCAGAAAACTGACTAATTTATACTAAAAACTTGTATAATTAAGTAATCAATCAATGGTAATTGCTAATTAATTAATTAAAACAACTTAAAATATATACTAAACTCCCAGTTAAAGCTATACTTCACATTTTATATAAGCATACAGTTTCTTAAAGATGTAAAAATCACAATAACTAACTGTGTTGCCTATAAATTGCTAATTACTAACAAAAATATAATACAATGATATCATATGAAGAATTCTTTAATAAAATGACTAAAAACATTAAAAAATATAGCCTCTATAATCTCTAAGGGCATGATATATATCATTCTTGTAGCCATTATATGGTTAATAACTCGTCAAGAAAATAGATAAAAATCATTGTTAAAGCTAATATAGCTAAGGGAAAAAATATAAATAGCCATTAGATTTATAACACCATTGTAGTTAAAAAATATATAGAAGTATCATGTAGAAGTGCTTAATATTTATCTTTGTCCTAACAGAGCTGGTCTGATACTAAGTGCTTGATTAAGTCCTGGTTCAATATGTGACCTGAGGTTAAAAATCCACTTGAGTTCATAAAGTTCAAGGGACCCAATATTGTTACCTTCTCTCAAGTTGTTATATACTATCTGAATAACTCTGAATTTAAAATGATGCTTTGGAAACAAATGGCAATGTTTGGCTAGGGCATTGCTCATGTTCTCCTTCCTGATGTCATAATTGTGGTTGTACATTCGATCCCTAAGCCTCCTTGATGTCATTCCCACATAATAAGCATCACATACCTCACAGCATGCAGTGCAGTTATAGTCAATCCGTTGCCAACATTACACATCTCTGTGATGCATGGGTTGTGTTAGCAGGTGATGCCTTTTCCCCTGGAACACTCTGCACCCATGTATGCAGTATTGCTGTGCACCTGTTCAGCACCCTGGCATGTACTGTGCACCATACCTCACAGGTGTACACACCATTGCTGAATGTGTATATGTGTGTCAAGTATGTTTGCTCTGCTGCTCACAGACTCTCTGTGTTTGTCTAACACATACCTGGGATGATATGTGGACAGATGTCATTTGTGAATGCCTGATGTCTGATTTACAGATCTCATCATCAGCAGTGCATGTGTGGCCAATAAAATATAATTACATTGACATCCGTGAAAACTTACTGTGGCTATGGGGAGTGTACACACCCTTATTGACATGGCACCGTCTTCCCAAATATGCCATGGGGCCATATTACTGCATATGTTAACATTACACAAACCTGATATGTGACATATGACCTGTGCAATCAAATGCAGTATTAAACAAATATGTTAGTTGTGCAAATGCTGATTGAGATGCATACATTTTGTGGGTGCATATGAGTGCACACCCTTACCATAATGGTTTGTTGCACCAACTGTTAAGTGTACTACAGCAGTCACTATTCCTGGAAGGGGTATACTAGCATGGGCCATCTGCATTTTTCAGTATTTGGTCACTCTGCCCTAAAAATGTCCCCCAACTCTGCATGATTGCAAGGTCAACTCATGTGCACAGCCCTTGCAGGTCACACAGTGCCATCAATATTGCTGTGGAGTCAGAGTTATGTCTCCGCAATTCATGACCTTGACTGTGTGCAGATACAGCCATTCTTAGTGAGCTTTGGATCTCTGCTTCAGTTCACTGTTGTGTTTCAGGATGACACCCCATCCTCATCCTCAGCCTTTTTTCAGATGCTTGACAACTATGGCCTACACATGTGTGTCATTTTGCAGTGTCTCAAATTCTGAACACCATGTGTACTGGCTTAGTTCCTGCTAATGAATGGCAAACATACAGGTGTACACTGGAACTAGCAAGGTACAGATGGGGATGGTGGGCCTCAGGTGGGGGGAGGTGTTGGTTATACAGCACATGTATCTTAATTGATACTGTCTGTAGGTTTCCAACTTGGTCTTGTTATACCAGCACACACACTGCAACACATGCCTTTGGGGGACTTTTTCTGTTATACATGCGCTACCTGTAGAGAGCCCTGGCTGATGTTTCCTGTGAAACAACTGTCCCATCTGATTAACCTAACCCATGGGCTACACCTATGCAGAGTCCAGGTGATTGCCAACACAGGTACTGCACAGCCAGTACTTGCTAGACATTCTTGCAACTCCCTCAGTGTTGCAACATATCACTAGGCAGCCTGCATGACCAGTTTGCAACATGTGTTGTCATCTGTCTTGGATGGCCATCTGTTTATTTTCTACATTATTCCTGTCCCATATATCCTCGCCACATACATGTTGGCCATGGTATATGCTATGGTGAGGTAAGGTTATATGTCTAACTCCTGCATGCTACCTGTTGGGTATGGGATCCATTCCATGGCTTGTAAGATATGTGCAAGCCATGGTTGCCTCTGTTGCAGGTAAGCGTGCATATTTGATGGCCAAATGTCTTGGACAGCAGAACATTTCTTGGCGTGACATTGAGGACCTGTACTTGCTGAAAGGTCCATACTCATGAAGAGTGCATGCTGTCAGTACCTCAAAAGCTGCTTCCACAATATGCTATTTGGAGTGTATGCACCCATATGGTTCCAGTGTTTGTTAAGGTATGTATTCCCCCTATTTGCTGTCGTAAAATAGGATTCCATATTACACGTTCATTGCTCATGTTAGGACCACATTACAGGTTGTAAGGGTTGTGTAATGCAGTATTGTGATATGCCATTGTGTAGATCTGTAACAGTTGCCATTGTAATAGTGATATACACACTGTTGTAGCACTATATAAGGGTGATGTTTCAGACATGTCCCTACTGTAGGCCATTTGTCCCACGATTATGTTCATCTCTGTGCACACATCTTGCAATGACAGGTTGTTAGTTATATTGCAGGACTCTTACATACCCTTCAGATATGCCACATGGTGACAACTGTGATGCAGTGCAGTTAACAGCAACAATAAGTGAACATGTAAAGCATGAAGTATGGGTAAGTGTGTTGAATGTGTACATGGAATATACCATGGCCATAACATGGCCAGTATATTGGCAAACCTGAAAAAACACCATACTCACCAGCTACAGGCTGCTGCCCTGTAGATATACCAGAGGGACCTACATAGTTGTGTGAGACATGTGATGTCAGTAACCACACCTGTGACATTGGTACAGGTTGGGAGCAGCATTACAGTACATCATCAGTACAAACCCACAATACTACAGATTATGCACATCTGTTTAGTTCTACAACGCAGCAACAGACTATATATATTTCATCTCACATATGCATGATTAAACTGTACAGATGCAGATGGATATGCAACAGTGGTCTACTGATGTGCCCTTTGGCCTTACCTGCATGTTCCTCATCCATTGTGTGGGTAGCACCCACCTATGCAATGCTCTCCACTGGATCTTGTGTTTGCGGGTGGGCAGGTGCCCTGAGGCTGGTGAGGAGCTCCTCAGCAAGTGTTGGAGGAGGGTAAATGGCATGACCCCCCCTGTGGCTGGCTGGTCTCTCCTAACCGCAACAGCAAACTGACAGGCATGACAGAGTAGGTCAGTGTACCGATGTCGGACCTGCTCATAACTGCAGAAATTAAATAAAATTTTCGGAAAAACACCACGGCTTGGTTACTGTTGGTTAAAAACACTTAGCGAAATGAACACTTGCATAAGAAACCACTTTATTAGATAAAAAGCAAAAAAGCGATGAGTGTTTTCGACTGTATTAGCCTTCATCAAATCGTAAATGTGCAATCATCTGAAACCATTTAAAAATAAAATATAACCAATCATATTTATTACTAAAATTAACTGACCAATAGAAATATTTCTTACTAACTTAAGCATTCATTATTAAAAAAATCCAATCATAAGTTACTTGAAAATCAATGAACCAATGCCTAATAGAAGGTGGAGTTAAAACAATAATAACAATGCATCCAATCACCAAAATATACGCAAATTAAGTCTTACTAAAGACATATTACTGGTCTTTCAGAACTAAGCTACCAATCATAGGTTTAAAACCAGTAACTAATAAACTCGATTCTTTAAGTCGAAAAAGTTGTTAGATTCATAGGATATAAAAATGCTTTCTACATAGCTGGAATCTTTTGATGAATTGTATAACATCTCTGTGATATCAGAGCCATAGAGGCAAAAGTCAATGGCTTCCGCTATGAAGCGTAAAGCTAAAGATTCATTATAAACAAACACAATAGTTGTCCTATGGAAACCAACATAAAAAGTTCAAGTAACTAGCTTTCAATAAAGTTATACCAATAAAATTAAAAACATTAGTAGCCTATATCATATAAAATAAAAAAAATCATTGTTAATAAAAAACATCTCCACATAATAAACAACAGTAACTGTGTAACCAATCGTATGGTTTATGCAAATGAGTGCTGTGGAAAAAGCTCACTATAGGTCTCCCAGTGGAAAGCACCAGCCACTGACCATTGTCAGATGTGTAACCAATGGTTCAATTCCCTCAGAAATCATAGCCAATCATGACAAAAGTCAATGGCTTCCACAACAAAGTGTAAGGCTACGGATTCATTGCAAACAAACACAATGACAGTCCTGTGAAAACTAACATATATAATTCAAGTGACTAACCTTCAATAAAGTGAAAACAATAAAACTAAAATCATTCGTAACCTATACCATATAAAGTACAAAATTATTATCAATGGAAGACGTCTTCACAAAGTGAATAGCAGTAGCCATGTTACCAATCATAGTAGATTTAATTGTACACATACCCATTGAGTTGTGTATTTAGATTATTGTTGCAGATATGGTGAGGGGGGGTGTCAATTAACAACTTGTATATCCCTATAGTTCTCACAACTTTCTTAGTCACTGCTGTAATCTGTACCTTACAGGTATTATTACACTACACTATGGCCTTAGTTTGGACAGTGGTATGTTTGTAGACAAGTATATATGTGAACTGTGTTTTACCTACAGTATACACCTCTTATCTGGTATACCTGTGGAGGTATTGTTTGTTAACACTACCTGACTGTTTGTACGCATATTCCCAGATTCCAGGTTGATGTTATGCACATACCTCTCAATTTCTTATTGCACACACTCTGGCCAAGGCTTGACAACATGCAGGTGGAACTGGGATATATTTTGACAATTGTCCTCATAAACTTTTGGTGTGTTGCTGCAATGATGGATCTGTTTTTGATATACATTTTCTGAATATTTACAGGTCTGACAATCAGTTATATGTTATTAAAAGCTGCCTAAATTTCAAAGATCATCACATTGATTTGCCAGGGGGACAGTGTAACAGGCAGCAGATATGGGCCAATTATCTGGACATTCTGAACAAATCTGTACAGTTGAGGGGTATGATTATGCATGCAGCTTACTACCACTCCCAGGATTGGAACCATGGCTGTGTCTGCTAAAAATAAAACAGTGTACATCACCATTGAGTGTGCTATTTAGATATTGCTGTGTACCTCTTCACTGTTTTCTGTCTGTAAGTCTCCCGTGGTTTTGCAATCTGACCTTGTAATTACAACAGTCTTATACAGGGATTCCTAGACATTTTTATTATATAGCACAGTGTGGGTGACAGTGATGACTAATACATTATTATTCAGAGAAACTGCAACACTAGCAATGCCATACAATACCAGACTAAACAGTACCAGTCCAGGATTTCAGTCTTTATTTCCAGGCACAGTTTACTTATCTGACAGACCTGTGGAGGGAATGCTTGTTAAAACTACCTGAATGTTGCCACACATATTACCAGATTCCACATTAGTATTATGCACATACGTCTCACTCTGTTACTGCACACACTCTGGTCATAGCTTCACAACATGAGGATAGAGATGTGACATACTTTGCATATTACTCTCATAACATTTTGGTGAGTTGCTAGAGTGACAGGTCTGTTCTTATAGATATTTTTCTGATGGTTATGATGTCTGGCAATCAATTGTATGTCATTATTTGCTGCCTAAACTTCTGGGATCATCACACTGATTTGCCAGAGGGACAAGGTGACAGGCAGAACATTTAAGCCAATTATATGAACTTTCTGACAAAATCTGTACAGTTGAGGGGTATGATTATGCATACAGCTTACTACCACTCCTAGGATTCGAACCATGGCTGTGTGTGCTAAAAATATGACAATTTACATTACAGTTGAGTGCGCTATTTGGATTTTGCTGTTTATCACTACATTGTTTTCTGTCTAAGTCTCCCTCACTTGTACAATATGACCTTGTGATTACAACAGTCATATACAGACATTCCTACACATTTTATTTATGTAGCACAGTGTGGGTAACAGTGCTTAATACAATAGTACTATTAAGAGAATCCAACACTACATTACCATATGATACCAGAGTAAACACAAGGAGTCCAGGAGTTACACCTTTATTGCAGGCTGTTACCCTTTCATTTACATACAACCTATATGAGACTCTTCCTGCCATATTGTCTGGTTTATTCAGTACATCCTATATACAATACAGGTTTTATACTGGCATTTAACTTTCTACTACTTTTAGATTTATTTCTTATGACAGTACATGCAAGATTATTACTAACCTGCCTCGCAATCCAGCCTTTGAAGCCTACACGCATGGGCTTCCTGATTCACAGCGCGATCCTCTGCAGCTGTTAGAGACCTAGAGGGATATTTAGCCATACCTATCCATAATATATACAAGCTAGGCAATTATTAAACAGTTAGTAGAATGAGTACTTACACAGGCTTCTGCTTTATATTAGGAACCCTGGTACTGGCCCTGCAGCAATCTCTCTTCATGGTCTTTTACCAGGAGTCCTGCCATGACCTTAGACTCCTGGATGCCCCAGCACTGCGCTTGGAAGCGCGATCCTTCCCCAACTCTGGCCATTGTGCCTACAGCAGGAAGCTGCAACCAGTTATGAGATGTATTCCCACCTGTGGGGTTTAAATAGGGCCGATTTCCTGCACTTTGCCCTGGTTGGACGGTTTTGAAAATGCTAAGCTATGGGCAAACCTGCTTACCTAAGGTTGGCATTGCTTAAAGGGGTATGCCAATGGGAAAATCTATTTAGCTGGTCTAAGCATTGCTTCCACCTGATAAGCAGAAGTGTGCAATGATTAGAGTTGCTTATTTTTAAATTTGCACACTATTTGATGTTTGGCATTGATTTATCATTCGTTACATATTATAACTTTGTTTAGTAACCCTGATTCATGTGTACGTATACTGTAGGGGGCATTTGTGTTTATTTGTGGATTTTACCACATTATTACAATGACACCTCACATCTGCACTTAATGCAGTACTTCTGTTGACAAATATATGTTATTTAGTAGGTTATACAGAAAAAAGAACATGTTCATGAATTGCTTTCACATGGAAAATGGAATTTACTACAGTGAGGATTGAACCGGAAATGACTACTCACAAAGCAAATGCTCTAACCACGACAGTATTGCAGTACTGCTGCTACTAAATGTATCTTGCTATTACCTTCTTGTGCCATTTAAGCTAGAGTATGTGTAGCTAAGCAATGGGCAAACCCATGCAGCTACGGTTAAATTTAATCAGTTTGATAAAAAAAATATTTATTGTGTTATTTTCTCTAAGAAGGGGCAGGTTTCACTTATTACTGGTGATTTCTGAATGCATCTGCACATTTGACAGATATCCTGACATGTTCCTGTTGCTATAAGCATATGGTTTTCCTGGAAAGTGGGACTTTGACCTTTGCAATGGCTGTGGGTGTATTTTATCCTGCAACATTTCATATTTGTACACTAACAGTCCCACTTTGGGCATTTGAAAAGGTGGCAACCCCCTATATGAGCATTCTTGCTCATTGTAATTGCCAAACGGCAATTCTTGAGTGTAGGGGCATGTATATTGTGAGAGCTCTGCTCTCAGACACACCCCCTGCACTCATCCACAGTCCATTTCCATTTAGGAGCAGAGGCAGTGTGACTTCATAACTATGCATGGTGCACTGCCGTGCTGCTCTTAAATGGTCATTTCCATGCAGGAATAAGCTACTCCTGCTTGGAAGTTTACTGAATCCCGGGGTTAATGTAAGCTTATTAAATGCTTACCTTGTCTCCTTTTGGTTGAATCCATGAGTGAAAAACACTGTGAGGATGATTTCAAAGTATGTTAGTTACATGGACAGGTTTTATACGTGAATGGTGTAACTAATGACATCATCTCATGATAACGCCTGAAAAAATGACAACAATTCAAAAGCTTATTTGCAGAAATCAGCAAACACAGTGTAAAATGATAAGTACCTAGACTATTAGGAGGTGAAGTGGTTTGGAAGTCTGGATGAGAACAGATCTGCCCCTCCACAGCTGAGAGAGGTTCCACAAGGACAGTCAGAATCAGAGGGACAATTTCTGAGCAAGCTCAAGGGCATGATTGATATGACAAAATTAGGCAGTCTGAAAGAAATATGGAAATGTTAGGGACCCTGACAGAGTACTGCAGCCAGGGAAGGAGAACTCCCAGCTGGGTTGAAATGGCAGGTCTAAGGGGTCTTCCCCAATGGGAGTATAGAAAGGAGTATGCAACAGAAAGAAGCTAGCCCAAGAACGCTCCCACCAGGGCAAAGAGGATCCAGCAGTGGGCCCCATTCTTGGAAGTCCCTGGTGCGTGCCAGGGACAAAGTACCCTCATCCAGATGATAATAGATCTGCTCCTGTGTGATCAAAGTGAGTATTACTGGTCTGGATGGAATTAAAGGGGAGGTCCCCAGAGGGCCAGGAGGCATTATGATCCAACACTAGGTAAAAGCTCTGAGCCTCAGTCCACTGGTCCTGAGTAATGACAAAGTTCCTCATAAGGCTCTAGACTGGTAATGCAGTGGATTTAGAAGTCAAGATGAGAATGGCTCTGCTCCTCCACAGCCAAGGGGAGTTCCACTAGGTCAGGCAAAATCAGTGAGATGATCCTGGGGAGGCCCCAGGAGCATGCATGATCTGGCACTATTGAGCAGGTTGCAGGAAATGTTGAGATGGAAGTGACCCTTGCAGGGTTTAGTGACTGGGAAGGGAGAGCTCTCAGCTGTGGATAAATGGCAGCAAGGAGTAGGCCTCCTTGCAGAAGTCCAAAAGGGACCAGGGCAGCAGAGTACTGGAGGCAGCAGAGAACCTCTGCTTGGGTAAGGTAGGAACCAATGTATGCCCTTTCCCTGGAAGTCTCTGGTGTGTGCCAAAGGCTAAGGCTCCTCCTTGGAAGTCCAGATGAGAACAGATCTGTCCCTTGGTGGCTGATGGGAGTCCAGCAAGGCTGGTCAGATTCTAAGGGTAGGTCTCTGGAAAGGCCCTGGGGCATTGGTGACCCAGAATAATTGAGAAACCTGCAGGAGATAATTGAGATGGCAGGGACTCTGGCAGGGGTCTGAAGCTGGGGAGGGAGGCCTTCAGGCTATGGAAAAACAGGAGCAAGAAGTAGTCTACCCTGTGAAAGTCAAAAGAAGGGAACATGGTGTATGTTCTTTGACATGGGAAAATGGGCCATAGAGGTCAATGATCCTGGAGATGAGGAGGGACTGGGATCCAATATCTGGGATTTTTAGCCTCCATGTTGCAGAGATACAGGTGTCTGACTGTTTCAAAGCTGGAGCCGAGTGGGGGGAGCTCTGCCATGTATGCATGCTGGTTGAATGAAGCCCTACAGAGAAAGTCTGAAATATGGGCCTTCCAGCCCCTAGTGTTTTGAAGATATCGGTGTGATAGTTTTGGAGCTGGGACCAGCTGAGATCTCTGCTTCACCAACTGCTCTTTACCTTACCTGGTGTGGATGCCTATCTAAGAACAGCATCATTCCAGACCACAGGTGATGTGAGCTAAGGAGGCTTCATGTGTTGCACATTCATCAGGCACTCATGTCAAGATGCAGTGAGGTAGGGGTACACAGTGGGGGCATGGGGATGCAGAATCCCAGAGCTATACCCTAGTGATTTTCAAACATCGATCTAAAGAACAGAGGAAAGAACTGGAGTTACAGAATTTCAGATGAAAGCAGATTTGAAGCACTGTGGCCAACCAGAGTTCTATCAGGACAACAGAACCAGAGGGACAGTTCCTTGGGAGGTTTGAGGGCATGTGTAATCCCACACAAATTAGGCATCCTGTGAGGGACAAGGAGATGGAAGGCACCCAGATAGGGGAATGCAACCAGGAAAGAAGTTCTCAGCTATATTGAAACAGCAACATGGAGGGAGTCTGTTCCAAAGGAAGTCTGGAAAAGAGTGTGTGGCAGAAAACAGCTGGCCCAGGAGAGCTCCTGCATATTCAAAGAGGGTCCAGGTGTGCCCCCCCCCATGAAAGTCTGCAAGGAAGCATAAGGCAGAAAGCACCAGCTTCAGGAAAGCTCCCACCTTGGTAAGGAATGAACAGTGGTGGGCCTCCTCTCTAGAAGTCCCCAGGGTACTTATGATCCAAAAATCAGAGAAAGATGGCAGAAAGAGCATGAGACCCTGGCCATGGGCTGCCTGTCTCTCATAAGGCTCTGGATTGGTAATATGGGAGATTCAGAAGTCAGAATGAGAATGACTCTGACCCTCTGCAGCTGAGGGAAGATCCACAGGGTCATTAGAAATTTGGCAGGTCTGTTCCCCTGAAAGAGCCAAGGGTATGAGTGATCCTGCATGATTAGACATCATGCAGGAGTTATGGGAAGATGGGTAGTGTTGCCTATCTATTAGCAACTGAGTCCTATCTCGTGAATCTCTGCACAGGGTCAAGGAGCCCTCTTGGACATCATCCTTTCTAGCCATTGCTGATTTTTTATGCCTTAATTGCATGTCTACTGTAGCCTGGATGAGAATGCATCTGTGTGAATGTGGCCAAGGAAAGTTCCATGCAGTTAGTCCACATGGGTGGTTCTGTGCCCCTGAAGGGCCTGGGCATGTGTGATTTGGCAGCTTGCAGGAGTTGTGGGAAGATGGGTAGTCTGATAGATCTGAAGGAGACCAAATCCACTCCACAGTTGACTGCCACACCAGACTCTGCTTAGTGTCAATGTGTCTCCCCTGGGCCTCTCTCCCACCCATAGGAGTTTAAGTGTAGCCCATGTACCAGCATCCACACATGGTCAAGGTGGCTTCCTTAGGTCTCATCCTTTCCACCCATCATTGCTTTCTTTTTTTACTCCATAAGTGCATGTCCACAGTATCCCAGATGAGAAAGGATCTGCCTATCTTCAGCTAAGGGAATTACATTTGGTCAGTCTACACGAGTTATTCTGTGCCTTTAAAGATCCTAAGGACATATGTAATCCAGCATGATTTGGCACATTTGTCAGAGGAAGAGTTCTTTCCTCAGTTGTCTATCACACCAGTCTCTGCTCAGTGCTGAGGTCCCTCTCTTTGGTCTTGCCCCTTTTCTATGTCACTGGTAGCCCATGTGCCAGTGCCTCTGCATGGTCAGTGTATCTCTTTTGGATCCCATCCTCTTCTTTTCCATCACCCATAGAATGGGCAGACATCCTTCTACTGGTGGGGGCTCCCACGGCATGACTTCTCTGAGTCAGCATACATAGGTTAGGCTTCTCCACCCAGAGAATAATTTGTGGGTTGGGGTGCACAGTGTTTCATGCTCACCTGGCATTCAAGGCAAGAAAGATGTGCCTTGGGCTGTAGCAAAGGTGTGCTGTCATGCACTTGGAGTGATCCACATGCAGGAAGTTCACTCTCTCTCTTTCTCTACCATTATGTTCTGTAACTTTCACTTGTGTGATGGTTTTCTATAGCCTTCCTGGGTGCAGGGCTGGCCTCTGAGCAGCCCCCAACATGCCCCTCTCTTGGGAGAGGTACCCCTCAGTTGTAAAGATCTGGACTCCAGCTTGTCCTCTGTCCATCCATTGAGGTATTTATATCTGGTTGATCCTACCAGTAGTACATGCTTGTGTCACCCCTAGGCTTTCGAATACTGGCCAAGGCTCTTGCTGCCTCCATAGTGCCTTTTTTAGGCAAGGCTCAAAAGTCAAACCCACCTCTGTAAACAGCACAATTAACAAAAAACTGAGGGTTATGCTACTCAACGCCAGGAGTTTAAATCTCAAAATGCACATGCTAGAAGCACTCCTCAGTATGGAGAACATCAACATCTGTACAGCAACTGAAACCTGGTCCAAGGCTCCAGAGAGCACCCCTGCACTACCAGGCTACAACTCATACCACACATTTCAGCCACAGAACACGGACTGAAACACAAAAGGAGTGGGTGTATCCATATTCATCAAGGATACCTACACCTCCAGATTAGTGGCGCAGCATGATACCTCTGAGATCATCCATGTGCAACTAACATCAGGCACATCTGCAATGCAAATTGTGATCTGCTACAGATCACCCTCCATGACCCAGGACCACCACTACACCTTTCTGGAGACACTGGAAAACATGAAGGTCCTACCGAAAAGCCTGATACTGGGCTATTTCAATTACCCTACCATTCACTGGGAAAACTACTTGAGAACAAACTCCCAGGCCCAGCACTTTCTGGAATTCATCAACTCAAATGCCCTGGATCAGCTGGTAAACTCCCCTACCAGAGGTGAAAACATATTGGACCTGGTCATCACCAACATGGGCAACAGGTGTTCTACACCGGAGGTCAGCCCATCACTGGTTAGATCAGACCATAAACTAATCCCTCTGGCTGTCCACACCCCACCACCACCCCCAACTAAGGAAACCGCAGTAAAAAACTTTTCTAAAGCAAACTTCACCTTACATAAGACAGAGGTGGTAAGTTTCACAGCCCCCACGCTAAAGGATAATGCTGCCCAAAATGCAGAAACCTTTACAAGTGCACTCTATGAGTACCTACAAGGATGCATGGATCATGCCATCCCTAGAAAAACCAAGACTCACTCCTCTAAGAGAAGGAAACCAGTTTGGTGGACCCCTGCCATAAACAGGCTATACAATAGAAGGAGGAAACTAGTTCAGAAAAAAAAACAAATCCCAAGAAGGAAAGGCATCCATGATCAATATCAGTAAGAAACTAAGGTCCCTCATGAAATCATCCAAGGCTAACTTCGAAAGAAAAATAGCCAAGGATTCAAAAGATAACCACAAAGCCTTCTTTAGCTATGTTGAGAATCTAAGTGGCAACTCACAAATATGCACTGAACTAGTGCAAAATAGCACAAAATATACTGAACCTACTAATATTGCCAACATCCTGGCAGATAGATTCAGTGCAAACTTCACCCCCCTACCCCCAAAAGGGCCCACAACAATACGGGAAAGGTGTAGTATCCCAAAAATCACAGACACACAGGTGAAAACAGCCCTTTCAAAAGACAAAAACGCAGCATCAATGGGACCAGATGGTGTCCCAGGCTGCGTCTTGCATGAACTATGGAACAAACTAACCCCCCCACCATACCTCTCAACTGTCCCTGATTTTCAGGGACGTCCTTGATATTGACTCAAATTTTAACTTTGTCCCTCTTAATCCCTCCTAAAACTAGGGACATTTGGAGGAAAGGTGGTGAATTACACTTAATGAATAATGACAATTATTAAGAGTTATAAACTTTTTTTACTTCAGAAAATGTATATTAATTCATATGCTCTGATTCTGTCAATGTTTCAAGTTAATAGCACTAATATTTTAAAATTGTCCCTGATTTTTTCTTGACTTGTCCCTGATTCTGTTGAAATTTGTTCCCAATTGGTTGAGAGGTCTGCCCCCCACCTAAACACACTGTTCAACCTCAGCATCTCCACAGGCTATGTGCCCATAGAATGGCACACAGCAATGGTTATTCCTCTCCACAAAGGAGGGGCCACAATTGACCTTGGTAACTACCACCTCATAAGCCTGACTTGCCTGGTCGGCAAGGCTAGGGAGTGCATCATCATGGAACTCATTAACAAAGACATTGGGAACCTCCAAACACTTGACCCGACCCAGTTCGGCTTTGTTAAGGGCAGATCATGCCTACTAAACCTGGTTGACTTCTTCGAGACAGTCACCAAGGCCATAGATGAGGGAAAGGTGGTTCACACAGCCTACCTTGACCTCGCCAAGGCTTTCGACACCATTCCCCACTGGGGTATTACAGAAAAACTCACCAGCCTGAACATAAACCCCTACATCATGAGATGGTTTGCCAACTGGCTTACAGACAGAACTCACACAGTAAGAATAGTGGGCTCCAGGTCCGACTCTAAACCAGTCACAAGTGGTGTCCTGCAAGGCCCGGTCCTGGGAACCCTACTGTTCGGTATATACTTCTCAAAAGTACAGGCAAAAACAGGAGGACTATGGCTAACCAAGTTTGCCGATGACTGCAAACTGCGAGCCATAATTGACTCTCTGGCTGACATGGACATCCTCCAAAAGGAGCTTACCGAGACAAATACCTGGTGTCAAAGTCATGGCCTGAAGCTAAATGCCAAAAAATACATAGTCATCCCATTTGGGAAAAACAAAACACCCACGAATTACCACATAGGTGTCAGCCCCCTTAATACAGAAGAGGTAGTAAGAGATCTGGGGACCCAGGTAGATAGTAATCTCTCGTTTGACAATCATATTGCCAAAGTAGTTAGGAAATCCTATGTGGCCCATCTAATTACTAAAGGGTTCGCATCTAGAAATAAAGAGGTTATAGTACCCCTCTACTCATCACTCATTAGACCCATCATAGAGTACAATGCCCCATTTGGGATGTACCTCACAAGACACTTTCAACAGCTGGAAAGACCACAAAAGTACCTCACCAAGAGGATTACTGGCCTCAAACATATGTCCTATGCAGCCCGACTGAAAAAACCCCTGCTGTACTCAGTGGCATATCGCTTACTTACAGGTGATCTCTGCCTGACTTACAAAGCCATGTCCAACTCAGAATTGATGGACATGCTCCACCTAAAGAAATCCAAGTCACTACGAGCCACGTGCTCTAGTGAGCTAAACCTCACCACAACAATAAATAGAACATGCTGCATGGATAGATTCCTGTCACAGAGACTCCCCATGCTTTGGAACAAAATTCTAAACTACATTAGGCAGAGCCCCTCACTAAGACTCTTCAAGAGAAACCTTGACAAGTGGATGGGTAACAGAAAATACACCCCTGGGATCACTTCATTTGCTCTGCTTGACAGAGGATCAGTTAATTAATCAATGGGGCAGTGAAAGCAGACACAATCTGGCTAGCCTTATAAATGCCCTTGGACAGATAGCCTAGTACCTACCTATGAACCAAAGATTTAGCCTTGCAAATCTCAGTGCCCGCGGATGGTACAGTGAAGCTGTGAATGGTTCATAAATCAGGTATGGCTCCTTTGATTGCTCCACCATTTCTTGAATAAGTGTGCTAACACTAGAGCCAATACTTGCTGATGAACACTGACCACTGGAGATGCGTGCATTTATCAGATCAAAATCAATGTGACTCTCGGTCTGCTAGCTTTGGTGACTCTAGATAAACTTGGGCGGATCACACTCCCTTGTGCTGATGACATGACATTCAAAGATCTGCTGTACAAACTTTCAGGGGTGCTCTCTGTACTTATCATGATGACTATGAGTAGAGGGGAATCAAAGCGTGATTCCAGAGATGGAGCTTGACAAACAGCAATGCATCCAAGGAAGGCAGCAAGCTCAGAATCTGCCCACTTCTGACTTGGGGAAGTAGTGATAAAAAATAATGCAAGACTTGTTTGAGGCCCTCATTAACACCTATGTGGTGTAGAATTTCAAACCTCTAGCAGCCTAAACGCATCTTGCATTCCAGAGCTTTTTATTAACAAAAAAATAAAACTTAAAAGCATAAGATAAATATAAGAATAAATATTTTGTGAACAGTAAAGGGTATTAAAATGTTACAAACAGAAATGTTATCAGTAATAAATATTCTTTACAGTGATAATAGTCAGAGCATTTATAGTCTTTCCATCAATACTATATTATAAATCAGACAAACTCTAAATTATATTTCTTGCTAAACTTTCACAAACTGTTATATCTTGGAAAACTGTACAGCCTAGACATATATTGTTAGAACACTTTTATTAACCAGACCTAAGCTTTCAAATGACAAAAAGAAATTCCTCTATCAGTGTCTGTTTACTGAGGTATTTATTAAACTATGAAATATGAAAACATATGTGTAATTGAGATTGCTAGGGTGTTGTGGAAGCCTGGTGCTGATGATATAAGTGGCACCAACTATATCTCAAGATGTGCAACTCAGTGCAAATATTAAAGATAGTTTACTTCAACAACATCTGAGGTTTCACTTGATGTCATGCAACTGTTTCTAAGTCACTTGGTTTAAGTATTAAGTATATATGGAAATATTGTTTATTTTCATAATTACTAGAAAACAACTTGCAATACTTTAGGCATAATGTATTTTCCTTTATTCTACCATGGCATATCACACCATACCTCTCAATAACATGTAGGGCTCTCAGTTTTAAAAAATATTAACATAAATATGAAAATATGAGTAATATGTGATAAATAGTGATTAATTACTCTACCTCAGGACATCCTATATTAATAATCTTAATGCCATTTGGTTAATAACTTCTTGCACTTTCTGATAGTGCCTGCTATTAGCTGGTAAGCCACTTACCAATAAGCCAGACCCAAAAAACTTCAGGACACCACAAGGAGCTATGAGTGTGCACTGAAAATATACAAAAAAAGGTATTATAGGCTTGAATTTCTTAATGAGGATCTTTTGGAGGGTAAGACTGGTGCCAGCAGCCATGATAATCCCAGCTCTAATAACGTATATTAAAGCTGCTGCAGTTAAAAAGCTCGAAGTTGGATTTTGGGATCTGTGTTGTGAACTGTAGTGAGGTAAGCTATTGCCTGTCCCAACCCCTACTCTCAGTGCTCCCTCACTGCCTTTAACTAAATGCCCCAGGGGGTCTGAAGTATTTAAAAAAAATAAAAAATTAGAGTGTTCAAAGCAGGCTGATTACTTGAATACCAGGAATAATGGAATATGACACTGGTCTAGTCTGTTGCTTTTCTGAATTAGGACCATGATTGAGAGGGATGGCCAGGGGCATTCATATTGTACCACTAGAGGTAAAATGCTTGGACTGGATCAAGGTAAGCAAACATGAACGTATTTGTCAAGAATGCTTTCATTAATCAAGAATGAAAGTTGGAGGATCGAAGATGATCAGATTCCATTATAGTTCTGGCCATAAACAATGCTGACTAGTGATCCAGCAGTGTTACTCCTATGACCCACTAGGGAATAAACAATGCCGACTAGTGATTCAGCAGTGTTACTCCTATGACCCACTACGGAATAATCAATGCCAGCTAGTGATCCAGCAGTGTTACTCCTATGACCCACTGGGGAATAAACAATGCTGACTAGTGATCCAGCAGTGTTACTCCTATGACCCACTAGGTTGCTTCCAGGAAACCAAAGTCTTTGGGTTCTGGGAGAAGTATTGTTGCAGAGCTGAAACATAAAGGGATTGATGGAAGGCCACTACCAGGTGTGGAGCTTGCAGCTTAATTTGACTCAACACAGCAAACCTTACCTGGCCTAGACAAAGAAAGGACTGACAAAGTGATAGCTCCTTTTCAGTTTTGTGGGTGGTGATGCATGGCTGTTCTTGGTGAAGTGAATTGCCCTGTTAATTTGATTAACGAATGGGGCTACATCATGCTAACTAGTTATGAGACTCTGTGTAGTCATCTCCAGCTTTTTAGAGGGGCAAGTGGCTTTCAGCCACGAGATTAGGCCATAACAGGTCTGTGATGCCCTTAGAAATCCAGGACTACATGTGATGCACTGAGTGGATCAGTGTGTGTGTCTGCCCTTGACCAATAGCTCCAGGTAATCCACTGAACCCCATTTGTGATAGGGACCAGAGATTGCAATTATTCCTCATAAAGTAAAAATTTGCAGTAAGTGTGGTTCATAAGCTCAGGTTGATTAAGTCCATGCCCTTTATACACCCCTCCCATCGCTACTACTGTCTGGATGGTTTAGTGAGTTCCTAAATCAGCCCCACTGGTGTTGGTCACTCCCCTGGTAGTTGTCTGAGAAGATGATTAAACTTGACTATTTAGAGAAAGTAAAAGCCTTGACAAGGTTTTCATAGGTGGAAATACAAAAGGATCATTAATACTGAGATCCTGGGAGGAAACTGTCTCTGTAGTGTGGAGATAGGGATGTCAGACTGTCTCAAACCCAGGAGCCAGGATGGGGTCTTCATATGGCCATCCAATTTCACCCCACATGGCGGGGATGCTGCCTTGTGAATGGCATCTCCTCAGGCCACAGGAGCCTGAGGCAAGAGGTTTCACATGTCACATATTCGTTTGACCCTCATGTTGGGGTGCAGTAAGGCGAAGGTATAACATGAGGGTATGGGGATGTGAGTTCCCAGGGCTATCATCCCTGCAATTTTCAAACCTCTAGGTGAAGGGCAAAGAGGAAAACCAGCATCACAGAAGTCCAGATGAGAGTGGATTTAAGGCCTTGTGGCTGAGGAGAGTTCCTCTAGGTCAGACAGAATCGCGGGGAAGGTTCCCCAGAGGTGCTGGGAGGCACATGTGATCTGACAATGGGGGGTAACCTGCAGAAGAGTGTAAGTTCCTGGTCTCTGGCCAGTGATCCCAAAAAATTATCAACTCCCACTTATGGCTGTGGATTCGTAATACTAGTGATCTGTAAGTTCATATGATAATAGATCTGACTCTCAGTGGCAGTAAGGTGGCGGTAAGTTCATGTGAGAATAGATCTGCCTCTCTGTGACAGTGAGGAGTTCCATGAGGTGGGAAAAGTCCCCCTGAGAGGCTCAAAGGAATGCATGATCCCATTTAATTTAGCAGCCTGCAGAAGGAATGGAAAGCCTGAGCCTGAAGGCATGAAAACCAAAGTCTGATTACTTGCTTCATCCCAGCTGAGTGGAGAACAGCCACTGTCATCCCTTTACACAAAGGTGGAGCGTCCACCAATCCAGGAAATTATAGATACATCAGCCTAACTAGCCTGATCCACAAGTCCATGGAACAGATTATAATGGACCTCATTAACAAGGACATTGGCAACCTCCAAACACTTAATCCCACACAGTTTGGCTTCATCAAGGGGAGGTCTTGTCTGTTAAATTTGGTTGACTTCTTTAAGACAGTCACCAAAGCCATGGATGAGGGGAAGACAGTGCAAACCACCTACCTTGCCCTTGCCAAAGCCTTTGGCACTATTCTTCACTTGGGCATAATAGATAAACTCTCTCAACTAGGCATCGATCCATATGTTACCAGATGGGTAGCAAACTGATAGAACCCACATAGTCAAAATTGGGGAAGCCACCTCAAGCAGTAGACCTTTAACAAGCAGTGTACCCCAGGGTTCGTTCTTGGGGATTCTGTTATTTGGGATATACTTTTCCGAGGTGCAGGCCAAAACCAGTGGTCTATGGCTGGCCAAATTCTCCTAGTGGACATCCTCCAAGAGGGTTTCACTCAGACAAATGACTGGTGTCAGAAACACAGCCTCAAACTAAATACCAAAAAACACATCATCATCCCCTTTGGGGAGAGTGACGTCCCCACAAATTATCACATTAATAAAAATGTCCTAAGCACTCAATTAGTCGTGAGGGATTTCAGCACCCAGGATGATAGCAGCCTGACTTTTGACCACCATGTTTCTTCCATTGTAAGGAAAGCCTTCTGCATGGCCCACCTCATAAGTAAGGGTATCTCATCCAGGGACAAGGAAGTCATAATATCCCTGTATTCTTCCCTTATAAGGTACATTATTGAGTACAATCCCCTTTCGGCATGTACCTCGCAAATCACGTGTGGCAGCTGGACAGACCACAGAGGTTCCTTACTAGGAGAATCCAGGGCCTTAAACATCTCCCATACACACAAACTGATAAACAAAAATAACAAACAAACTGAATCCAATAAATGCCAATGCACCACGTCCCTTCAGCTATAAACCATGAACTTGAAAGTGCTAACATTGTTTGTTTTGTCATTAAAGTATCTATTTTTTTACCATTCATGTTCATGGTTTATAGCTGAAGGGACATGGTGCATTGGCATTTATTGGATCTCCCATACACAGATATGCTAAAAGCCATATCCCTCTACTCAGTTTCATACATACTCCTCAGAGGTGACCTCTGTCTTGCATACAAGGCGATCATGGACCCCACCCGGATGGTACTGCTGCATATCCGCAAGTCAAGCTCCACTCATATAACCCACATGCACAGCCTCAACCTGGTCTGTGACATCAACAAGACTTGTTTGTAGGACAGATTTGTGTCCCAGAGACTCCCCATCTGTGGAATAGACTCAGTCTCCACATCAAGCAGAGTATCTGTTTACCCCTTTTTAAACACAACCTGGATAACTGGATGGGAAACAGGAAATATACCCCTGGGATTCCACCCATGTGCCTGCTGGACAGGAGCATTAGGTGCTGATTTGTCTAAACATGGGCTAAACTCTTGGCTAGGCTTATAAGGGCCTCAGGGCCAATAGCCTAGTAACCTCCTATGATCCTATGATCCTAAGTGGGGGAATCCCAGCAGGAGCCTGCAATTGTGGTGTGAGGGCTCCTGGCCAGGTTGATGTGGCAACTTGGAGGGGTCTTCCACAATGAAAGTCTGCAAGGGAGAGTGCAGCAGAAAGTTGCATGCCCAGGAGAGCTCCTGCATGGACAAGTAGGATCCAGTAGTGGCCTCATGATGGAAGTCTGAAAGGGAGCATGTGGTAGAAAGCAGTTGGTCCAGGAGAGCTCCTACCTGGGTAAGGAGAGTCCAGCAGTGGACCCCATCACTTAAAGTCCCCAATGTGCACCAGAGGCTAATTCCCCTCCTTAGAAGTCCAGATTAGAACAAATCTATCTGTATATGCATATCTATATATGTCAGAACAGCTGGCAGGGGTCAGGGGCCAGGAAGGGAGAGCTCTGGGCTGTGGCTAAACAGCAACAAGGAGTAGAGTCCCCTGCAAAAGGCCAGAAAAAAGTGAGGTAGTGGTGTTCTGTGAACTGTGGTGAGCTCCCACTTGGATAAGGTGGGAGCAGATGTGAGACCCCATTCTTGGAAGTCTGCAGTGTGCACCAGAAACTAAGGTCCCTCCTTTGAAGTCCAGATGTGACTAGATCTGCCCCTTGGTGGCCAAGCAGAGTTCCATGGGGCAATGCAGAATCAGAAGGTGGGTCTCCCTGAGGCTCCAGGAGGTACACATGTTGCAGCATAAATGGGTAGCTTGCAGGAGAGGTAGAGGTGAAAAACTTACTGACCAGGATCAGGGTCCTGGGAGGGAGAGTTCCTGGCTGTGGGTAAACAGCAGCAAGGAATAGGCTCCCCTGCAGAAATCCAGAATGGAGTGAGGCAGTGGTGTCTTTCAGGCAAGGTAGAACTCTGCCTGGATAAGGTGGGAACAGAGGTGGGCCCCGATTCTGAAAGTCCATGATGCATGTCAACAACTAAGTCTCCTCCTCAGAGATGAGAATGGATCTTCCCCTATGCAGTTGAGGGGTGTTCCATAGAGCCAGCTGAAATCAGAGATGATGTCCTCAAGGAAGCCCACAGGAGAGGTCCCAGTAGGCACATGTGATTTGTCATGATTGGACAGCCTGTAGGAGACATGGAGGCATAAGGAACTTTGGCAGGGGTCTGAGGTGAGGGCTCCCAGCTGTGTATACACAGCAACAAGGAGAAAGCTCTCCTGCAGAAGTCCAGCAGGGAGAAGGGCAGCTGTGTCCTGTGGACAGGGGAGATCTCCTGTCTTGATAAAGTGGGACCAGAGGTGGGTCTTCTCCCTGGAATTTCCCAGTGCACACCAGAGACTACGCCCCCCTCCTTGGAACTCCAGATAGGAAAGGAGCTGCCCCTCAGTAGCTGAGATGTGTTCCACAGGGCTGATCAGAATCAGAAGGTTCATTGTCTGGAAGCTTCAGGGGTAAGCTTGATCTGGCATGATTGGGTAGCCTGCAGGAGATGTGGTGGAGAAAAGTACCCTGGCAGGGGTCAGGGGGCAGGGAGGGAGAGCGTCCAGCTGTGGGTAAACAGCAGCAGGGAGTAGGCTCCCCTGCAGAAGTAAAGAAGGGTGCAGGGGATAAGGGTCCTTTGTGCAGGGGAGATTTCCAATCTGTGTAAGGTTGGACCAGAGGTGGGCCTTTTCCCTTAAAGTCACTGGTGTACTCCATGGACCAAATCACCTGCACAGAAGAATAGATGGATACTGATTTGCCACAGGCAGCCAGGACAGAACTATGAGAATGTTTAAAAATGTCCCTGGGACCCAATGGCACCTGTGATTTCTCATGTAGGGGCAGCCTCCAGGGAACATGGAGGTGTCTATTTATTACTGTTGCATGTGATGGTGGCTGGCATTGCCGAGAGTGGGTCATCTCTGTAAGGGTGTGTGACCTTGTCCTTTTTTGACACCTTGATTTGCTGTATCTTTGCCATCAACCCATTTTCTGTATGCACTATGGTGAGATGCTGAAAACAAAATGCAGTGTCTGGGTAACCCATGTCCTCAATTGCACTTTCATTCTAAAGATATGGGGTTTGGTATCCAAGACCACCCAGGCATTTGCTTTAAACAAAATGGCTACATATTCCTGTCCTCAAAAGATATCTAGCTGTAAATGTTTAATACTTGATTATGAGAAAAGTGAAAAAATAACATTCATAGTAATCCATTCCAACTTAATGATCCTAAGCAGTACACTGACCTTAATGAGGTATAGTTACCTTCCATGCGCATCTCTGATTTTTCTGTGGAAAGTTAAATAAATAATGACACCACTGTACCCAGCCCCAACACAAGCTATTGTGACCTGTGCACACATCTGAGATTTATGAGAAAAGTTAAAAGAAATAATGACCACCCTGTCTACAGTCCCCATGCAAGCTATAGTGACCTTCTGTGCACATTTCTGAGGCCTGTTTGTAATAAAAAAAATAAAGAAGTAATGTCAAAACCATCCCACACAAGCTTCAGTGACCTTCTGTTTAAACAAATAATATGGGCCCGTTTTAGACTAGGTAATGTTTAAGGCAGGGGCAACTAAAACAACTGCATCAGAATCCACTTAAACAGAGAGACGTGTGAGGGCCATCAGGCTTGCAGAAGTTCAGAGTCTCTTCCTCTTCTGTGATGCATTTTATTCCTTATTTTTTATTGCCATTTTCATTCTCTACTCAGAAGAGTTATATATGTTTCTGGCAATATATTGGCAAAATAAAAACTGATGATATTATATTCATGCATTCCCCCAGCCACACACACACACACACACACACACACACACACACACTCTGACGCATGTGCACACAGACTGATACTGCTCCTGAATGCCAGGTCAATGACAAGATGTGCTGTTTTTTTTTTTACAAATGCACACAGATACTGACACTTGCCTATAGAAGCACAATCTGTCACAAGATGCACAAATTAATTAATGTTTAAACTGAACAAAGGAAAAGAGCATCATTTGCTTACATCCACAAACAGCTCCCATCTCACTCACTAGTTATAGTTGCTTCTTTGTACAGTTTGGACCTCTGGTTGTGATAAAAGAATGATGACCACACAATATATCTTAACTTGATTCCACGCAGATAGTAGCCACATGTTAAAATAATTCCAAGTTGCTTCACATAAATAAATCATGCTAATCATTTTAACCCAGAATAATGAGGAAATAGCTGGGATTAATCATTTTCTCCCCTAGATAGCCTCAGCAGTCATAGGTAATTTCTCTGTGGACTTTTAAGATATCTGAGCCTTATAACATAAAAATAAAATGTAATTAAATAAAGATTTGTATTGCACTCTGAACAAACAGACAAAGACAAACATATTGAGCAGGATTCACGATGGCTTGCACGGAGTCTAAGAGTCGTGTAAGACTCCATACAGCCATCGCGATCCAGGAACAGCCCGAAATCCCATGTAAGAGACAGCTAAAATGACACTTACATGGGCAGGGTGTGGATATGCTAATCACCCCACTTGCAGCCGAAAGGCATGCAAATGAGGTAGATTAGTGATCCATGAAGCTGAAACCAGCCCGTGTAAGAGTTGTGTTAGTTGCAGAAATGTACTCAGTTGACAACTGAGTACGTTACTGCAAATAACACAACGGAGACATGACAGCTCCAAATAAAGTGTGCAAATGTTGCAGTCAGCATGCCAATGGCCAAATATGTGGCCATTGGCATGGTAACCCAATGCAAACATGAAATAAAATTTAAAAAAAATTTCGGAGATCGGCGATGTTTAAACGCAGCGCAGCCCCGCGCAAACGGGCTGCGCTATATAAAACATAAAAATAAAGGTTTGAGACGCACAAATGTGGGTTTTATGTAATGCATGGAGTTGCAATGCAGGGACTAGCAGACCAAAAACAACATGGCCACCGTCTAGTGGTTGCTAAGGGGGGAAGCTGAGTGTAAGACATGTAACTAAGCATTAGTAGGCAAGCCTATGTAAATGAGTGGTAGGATAGTGAATCACACTGTCACATAGCAAATGAGCACATTCCATGTAGTGTAAGAGTTAGATAAGGGGGAGTAACAGAGTAGGAGATAGGTGACATCACAGGGGGGAATGTCAGGAAGAAATCAAGCTCATTGGAGCAAAGTGGTATGTGAAACATGTCAATCACACAGCAGAAAAAGAGGAGTGTCAACAGATAAGCATAGGAAAGTCAAGAAATGGAAGGTGTACACTGTGGCCAACACCAAAGTTTCTTGCTGTACGTGCATGCACGCGTGTTCGTGCTGGGAGGCGTGAGTAGGACAGAGTGCGCGCATGTAAGACAAAGTAAGCATGTAGGAGCCTGTTTAAAGATCTGTAGACCTGTTTGCGCTGGTGTGCGTGTGTTTTAATCCGAATAAGCAGATTCTGGTCCGTGTAAGCATGTGTGCATGCGTGATAGCCACTGTGAGCGTGTTTTCGCTGGTATGCACGCTGCTCCCCCCTGAGGAAACAGAGAGGAAAAGGAAGCAGAAGAAATAGTAGGAAACTAGCAGGGAATACTTGTACAGGTAGCAGGTGAAAACAATTAGAAGCAGGCAATTACACAGGCAGAATACAAGCCCAGCCCAGCACTTAAAACACTGCAAACAGCATTGCAGTATGTTTCTCTCAAGAGACACTGCAAGACAGGAGTAAGCTAGTAGAAGTGAAAACTGAAAAAGCTGCACTCAGACCAAACATGCTAGGGGCTGCCATAGCTGTCATAAGGAGACATAGGAGACTTGCTGAGGGTGGTGACAATGGAAATGCTGCCAGACAACCCACAGTGAGGAGACAGAGAAGAGTGTACAGGCCCAGGGTCACCTACCAGGGGTTACATGAGCTGGAGATAGTGGAGCGCTATAGAGTGGACAGAGACCTCCTGCACAAATTGTTGAGCTGTGCAGGCCATGCCTCACACACAGAACCAACAGAGGGGAACCCATCCCAGTGGAAACCAAGGTATGTGTTGGCCTAAGAATACTAGCAACAGGTACCTTCCAGAGACCAACTGGTGATATGATGGGGATATCACAGGCATCAGCCTTCAGGGTACTGCACCAGTTCCTGGATGCCATGTCAGCACATGTCAGTGATCATGTATATTTCCCCAATGCCCGTGAGGTATTGGCCAGCAATATGCATCTCTTCCAGCAAATAGCGGAATACCCTGAGGTAGTGGGTGCAATAGACTGCACGCACATATGCATCAAAGCACCAGCCGGTGAGCGGGGTAGGGCCTACATTAACCGCAACGGCTTCCCCTCCATCAACTGCCAGGTTGTGTGTGATGCCCAAGGTATAATAATGAATGTGTGTGCTGGCTGCCCTGGGAGCTACCATGATTCCCATATCTGGCATTTGACGCAGCTGTACCAGACATTTGCCAATGGGGACATCCCACATGGTCACCAAGTGGGGGATGCAAGTTATGCACTGGAGCCATGGCTGATGACACCCATCAGAAATGCACACACACCTGAACAGGAATGCCATAATGAGGCACACGCACAAACACGTAATGTAATAGAGCATGTGTTTGGACTGCTCAAGTCACGGTTCCAGTGCCTGGACACATCTGGTGGAGCCTTGCAGTACTCACCAACTACATGTACCCAAATTGTCATGGTATGTGCTATGCTACATAATATGATCTTGCGAAAACAGCTGCAGCAGGACCAGCATAGGGCTGGGACAAACAGCCCCCCACCATTGCCAAGGCCATCACAGGCAGAGCGTGACTTGGAGGAGGAACAACCTGAGCCTGCCCCAGTAGGTAGAAGGAGGCGTGCCCAGTATGCCCTGGCCTTGGCAAAGAGGCAACGCATAGCACATACACTGGCTCAGTAGGAACCCTGGGAATGATACCCCTCTCTGACTCACTCATATAGTAACAGGGATGCCTAACATGACATAACCTGCTCTCAAACATGTACAGTGAGTGTAGTATGTGCATCCGACAGAGGCAGCCCTGCAGCACCACGGGAGGCATGATTGCCATGTGTTAAGCAATGTAACATCATCTAGTATATGCAAACATGAAGACCCAACCTAACATCTCACCCTCACCAAGCATGATGCCACACTATGAAGACAACAAGATCAGGTACAATAATTGGCTGAGGTATTGCTGTTAGCAAGGGGGAACACATGGCTGATAGCCTGGGCTGACATGCCGAGCAAGACATGATGCCCCACCTGCTAGGGATGGCACGCACCCAGCACACCTGGCTGTGTAGATACTGGCAAAGGCTGTTGTCACCCCCACTGTACCTGGAATAGGTAAGTCTGGAAACACAAACCCACCACCATAGGTAGCACAAGGGATAATAACCTGGATGTAATGCTACCCAACGCCAGAAGTCTAACCTGCAAGGTGCATGCAGACCAAACCCACCACAGCATGGAGAATGGTAATATGTGTTCTGTAACAGAAACCTGGGCAAGGCCCAAAAGAGCACCCTAATACTACCAAGTTATGCCTCATACCATGCTCTACAGCTCCAAAACATGGAACACATGACAATAGGAGTGTGGCTACCAGTAATTATCAAGAATAACCACACCCACAGGTTGGTACCACAGCAAGAAGCAGCATGGACTATCCACGGGCAAGTAACACTGTCTCAAACTGTGTACCTGTGTGAAGCCTGCTACAGACCCCACACACAAACCCAGGTACCCCAGCCAGCCTTCCTGAAGACACTTCAGAGTATGAATGTCTCAACAAATACCAAACAAGGCACACACAAAGTATGACATAGGTGGCAA
The DNA here is from genome assembly GCF_019279795.1 of Protopterus annectens. Classification (NCBI taxonomy): domain Eukaryota; kingdom Metazoa; phylum Chordata; order Ceratodontiformes; family Protopteridae; genus Protopterus; species Protopterus annectens. The sequence continues at coordinate 574,937,689 of NC_056725.1, forward strand.
TCCATTATGTATGGAAGAAGTAATCATGGACCTAGGGACACAAGTGGACGGTAACCTGTCATGTGACACTCACATTGCCAAGGTAGCCAGGAAGACCTGCTATATTGCCCACCTTAATATGAAAGGATGCACATGTAGAGCTGCAGAGGTCACTGTGCCCCCATACCCTTCCCTTATCAGGCCTGTACGTGACAACTATGCCCCAGTTCAGATGTACCTTGCCTTACACATGTAGCAGTCAGAAAGACCCCAATGTACCCCACCAACAGGATAAAGGGTCCAAATATTGGACATCTGCAGCCTGGCTGAAGAAACCACAGCCCAATTCAGAAGCATACTGTGCAGTCAGAGGTGATGTATGCCTGATGTACAAGGCCATGTCCAATCTAGAATGAATGGACATGCTCCCTGCAGAAACCCCAAATCCAGCAGTCACACCACAGTGAGATATCTGAACCTCTAGACATAGATTAATAGGATGTGCTGAAGGGACAGATCCATAACCCAGAGGCTCAGAACATTCTGGAATAGAATCCCAGTCCATGATAGGCTGAGCTCTACATACAAACTCAACAAGAGAAATATGGTGAATTGCATGGGAGATAGTAGTTGTACACTGGAGGTCATCCCTGTGTCACATCTAGGAAGGTAAACCCTATGTGGGCATAATATGCACATTGCAAGGGGTGTTGAGACCCACACACAGTTTGTCCGTGCTCAAACAAGGCCAGGGCAGATAGCCTAGTATGAACATATGAACCTATGATGATACAAATTGCGCAGGACACAAAGGATTATCACACAGCTGTCCTACCTGATGGTAGAAACCATGGTGATAATCCACAGATATGCTCTGCAGCACAATAATATCACAAACAATACACCAAACCCACACACATTGCCAACAGCCTACCAAACAGATTCCTTCCAACCTCCCCACCAGCACCTAACTGCCAAATATCTATCCCAGGAGAGTGCTGGCCCTCCGATATTGCAGATGCTGAGGTAACAGCCAGCATCCACAAAGCACAGCACACAGCATCAATGGTACCAGATGGTGTCCTGGGTTGTGTCCAACAAGTACTGTAAGAAGAATGGAACAGCAAATATCATTACTGTGCACTATCAGTCCTATCACAGGATATGTACCCAAAGAGCAGTGTACAGCAACAGTGGTCCCACACCACAAAGGGGTGCCTGAATGGATACTGCAAACTATCACCCCTCAACCCCGACTATCTAGGTTGGCAAAGTAATTGAGAGGATGATTATGGATCCCATGAATAATGAGATTGGGTACCTACAGACATTGGACCCTACCCAGTGTGGCTGTCATAGGGCAGATCCTGCCCCATACACATGTCTGACTCATATGAAACATGCACCAAGCACAGTGATGTGGTGAATGTTGATCACACAGCCTATCTGGACCTTGCTAAACCCTTCCATACAATACCCTAGTTGGCAGTACAGATAAGCTCACCAGCCTAACTATAAACCCCTATGCAAGTAGATGGGTTGCAAACCAGCTCAAGGACAGGACTGACCTGGCAGACATGCTGTAGCCATGGCAGACTGCAAACCAGGTACAACTGGCATCCCACAAGGCATGGTCCTGGGACCTCTCTTGTATGCTAGATATGTCACATAGGTACAGGCCAACATGAACGGACTCTGTCTGAACGGGTTTGCAGAGGACTACAAACTGGCCACGATATCGGACCCTCCAGCTGACACAAGCAACCTACAAAAGGCACACATAGAAACACACAAGTGGTGCCACAGCCATGTCAACAAGCTAAATGCAGAATAGTGTATAGTCAACCCCTGTGGAAACACAGTACATGGCAAGAAATTACCACATAGGTGTTAACCCAGTAAGTACATCAGGAGAAATAACAGACCTGGGGACGGACACAAGGTGATAGATATCCTGCATGTGACAACCATGTGTCTGTAGTGGTTACAGAAACATACCATATACCCACCTAATCATGAAGGTAAGCACAGCTTGGTTAGGGTAGGGCAATGTGCCTCTCCAGTCATCCATCAGCAGCCCCAGAATTGTGTACAATGGCCCTTCAGGGATGTACCATAGCAGACACCTGCAGCAACTGGAAAGACCACACAAATACCCCACCAGGAGGATCGCAGAGCTGTAACAGATGCCATGTGTCACCTGAGTAAAGAAACTACAGCTCCACACAGTGCCATACTGCCTGGCTGGAGGTGAACTGTGCCTGATGTATAGAGCCATGACCAACCTGGTATCAATGGACATTTGGCACCATGTAAACACTGAATGCTGGTGACCTATGCAGCTGACAGGCCTGAACCCCAGCACAGACATAAACAGGACATGCTGTACCGATTGGTCCATAACCCAGAAACTCACTCCACTCATGACTAAACTCCCACTACAGGATATCCAGGGAGTCCCTCAGTGACTGTCATCCAGAGGAATCATGATGACTGGATGGGAGATGGTAGGTGTACCCTGGATATCACCTGTATGTCACGGGTAGATAGAGGCTCAGCACACTAACCATAACATATGTCATGGCAAACACCAGTAAATGTGTGTTGAAGGACAAATACTCTCTGACTAGCATTACAAATGGACTAGGGCACATGGACATTGTTTGTCACTGTCCACACAAGTTGTGGAATACATTAACAATGTCGGACAATCATGTACTATGCTGTCCATATCTGAACAAAATGCAACATGGTCATATCTGCACAACTGGCCCTCAACCAATCTGGTGTGCTCACTATAAATATTACAAGCAGTGATAGGACTGAAACCGATTATACTGTCCACCACAGTGAAAGTACTACACCAGTACACTATACAACAATACAACTGTTTGGTCAGCAGGAAAGGATGATGACAACTGTATGCAAACTATCTCATGGCGACCCTGCAGGCACAGCATAATGCCTGTTAGGTTCAGACACAAAGCAGTTGGGCAGTAAGAACACAACCTGATGTCCAACACTCAACTGTACATGTGATATATAGATGGCGTCCACACACAAACACAAATGTGGTGGTCCACAAATCCCAACATAAGGAAAGGTCACACTGGGCATGCTCACACACTTAGATAAATGAGATGTTGTAGTCAAGAAGCCATACAAACTGCGAACTGGGCATGTTCACACACTTAGGCCATGTCACAGTTCAGCAGTTGCACACACATATCTGGCATTTCTATGTGTTAACACAGGAACCTCCCACAATACAGACATCTGCCCAGTGCACACAGTGAAGTTAGAACAGAGACATAAGTAAAGTACTGGATCCCACTCATATGCAAACATCTCCCACAGTACACACATTGTTTATAGAGATAGGGAAGGCTATGGCAATAAAGACTCACAAACAGTATATGAGCAACAGATACTTGCATCTGACAGGTAAACATATGGCCGTAGAGTGCAATACCTGGCTGTTGTCCCTAAGGGATACAGAAGGCTATCCACAGTGTATTTGGCATTTGCCTCCACAGTACAGTAGGCCACTGTGCCTGTGCAAAGTTAATGCATAGATATGCTCTCCCCTGTACTGATGAATAGTCACAGATGTACATACCTCTTCATCCATAATGATGTCAGCACACTCTACATATGTCAGGAGCAGAAATTAAACCCAGTAATGTGAATAGCAGGCTCCGCTACTGCGTCTCTAACAAGTGTCATAACATAGTTATGTAGGGGGTTGAATCCTGCAAGTGCTCAGTGTGTGTGTGAATGTGTGTGGGGGAGTAGTGTGTGCAATTCCATGTGTATGAGACATGTGCCTTTTGGCAACTAGTACTACACAACACATGCTGCATATTCCACTGTCTAAACACTGATGATGTCAGCACCCTATAAGTACAGCAGGAGAAAGCAATCCCCCCAGTAATGCAAGTAGCGCGCTCTGCTAATGCGTCTCTCACAAGTGTCATAACATAGTTAAATAGGGGTTTGAATCCTGTAAGTGCCTAGTGTTTGTGTGAATGTGTGTGGAGGAGTAGTGTGCGCAGTTCCATGTGTCTGAGAAATGTCCCTTTTGCAACTAGTACTACACAACACATGCTGCATATTCCACTGTCTAAATACTGATGATGTCAGCACCCTATAAGTACAGCAGGAGAAAACAATCACCCCAGAAATGCAAATAGCATGCTCTGCTAATGCGTTTCTCACAAGTGTCATAACATAGTTAGGTAGGGGTTTGAATCCTACAAATGCCATGTGTATTTTTGTCACATAGTTTGTCCATGTGTGTGGAGTGTTGTTCCCAATATTGCACGACATACATTATATTAGTAATGTCAATGCACACATGATGTATGTGTGTGCCACCTACACATATGTACCTGTGAACTGCAAGAGTTCCCATGTCCGAAGCCTGCCTCATGTGAATACATGGAATATGCATCAGACAACTGTATGACTGTGGTGTTCTGTGCAGGGGCTGCATGTGGTATGTGACTATACAGTGTGGGTTGTAGATGGTGTCATCCCACCAGCGAGGGATACATGATTGGTCTGGAGCATATAGTCCACATGTTGGTGATGAACAGGTGCAGCATGTTGTCACCACTTGTGGGAGTGGTAACAGGTTGTTCCATAGCAATGCAGGGAATGAATGATAGGAACCCTTCAGATAGGGTCTTGCAGCTAGAATAATGCTCACACTGTATGTTAGGGTAGTTGCAGTACAACCATATAATGGTGTGTGTAGAGACCGTCATATTCCCAGTGTTGTCAGGAAGGCCAAGTGGGTTTCCTGGGTATGGGAGGGTGGTGTGTGCCAGGCTATGAACCTGAAGGCAGTCTAACCCACTGTGTGTTGCACATGGAGAGGCTCTGATGCTTTGTGCAGTGCCACCAACCTGGGGTGTGTGTATCTGAGGTGCCTTTGGATACATCCCCCCTGTTCTGGTTTGGTGCATGTGTAGGGGATGACAAGCATGGTATCAGGAATGACCTGGCACTGATGGTGTGCACCTGGGAGCCTTGTACCAGGAGTCTGTTACTGCATGGATATTGCTGTACCCCATGCTAAGGACAGTTTCCACTGCATGCATCTTGAGGTTTACACTGCTGCTGTTGAGTAGCATTGCTATTAGTGTCCCATCCCATGTGATACCTGTGTAGGTGGCTATGTAATGTCAGCTTTGCATACAAAGGCACTATGTGTGTAGCAACAGCCTCTGCCAATATACAACAGCCCATGGGTGACAGGTGCAAGCTGTCCCAAGCAAAGCAAAGCAATGTGGCATGTCCAGCATGTAATCCCACACTGACAGGCATTGGATCCCCTTTGAATGTCACTGAAAGATACGTTAATTGCAGAAACTGATGATCCTGTCTACATATTGTGGCAGCATTCATGGTGAGGGTGAGATGCTACTCAAGGCCAGGGTCATACCAGCCTGTGCCACAAGCTCAGAGAGCCCCTCTATGTCCCCTAACATGTAGTCCAGGGAGGTGTGTCAGAGGCCATACACACTGGCACAGACAATGACTGAGTCATAATTCTACATGCCTTGGAGTGACCGGTATGCTTGTGTTATGTGGTGGATCATAGTGCCCAAAAGGCAGCTCAGCGTGACCGTCACCTTGTTCAGCCTGGGAGCAGGACCTCAGTGTACGTGATGATAGAGGTACCTCATACAACTGTAGCAGGTGTGTTGTCTAGCCGTATGGCCTGTGACTGTTTGGCACACAGGCTTTGTGAGCTATGTGTTGCATGTGCTCTGCTCTGGCTTAACGTTTGCTTGTGTGTCTGCTTTGCAGGTGTCAGCTGCTCAGGCAGGATGCTATTCTGAGAGCCCAATAATGTACCTTTGTGTTTCTGTGTTGGGATTGTGGTCGTGGCAGGTCTATGGGAGACTGGTACTGTATTCACTGTAGTATTCCACTCCACCTGACAGGGAATGCCAGTGCTGTGTAAACAGAGCTTAGCAACCAGTTTGGCTATGTGGTTGCATCTCTCACATATGTTTTACATGTATGGGAAGGGGAGAGGGTTGTCTGTGTACATGAGGCAGCTGTAACATTGCCATATGACTCACAGATTCACCAACTGGACCTGAGAGTAGATCGACAGGTGACCTTTTGCCCAACATTTTTTTCCCCCCCCAAAAACCCTAAAGGGGGAATTGGGGACTTTTTTTCCCAACTTAATGATCCTAAGCAGTACACTGACCTTAATGAGGTATAGTTACCTTCCATGCGCATCTCTGATTTTTCTGTGGAAAGTTAAATAAATAATGACAACACTGTACCCAGCCCCAACACAAGCTATTGTGACCTGTGCACACATCTGAGATTTGTGAGAAAAGTTAAAAGAAATAATGACCACCCTGTCTACAGTCCCCATGCAAGCTATAGTGACCTTCTGTGCACATTTCTGAGGCCTGTTTGTAATAAAAAAAATAAAGAAGTAATGTCAAAACCATCCCACACAAGCTTCAGTGACCTTCTGTTTAGACAAATAATATGGGCCCGTTTTAGACTAGGTAATGTTTAAGGCAGGGGCAACTAAAACAACTGCATCAGAATCCACTTAAACAGAGAGACGTGTGAGGGCCATCAGGCTTGCAGAAGTTCAGAGTCTCTGCCTCTTCTGTGATGCATTTTATTCCTTATTTTTTTATTGCCATTTTCATTCTCTACTCAGAAGAGTTATATATGTTTCTGGCAATATATTGGCAAAATAAAAACTGATGATATTATATTCATGCATTCCCCCAGCCACACACACACACACACACACACACACACACACACACACACTCTGACGCATGTGCACACAGACTGATACTGCTCCTGAATGCCAGGTCAATGACAAGATGTGCTGTTTTTTTTTTTACAAATGCACACAGATACTGACACTTGCCTATAGAAGCACAATCTGTCACAAGATGCACAAATTAATTAATGTTTAAACTGAACAAAGGAAAAGAGCATCATTTGCTTACATCCACAAACAGCTCCCATCTCACTCACTAGTTATAGTTGCTTCTTTGTACAGTTTGGACCTCTGGTTGTGATAAAAGAATGATGACCACACAATATATCTTAACTTGATTCCACGCAGATAGTAGCCACATGTTAAAATAATTCCAAGTTGCTTCACATAAATAAATCATGCTAATCATTTTAACCCAGAATAATGAGGAAATAGCTGGGATTAATCATTTTCTCCCCTAGATAGCCTCAGCAGTCATAGGTAATTTCTCTGTGTACTTTTAAGATATCTGAGCCTTATAACATAAAAATAAAATGTAATTAAATAAAGATTTGTATTGCACTCTGAACAAACAGACAAAGACAAACATATTGAGCAGGATTCATGATGGCTTGCATGGAGTCTAAGAGTCGTGTAAGACTCCATGCAGCCATCGCGATCCAGGAACAGCCCGAAATCCCATGTAAGAGACAGCTAAAACGACACTTACATGGGCAGGGTGTGGATATGCTAATCACCCCACTTGCAGCCGAAAGGCATGCAAATGAGGTAGATTAGTGATCCATGAAGCTGAAACCAGCCCGTGTAAGAGTTGTGTTAGTTGCAGAAATGTACTCAGTTGACAACTGAGTACGTTACTGCAAATAACACAATGGAGACATGACAGCTCCAAATAAAGTGTGCAAATGTTGCAGTCAGCATGCCAATGGCCAAATATGTGGCCATTGGCATGGTAACCCGATGCAAACATGAAATAAAATAAAAAAAAAATTTCGGAGATCGGCGATGTTTAAACGCAGCGCAGCCCACATAAACGGGCTGCTATATAAAACATATAAAATAAAGGTTTGAGACGACAAATGTGGGTTTTATGTAATGCATGGATTTGCAATGCAGGGACTAGCAGACCAAAAACAACATGGCCACCGTCTAGTGGTTGCTAAGGGGGGAAGCTGAGTGTAAGACATGTAACTAAGCATTAGTAGGCAAGCCTATGTAAATGAGTGGTAGGATAGTGAATCACACTGTCACATAGCAAATGAGCACATTCCATGTAGTGTAAGAGTTAGATAAGGGGGAGTAACAGAGTAGGAGATAGGTGACATCACAGGGGGGAATGTCAGGAAGAAATCAAGCTCATTGGAGCAAAGGGTTATGTGAAACATGTCAATCACACAGCAGAAAAAGAGGAGTGTCAACAGATAAGCATAGGAAAGTCAAGAAATGGAAGGTGTACACTGTGGCCAACACCAAAGTTTCTTGCTGTACGTGCATGCACGCGTGTTCATGCTGGGAGGCGCGAGTAGGACAGAGTGCGCGCATGTAAGACAAAGTAAGCATGTAGGAGCCTGTTTAAAGATCTGTAGACCTGTTTGCGCTGGTTTTTTAATCCGAATAAGCAGATTCTGGTCTGTGTCAGCATGCGTGCGCGCGTGGTAGCCACTGTGAGCGTTTTCGCTGGTATGCACGCTGCTCCCCCCTGAGGAAACAGAGAGGAAAAGGAAGCAGAAGAAATAGTAGGAAACTAGCAGGGAATACTTGTACAGGTAGCAGGTGAAAACAATTAGAAGCAGGCAATTACACAGGCAGAATACAAGCCCAGCCCAGCACTTAAAACACTGCAAACAGCATTGCAGTATGTTTCTCTCAAGAGACACTGCAAGACAGGAGTAAGCTAGTAGAAGTGAAAACTGAAAAGCTGCACTCAGACCAAACATGCTAGGGGCTGCCATAGCTGTCATAAGGAGACATAGGAGACTTGCTGAGGGTGGTGACAATGGAAATGCTGCCAGACAACCCACAGTGAGGAGACAGAGAAGAGTGTACAGGCCCAGGGTCACCTACCAGGGGTTACATGAGCTGGAGATAGTGGAGCGCTATAGAGTGGACAGAGACCTCCTGCACAAATTGTTGAGCTGTGCAGGCCATGCCTCACACACAGAACCAACAGAGGGGAACCCATCCCAGTGGAAACCAAGGTATGTGTTGGCCTAAGAATACTAGCAACAGGTACCTTCCAGAGACCAACTGGTAATATGATGGGGATATCACAGGCATCAGCCTCTAGGGTACTGCACCAGTTCCTGGATGCCATGTCAGCACATGTCAGTGATCATGTATATTTCCCCAATGCCCGTGAGGTATTGGCCAGCAATATGTGTCACTTCCAACAAATAGCGGAATACCCTGAGGTAGTGGGTGCAATAGACTGCATGCACATATGCATCAAAGCACCAGCCGGTGAGCGGGGTAGGGCCTACATTAACCGCAACGGCTTCCCCTCCATCAACTGCCAGGTTGTGTGTGATGCCCAAGGCATAATAATGAATGTGTGTGCTGGCTGCCCTGGGAGCTACCATGATTCCCATATCTGGCATTTGACGCAGCTGTACCAGACATTTGCCAATGGGGACATCCCACATGGTCACCAAGTGGGGGATGCAAGTTATGCACTGGAGCCATGGCTGATGACACCCATCAGAAATGCACACACACCTGAACAGGAACGCCATAATGAGGCACATGCACAAACACGTAATGTAATAGAGCGTGTGTTTGGACTGCTCAAGTCACAGTTCCAGTGCCTGGACACATCTGGTGGAGCCTTGCAGTACTCACCAACTACATGTACCCAAATTGTCATGGTATGTGCTATGCTACATAATATGATCTTGCGAAAACAGCTGCAGCAGGACCAGCATAGGGCCGGGACAAACAGCCCCCCACCATTGCAAAGGCCATCACAGGCAGAGCGTGACTCGGAGGAGGAACAACCTGAGCCTGCCCCAGTAGGTAGAAGGAGGCATGCCCAGTATGCCCTGGCCTTGGCAAAGAGGCAATGCATAGCACATACACTGGCTCAGTAGGAACCCTGGGAATGATACCCCTCTCTGACTCACTCATATAGTAACAGGGATGCCTAACATGACATAACCTGCTCTCAAACATGTACAGGGAGTGTAGTATGTGCATCCAACAGAAGCAGCCCTGCAGCACCACCTGAGGCATGATTGCCATGTGTTAAGCAATGTAACATCATCTAGTATATGCAAACATGAAGACCCAACCTAACATCTCACCCTCACCAAGCATGATGCCACACTATGAAGACAACAAGATCAGGTACAATAATTGGCTGAGGTATTGCTGTTAGCAAGGGGGAACACATGGCTGACAGCCTGGGCTGACATGCCGAGCAAGACATGATGCCCCACCTGCTAGGGATGGCACGCACCCAGCACACCTGGCTGTGTAGATACTGGCAAAGGCTGTTGTCACCCCCACTGTACCTGGAATAGGTAAGTCTGGAAACACAAACCCACCACCATAGGTAGCACAAGGGATAATAACCTGGATGTAATGCTACCCAACGCCAGAAGTCTAACCTGCAAGGTGCATGCAGACCAAACCCACCACAGCATGGAGAATGGTAATATGTGTTCTGTAACAGAAACCTGGGCAAGGCCCAAAAGAGCACCCTAATACTACCAAGTTATGCCTCATACCATGCTCTACAGCTCCAAAACATGGAACACATGACAATAGGAGTGTGGCTACCAGTAATTATCAAGAATAACCACACCCACAGGTTGGTACCACAGCAAGAAGCAGCATGGACTATCCACGGGCAAGTAACACTGTCTCAAACTGTGTACCTGTGTGAAACCTGCTACAGACCCACACACACACCCAGGTACCCCAGCCATCCTTCCTGAAGACACTTCAGAGTATGAATGTCTCAACAAATACCAAACAAGGCACACACAAAGTATGACATAGGTGGCAATCCATTATGTATGGAAGAAGTAATCATGGACCTAGGGACACAAGTGGACGGTAACCTGTCATGTGACACTCACATTGCCAAGGTAGCCAGGAAGACCTGCTATATTGCCCACCTTAATATGAAAGGATGCACATGTAGAGCTACAGAGGTCACTGTGCCCCCATACCCTTCCCTTATCAGGCCTGTACGTGACAACTATGCCCCAGTTCAGATGTACCTTGCCTTACACATGCAGCAGTCAGAAAGACCCCAATGTACCCCACCAACAGGATAAAGGGTCCAAATATTGGACATCAGCAGCCTGGCTGAAGAAACCACAGCCCAATTCAGAAGCATACTGTGCAGTCAGAGGTGATGTATGCCTGATGTACAAGGCCATGTCCAATCCAGAATGAATGGACATGCTCCCTGCAGAAACCCCAAATCCAGCAGTCACACCACAGTGAGATATCTGAACCTCTACACATAGATTAATAGGATGTGCTGAAGGGACAGATCCATAACCCAGAGGCTCAGAACATTCTGGAATAGAATCCCAGTCCATGATAGGCTGAGCTCCACATACAAACTCAACAAGAGAAATCTGGTGAATTGCATGGGAGATAGTAGTTGTACACTGGGGGCCATCCCTGTGTCACATCTAGGAAGGTAAACCCTATGTGGGCATAATATGCACATTGCAAGGGGTGTTGAGACCCACACACAGTCTGTCCGTGCTCAAACAAGGCCAGGGCAGATAGCCTAGTATGAACATATGAACCTATGATGATACAAATTACGCAGGACACAAAGGATTATCACACAGCTGTCCTACCTGATGGTAGAAACCATGGTGATAATCCACAGATATGCTCTGCAGCACAATAATATCACAAACAATACACCAAACCCATACACATTGCCAACAGCCTACCAAACAGATTCCTTCCAACCTCCCCACCAGCACCTAACTGCCAAATATCTATCCCAGGAGAGTGCTGGCCCTCCGATATTGCAGATGCTGAGGTAACAGCCAGCATCCACAAAGCACAGCACACAGCATCAATGGTACCAGATGGTGTCCTGGGTTGTGTCCAACAAGTACTGTAAGAAGAATGGAACAGCAAATATCATTACTGTGCACTATCAGTCCTATCACAGGATATGTACCCAAAGAGCAGTGTACAGCAACAGTGGTCCCACACCACAAAGGGGTGCCTGAATGGATACTGCAAACTATCACCCCTCAACCCCGACTATCTAGGTTGGCAAAGTAATTGAGAGGATGATTATGGATCCCATGAATAATGAGATTGGGTACCTACAGACATTGGACCCTACCCAGTGTGGCTGTCATAGGGCAGATCCTGCCCCATACACATGTCTGACTCATATGAAACATGCACCAAGCACAGTGATGTGGTGAATGTTGATCACACAGCCTATCTGGACCTTGCTAAACCCTTCCATACAATACCCTAGTTGGCAGTACAGATAAGCTCACCAGCCTAACTATAAACCCCTATGCAAGTAGATGGGTTGCAAACCAGCTCAAGGACAGGACTGACCTGGCAGACATGCTGTAGCCATGGCAGACTGCAAACCAGGTACAACTGGCATCCCACAAGGCATGGTCCTGGGACCTCTCTTGTATGCTAGATATGTCACATAGGTACAGGCCAACATGAACTGACTCTGTCTGAACGGGTTTGCAGAGGACTACAAACTGGCCACGATATCGGACCCTCCAGCTGACACAAGCAACCTACAAAAGGCACACATAGAAACACACAAGTGGTGCCACAGCCATGTCAACAAGCTAAATGCAGAATAGTGTATAGTCAACCCTGTGGAAACACAGTACATGGCAAGAAATTACCACATAGGTGTTAACCCAGTAAGTACATCAGGAGAAATAACAGACCTGGGGATGGACACAAGGTGATAGATATCCTGCATGTGACAACCATGTGTCTGTAGTGGTTACAGAAACATACCATATACCCACCTAATCATGAAGGTAAGCACAGCTTGGTTAGGGTAGGGCAATGTACCTCTCCAGTCATCCATCAGCAGCCCCAGAATTGTGTACAATGGCCCTTCAGGGATGTACCGTAGCAGACACCTGCAGCAACTGGAAAGACCACACAAATACCCCACCAGGAGGATCGCAGAGCTGTAACAGATGCCATGTGTCACCTGAATAAAGAAACTACAGCTCCACACAGTGCCATACTGCCTGGCTGGAGGTGAACTGTGCCTGATGTATAGAGCCATGACCAACCTGGTATCAATGGACATTTGGCACCATGTAAACACTGAATGCTGGTGACCTATGTAGCTGACAGGCCTGAACCCCAGCACAGACATAAACAGGACATGCTGTACCGATTGGTCCATAACCCAGAAACTCACTCCACTCATGACTAAACTCCCACTACAGGATATCCAGGGAGTCCCTCAGTGACTGTCATCCAGAGGAATCATGATGACTGGATGGGAGATGGTAGGTGTACCCTGGATATCACCTGTATGTCACGGGTAGATAGAGGCTCAGCACACTAACCATAACATATGTCATGGCAAACACCAGTAAATGTGTGTTGAAGGACAAATACTCTCTGACTAGCATTACAAATGGACTAGGGCACATGGACATTGTTTGTCACTGTCCACACAAGTTGTGGAATACATTAACAATGTCGGACAATCATGTACTATGCTGTCCATATCTGAACAAAATGCAACATGGTCATATCTGCACAACTGGCCCTCAACCAATCTGGTGTGCTCACTATAAATATTACAAGCAGTGATAGGACTGAAACCGATTATACTGTCCACCACAGTGAAAGTACTGCACCAGTACACTATACAACAATACAACTGTTTGGTCAGCAGGAAAGGATGATGACAACTGTATGCAAACTATCTCATGGGAACCCTGCAGGCACAGCATAATGCCTGTTAGGTTCAGACACAAAGCAGTTGGGCAGTAAGAACACAACCTGATGTCCAACACTCAACTGTACATGTGATATATAGATGGCGTCCACACACAAACACAAATGTGGTGGGCCACAAATCCCAACATAAGGAAAGGTCACACTGGGCATGCTCACACACTTAGATAAATGAGATGTGGCAGTCAAGAAGCCATACAAACTGCGAACTGGGCATGTTCACACACTTAGGCCATGTCACAGTTCAGCAGTTGCACACACATATCTGGCATTTCTATGTGTTAACACAGGAACCTCCCACAATACAGACATCTGCCCAGTGCACACAGTGAAGTTAGAACAGAGACATAAGTAAAGTACTGGATCCCACTCATATGCAAACATCTCCCACAGTACACACATTGTTTATAGAGATAGGGAAGGCTATGGCAATAAAGACCCACAAACAGTATATGAGCAACAGATACTTGCATCTGACAGGTAAACATATGGCCGTAGAGTGCAATACCTGGCTGTTGTCCCTAAGGGATACAGAAGGCTATCCACAGTGTATTTGGCATTTGCCTCCACAGTACAGTAGGCCACTATGCCTGTGCAAAGTTAATGCATAGATATGCTCTCCCCTGTACTGATGAATAGTCACAGATGTACATACCTCTTCATCCATAATGATGTCAGCACACTCTACATATGTCAGGAGCAGAAATTAAACCCAGTAATGTGAATAGCGGGCTCCGCTACTGCATCTCTAACAAGTGTCATAACATAGTTATGCAGGGGGTTGAATCCTGCAAGTGCTCAGTGTGTGTGTGAATGTGTGTGGGGGAGTAGTGTGTGCAATTCCATGTGTATGAGACATGTCCCTTTTGGCAACTAGTACTACACAACACATGCTGCATATTCCACTGTCTAAACACTGATGATGTCAGCACCCTATAAGTACAGCAGGAGAAAGCAATCCCCCCCAGTAATGCAAGTAGCGCGCTCTGCTAATGCGTCTCTCACAAGTGTCATAACATAGTTAAATAGGGGTTTGAATCCTGTAAGTGCCTAGTGTGTGTGTGAATGTGTGTGGGGGAGTAGTGTGCGCAGTTCCATGTGTCTGAGAAATGTCCCTTTTGCAACTAGTACTACACAACACATGCTGCATATTCCACTGTCTAAATACTGATGATGTCAGCATCCTATAAGTACAGCAGGAGAAAACAATCCCCCCAGAAATGCAAATAGCATGCTCTGCTAACGCGTTTCTCACAAGTGTCATAACATAGTTAGGTAGGGGTTTGAATCCTACAAATGCCATGTGTATTTTTGTCACATAGTTTGTCCATGTGTGTGGGGTGTTGTTCCCAATATTGCACGACATACATTATATTAGTAATGTCAATGCACACATGATGTATGTGTGTGCCACCTACACATATGTACCTGTGAACTGCAAGAGTTCCCATGTCCGAAGCCTGCCTCATGTGAATACATGGGAATATACATCAGACAACTGTATGACTGTGGTGTTCTGTGCAGGGGCTGCATGTGGTATGTGACTATACAGTGTGGGTTGTAGATGGTGTCATCCCACCAGCGAGGGATACATGATTGGTCTGGAGCATATAGTCCACATGTTGGTGATGAACAGGTGCAGCATGTTGTCACCACTTGTGGGAGTGGTAACAGGTTGTTCCATAGCAATGCAGGGAATGAATGATAGGAACCCTTCAGATAGGGTCTTGCAGCTAGAATAATGCTCACACTGTATGTTAGGGTAGTTGCAGTACAACCATATAATGGTGTGTGTAGAGACCGTCATATTCCCAGTGTTGTCAGGAAGGCCAAGTGGGTTTCCTGGGTATGGGAGTGGTGTGTGCCAGGCTATGAACCTGAAGGCAGTCTAACCCACTGTGTGTTGCACATGGAGAGGCTCCGATGCTTTGTGCAGTGCCACCAACCTGGGGGTGTGTGTATCTGAGGTGCCTTTGGATACATCCCCCCTGTTCTGGTTTGGTGCATGTGTAGGGGATGACAAGCATGGTATCAGGAATGACCTGGCACTGATGGTGTGCACCTGGGAGCCTTGTACCAGGAGTCTGTTACTGCATGGATATTGCTGTACCCCATGCTAAGGACAGTTTCCACTGCATGCATCTTGAGGTTTACACTGCTGCTGTTAAGTAGCATTGCTATTAGTGTCCCATCCCGTGTGATACCTGTCTAGGTGGCTATGTAATGTCAGCTTTGCATACAAAGGCACTATGTGTGTAGCAACAGCCTCTGCCAATATACAACAGCCCATGGGTGACAGGTGCAAGCTGTCCCAAGCAAAGCAATGTGGCATGTCCAGCATGTAATCCCACACTGACAGGCATTGGATCCCCTTTGAATGTCACTGAAAGATACGTTAATTGCAGAAACTGATGATCCTGTCTACATATTGTGGCAGCATTCATGGTGAGGGTGAGATGCTACTCAAGGCCAGGGTCATACCAGCCTGTGCCACAAGCTCAGAGAGCCCCTCTATGTCCCCTAACATGTAGTCCAGGGAGGTGTGTCAGAGGCCATACACACTGGCACAGACAATGACTGAGTCATAATTCTACATGCCTTGGAGTGACCGGTATGCTTGTGTTATGTGGTGGATCATAGTGCCCGAAAGGCAGCTTAGCGTGACCGTCACCTTGTTCAGCCTGGGAGCAGGACCTCAGTGTACGTGACGATAGAGGTACCTCATACAACTGTAGCAGGTGTGTTGTCTAGCTGTATGGCCTGTGACTGTTTGGCACACAGGCTTTGTGAGCTATGTGTTGCATGTGCTCTGCTCTGGCTTAACGTTTGCTTGTGTGTCTGCTTTGCAGGTGTCAGCTGCTCAGGCAGGATGCTATTCTGAGAGCCCAATAATGTACCTGTGTGTTTCTGTGTTGGGATTGTGGTCATGGCAGGTCTATGGGAGACTGGTGCTGTATTCACTGTAGTATCCCACTCCACCTGACAGGGAATGCCAGTGCTGTGTAAACAGAGCTTAGCAACCAGTTTGGCTATGTGGTTGCATCTCTCACATATGTTGTACATGTATGGGAAGGGGAGAGGGTTGTCTGTGTACATGAGGCAGCTGTAACATTGCCATATGACTCACAGATTCACCAACTGGACCTGAGAGTAGATCGACAGGTGACCTTTGCACATGCTACCATAGCATTGTGACTCCCATACTAACTAACGACACATAGGGCCAATGGGGAACAAGGTACTCAAGGTGACTATGTGAGGGTGTAGTGCTCCTGATTTGTTAGTGCTGGCATATATGAATGCTGTCCTGAGCAAATGTGAGGTAAGTCATATGCAATGAGTTACAGGCAAGCTACATGCAAACAGGACAAACAGTGATGTTCTGTCAAGTGACACATGGACATCAGTACAGTAAGCAACACAGATGTCACTAGGGATCCACAGAGGCACTGTATATCTGCACTGCAAGTGGAATCAGTGTTTCAGGAACATAACTGGCAAACATGCATACAAACAAAGCTACAGTCAGCAGGCCTGTATGTAGACTATGCTACAACAAACAAGGTGTACGACTTCCAGTAGGTAACAGTGCATATATGCAGGCACTATAAGCCAGTACCCAGACATTCCCAGGTCAGACAGACTGGGTCCAGCCACACCCCACACAAGTGTATAGACCACGTACCTTCGTAATGTTGAATAACTGGCCTGATACCCAAGTGCTCATACCTGTAATAATACACATGTCAAATAACAGACACTGAGCCCTCACTCAGCAGTTCCAGACTTAGTATGATGTATGCTACCTGTCCTGGTACCACAGTATCCTTGACATGTATGGACACTCTCCCTCCTGTCATAGTTAGTTCTGTGTTTTGATGCTGTTATGCATGGTATAAGGTGTGACCTTGTAGTGCTAGTGTGCTCTTGTGAGCGTTGAACCTGTTGTGTAGTACTGCACAGATATCAACATCCTGAAACATCTGCATTACAGAGTCGTGTGTGGACAGCATGCAGCTCGCAGTTGACATGGCCATCATTGAGTATCAATATGTACATTGTTGTATCCCCTGTGCTACCTATGTAGGTGGCCATCCCTTCACAGCCTCACCACCAGTATGCAAAGATGTGCAGACAGAACACTGTGGTAATTACTATGGGTGTACAAAACAATACAATGACATTTATACTGTAACTGCATCAGGCATGCTGGTATATACCCACAATGCTATCATTACACTGTACTGTTGTCAACATCATACTATTACAATACGTCTATGTACTCACCCTGTGCATCAGCACCATGTTAACCTGTTCCTGCACCGATTTTACAGATTGCAGGAGGTGGCACAGTTTCATCATATGCACAGGGTGTGTACCTGGTATGCCTGAGTCTGCCACTGATACAACCAATTGACATGTCTGTGTGTGTGTGTTGGTGAGGGACAGCAGTACAAGATGGGGCAATGTTGATGCAGTGTGTGCGTGTATGTGGTAGCCCTAGGTGTTATCAGTTTGCATGTGTGTATGAATGCACACAGTCCCACCTCATGGCTGCCATATACAGGTGTTTGTGGACAGCCACAGACTGTACCTGCCAGGTCATACAGATCACTGTCTGTGGCCACGGACACGGTACCTGTGCCTGGCAGGGGTGCTACGGACCGTATCAGGTACTAAGCCAGACTGGGTACTGTCATCAGAAGCAGGTGTTTGTTGACTGGAGACAGGTCCCTGTTGGGACTGTCCAGTGCCACGTGCACATGGTCTCCTGGGGCGGTCCGGTGACAGCACAGACCCAGCATTGCTGGGGCTGCTGCTGGCACCATGTGAGCGGCCGCGGCCCTGTTGTCGTCCATGATGGCTGCCAGCTGCTGCTGTTGCTGGCATACGGCCACGTCGACGCCTCAACTGTCCACCATTGCCCTGGCTCATGGACATATAGTTGTGGAACAGATCTAATGTGTCCCCCCAATGTCTGTCAATGACCTCGGTGAAGTTGCGGATGGCAGCCGCAACATCACGCATACTGTCACTCATGGCTGTGCGACATGCTCTCAGCTCCCTCAGACCCTGTCTGGTGTATTGTTCCATACGTGACTGTGCCTACATTACAGCCCGAAACATAGCTGGGGTTGAAAGACCTCTGTGGGCATGTCTGACAGGGGCAGTATGCCCATGGATGTTCCCATGAGAACCCATGGACGTCTGCCTGTGTGGTACCGTGTCAGGACCCTGGCCATGGCTGCAGTGTGGGGATGCATGTGCCACCAGTACCACATTACCCTGGTCAATGCCCACTGTATCCTGTCCATCACCTAGGGACATTGGTGACAAAGGATGTATTGGCAGAATGACTGTGCGCATTGATGGGGTCAACAGCTATGTAGTGTCAATTGGCTGACCAATGACGGACCCTGGCACACCTACCTGTGCTATTACACAGGTATCAATATTATCACTTTCCACAGCAGCTGATTCAGGTTCCCTGCTGCATGACACCAGAGCAGCACCAGAACCTGTGGGAGTAAGACAAGAAACACAGTTTACAATGTGTACACAATGCCAACACTGACGCACACATGCACACATGCACACATGGGCACATGCACACATACACACATGGGCACATGCACACATGCACACATGCACACATGCACACATGTACACATGGGCACATGCACACATGCACACATGCACACATGCACACATGCACACACCTCAGTATATGAGATATCAACCCACAGACACAAACACACCTGCAATCAAACACATAGCACTACTGCTTCAGCCTATTATTACTATTAGTATACAGAGTATTAAAGGTAATGGTATTACACACTCACCAGCATGGATAGGCTGCCTTGCTGTTACACCAGAGGGACCTGCAGAAAAGAGACATTTATCGTCAGTGGGCACAACTGTGTCATTGATACTGTGAACATGATACAGTTCAATAGTGTAACAGTTAGCTTCCACAGGTGTACTTCAGATATTGAGGATATCACTAATGCACAATAATTACCAAGATTACAGCTACAAAACAAGGACACACCTCACACATGCATAACCTAACAGTGTACAGAATGGTCAACTATACACATGGCATGTTACCTGCTGCTGTGTGGCTCCAGCCTCCATCATTACAGATGTATGCTGTTGTTGTTGCTGCTGTGCTGGAGCCACAACACTCAGGAGTAGTGCCTCCAGTCTGGTGAGGGGGGGATGTCTAGCCACCCCACCACCTGTGGCAAGCTGCTGCCTGTGGATATCCGATGCATGCTGATGGACATTTCTAACTAAATCACTGCAGTGATGGCATACCTGCTCATATGTCCGGTTATGTGTGCCTATGTCATTTACCCGATGGACTAGGTCTTGCCACAGTGCAGCCCTCTCCTGCTGGTTCTGGCTGGTGCTGGAAAAGAGTACAGTGAAATCCCGCACCAGGCTCTGGTGTATCTCCTCCTCCTCTGCAGCGGAGAAGGAGAAGGAAAATATGTCAGCAATATCTGTCAGCAAACTATAGCACACATAATACACATAATACTCGACTGCAGTGATATAACTTAAGCACCATATATAGCATCTGTCTGTCTATTGGGGGATACACATGTACATGACCAGATATCAGTGCTCATCCGACAACTGTGCAACAGTACCTGGCACACTCCATATGACAGACTAGTATACTGCAGCAGTCAACACACTGTTTCAGGTACAATACACAACCTCACACTGGGGGTTTGTATTAAGGTACTGTATGGGGAACATTAGCAGCCCATGCACTGCACACAATGCACGTTACATATTTCACTGGTAATGCACACTACTCTTACTTGCCATAACCCTACCTACACCACAGTGACATACAGGGTAACACAGCACAACATATGTCAATGTAGTATGTGTTGATCGCAATACCTCACACACCTGTCTCTGGCCTCACACCAAGGACACACACTACCATGACAGACAGACAGTCATGGTGAGCAATCACACCAGTACACAACATGCACCCAGTCACTAGCACACTCATTCCACCTCACATAATCCGCTTGCAATGTGTTCATGGGTGTGCATTGTGTCCTAGGTAGGTAGTGTGCTTTTGGCCCTGGGCCTACAGCAGCATACTGTTATGCTACCCTGCCCCTTGTGACACATGTGTTATGATCGTACCTGCTCCTTACAAATAGCTAAACAGGGTGACTCATATGGCATATTACCTATCTGCATAACATTCAGCAGGGGTATGTCTGACATCTACTCATGGGGAGCCTTGCTTCTTAATTCTGTGTGGTCTACTACAGGGTATGTCATATCTGTGGGTAGGGTCCTGTACCTCCACCATGTGCTCTATACTGCAGTGACAAGGATGACAGACATAGGTAATTTGTGTTGTGGATGTTGGAGGTGTTACCATGGTTATTAGACAATTGTCATGGGTGTGACCGAACTATGTATATCCAGCAGTGGTAACCTCTATGTAGGTAGTCTGTGTGCGCTCTGTGGTGTTTGAGTGCATTGACACAGTTACTTGCATATGTCTGTGTCCTTCTCCATATCTGTAGCTGTCATGGGAGGTACATACCGTGTAGGACATTGTGGGGTGTGGAGGGGTACAGTGACCTACATGTCCATAGCTGACACACCATGTCCGCTGACACATTCCATGTACAGGTATTACAGGACTAGTGTGCCACTGTGTATATCGATGTGGAGCCTATTGTACACTTGTTGAACCTGTTCCCCTGACAAATGCAGTGGTGGGCAGGCATGTACATATGTGGTGGTTACTGGTGTCAGTGTTTTGAATGGGGTATGGTACTCCAGTATCCACACTGGTGTTCACTCCATGCCTGTGACACCAGGCACCTGTTGCAAGACATCTACACACATGTGCCTCACACAGTCTATATATGTATATATACATATATATATATATATATATATATGTATATATATATATATATATGTATATATATATTAATATATTTATATCTGTATATGGATATATATCTGTTTGTATATATGTATATAAAATATGTATATATAGATGTAGATATATACATATAGATGTGGGGAGAGAGGGGGAGAGAGTGAGAGAGAGACACAGGGTGAGTGAGAGTGTGAGAGAGTGGGACAGAGAGAGAGAGATAGTCATATACAGACATATCTGTTGTCAGTCAGATCTATCTGTATATGTATAAGTCTCTACAGATATCTATATATGTATGTGTGTATTACATATATCTGTACGTACATATTCTACCAATCTCGATGTCTGTGCAGTAAGTGAGAACCTGGTTCAAGGCTCCTGAGAGCACACCAGCAGTACCAGGCTATACCCGTATCATGCGTTTGGGCCCCAAGACTCGGGACAAAACAAAAAGGGAGGGGTGTGTCCATATTCATGGAGGACACACACACCTCCAGGTTAGTGGCAACACATGAAGCATCACAGACCATCCAGGTGCAGATAACCGTAGGCAAACCTGCTATACAACTGGTAGCATGTTACAGACCACCCTCCCAATCTCAGGGACCACAGTCAGCCTTCCTGTAGACATTGGAGGATATGAATATCCCACCACACACCATCATATTGGGATACTGCGACTATCCTAACATACACTGGGTGCATTATTCTACCCCAAACACCCTAGCCCAAAGGTTCCCGGAATTCACTATGTCAAATGCAATGGAACAGCTAGTCACCTCTCCTACAACAGGAGATAATATACTAGACCTGATCATCACAAACATGGGGACAATGTGCTACACACTGGAAGTATACCCCTTACTAGTCACATCTGACCACAGACTAATCCCCCTGGATATACATATCCCACCTCCAACACAACACAAAACACTACAGTGGGAACCTCTCACATGCCGACTTTACACTTCTTATAACTGAGTTGGTATCCTTAATGCCTGCTGGGCCAGTGTAAACCACTTCCCACAATGCAGACACCTTCACATATGCTTTCTACAGACATCTCCAAGAATGAATGGATCATGCAATCACAAATGAAACCATGACCCTCTCCACCAAGGGCAGGCATCCTGTCTGGTGAACCCCAGCATTGAACAAATTGTATAACAACAGAAGGTAGCTACTGCACGGCAGAGCATACTTCCATAGAGCTATGGCATCTCTGATCAGCAGTAGTAGAAATATATGTTTTGTCGTACAAACATGCAAAGCCAACAATGAGAGGGACATCAATATGGTCACTACAGATAACCACAAGGCCTTCCTCTGCTATGTTACACACCTGGGTGGGAACCCTCAGTTGTGTTCACAGTTAGTTCACAGTGACAAACGCTACACTGAACACACAGATAATGCAAACAGTCTGGCAGACAGGTTCAGTGCAGGTTTCTCCCCTCCCTCACCCACACATGTGGAATTATGTATCCCAGCTGACTGTAACCTCCCTGTCATCTCAGATGTCCAGCTGGGAACCACCCTCAGCAGAGCTGTAAACACAGCATCAATGGGACCCAACGGTATTGCAGGTTGCATGCTACGTGAACTGCAAGAGGAGCTACACATGCACATTACATGATATTCAGCTGTAGCCTTACTACAGCATATGTACCTGGACACTGGCATACAGCAACAGTAGTCCCACTCCACACAGGAGGCACCTCTACAGACCCTGGTTACTACCGCCCCATAAGCTTAACAAGCCTGGTCTGCAACACTAGGGAAAGGATCATTATGGTACCCATACACAGAGACATTGGGGACTTAGACACTTAATCCCACCCGGTTTGGCTTTGTAGAGGGCAGATCCTGCCTTATGAACCTGGTTGACCTTTTCAAATCAGTCACTAGAGCCATTGATGAGGGCACAGCGGTCCATACAGCCTACCTGGACTTGCCTACGGCTTTCGACACAATACCGCACTCTGGCATCATAGACGTGATCAACAGCTGAAATGTAAATCCATATGTCACATGATGGGTTACAAACCGGCTAATGGATAGAAACCCTACAGTCAAACTCACTGGTGCCATGTCAGACTCAGAGCCAGTCACATGTGGTGTCCCACAGGGCTCTGTCCTGGGACTGCTCATGTTTGGCATATCATTCTCAGATGTGGAAGCAGACATGGGAGGGTAGTGGCTGACAATGTTTAAAGATGACTGCATACTAGGCGCCATAGGTGATACACCTGCTGACACATACATCCTACTGACAGGCCTCACGGACACCAACAACTGGTGCCGGAGTCATGGCCTTACACTGCATGCCACGTAATGTATGCTCATACCCTTTTGGACGGACAAGGTACCTACATATTATCACATAGACAATAACCCACTGAGTACAGACAAAGTAATCGGAGACCTGGTGACACTATTCAATGCTGACCTCTCATTTGACACCCACATTGCCAAAGTGGTTGGATGGACTTCCTACCTTGCCCACCTTATCATGAAGGAATTCACATCCACATCAAAAGGGGTCATTGTACCCTATACTCCTCCCTTATCAGGCCCATGACTGTGTACTATGCCCCATTTGGTATGTACCTCACCTGGCACTTGCAACAGCTAGGGGGACCCCATAAGTACATCACCAGGAGGATCAAGGGTCTGCAACTACTGTCATATGCTGCCAGACTAACTAACTCATGCTCTATTCCATAGCATACTGCCTACGTAGGGGTGATCTGTGCCTGATGTAGTAGGCCATGTCTAATCTGGTATTGATGGACATGTTCCACCTCATACAATCTAAATCCATCAGAAGCACGACAGCTACGAATTTAAACCTCAGCACACATATGAATAGGACATACTGTACGGACAGATCCATCACTAAGAGGCTTCCCATACTGTGGAACAGGATCCCAGTTCATGTTAGGCAGAGACCCTCACTGACACTCTTCATGTGCATTCTTGACAAGTGGATGGGAGATCATAGGTTTACAGCAGGGGTCTTCTCTGTGTCACTACTAGACAGAGGCACAGTAAACTAATGCTATTATGTAGGGGGGACTTCACTGTGTCACTACTATACAGAGGTGCAAGTTTCTAAATCTATTCTATACACTGTCTGCAGATAGCCTAGTACAACACTATGACACGGTGAAACTATATATGTCTATGTATTTTTACATCCCTCTCTATCTATGTATACACATATGCATATTATATATATATATATATATATATATATATATATATATATATACATATACATACATATCTCGATATACATACGTATACACATGTTTTATATATATATATATATATATATATATATATATATATATATATATATATATATATATATATACTCCTTTTTAGTTCCACATATGTATACACACAGTAACGTACTGCTGAACATCCATTACTGTACAACCTACTTGTACATTGCACTACAACCTACATTGCTATGTGCACATAGCTACTGTCACATACATATGTATGTGGAGCCTTCAGTGACAGTTTCAGTATGTCCCAGCCCTATCCACATCTTCATATACATAGATACAGACCAATAACACATCTGGAGGGTTCACAGTATGTAGAGTATTATAGTAGTACTTTACATTACCTGTGTTTGTTGCAGCTGTTTGTGTAGGCTTGCAGTTGCTTGGCCTGCTGTCAGCCTCTTTGCTTTGTTGTTTCAGGTTTTTCTTTCTTTCTTTCTTTCTTTCTTTCTTTCTTTCTTTTTTTTTCTCTCTCTCTCTCTCTCCCTCTCTCTCTCTACCTATAGCAGGTGCAATGACAGTATTGCATGTGTGGACTGGGAGTACAGGATGCTTTTGTAGGTATCTGCACATGTCCATGTGATGGCCTCTGCACCAATTGTTAGCCAGCATTTACTAATTGCATGCAGCCTGTTGTGTAGTGATTGCGGTTCTCACTGTGATTACAGGACTGTGCTATAAAAAGGTCTGTTAGGTAGGCATAGCCCTTTCAGATTATCAGGGTGGGGACCATGCTGGTTTGCTGTGGACACTGTTCTGCGAGTGTAAGGGTTGGTATGTCTCTCATATTTCAGGCTGTGTTATAGACACTGCAATGCATGTTGTTCTGTAAGCTGAGTATTCCTTCCTTCAGTGTCCTGTTCTCCATGTGTATGTAAACTGACACCTACGACTAGTAATACTGTGTATATGGGTGTGTGTGCTTTCCTGTGGGGATTGTGGTGTAACTGGTATATAGCAGTGGCTCTTACAATCTGTTGCTATGGCTTCAATATTTGGCCTTTACATTCACTCGTTGTATGCCTGCTAGGTGTCTTTCCTGTAATGTGTTGCTATGGCTTTCCTATTTTCCATTTACATTCACAGCTTGTAATGCTTGCTAAATCTGTTTGGGCAGCAATTCCCTATGTGTTTGTTGTGGTAGGGTGTTACTGCATGCAGTGTGGTCTAGACATGGTGTGGGCCTTGACACTTACAGGGGTATTTGATCATGCTGCTGAGCAGGCCTCAGATACTCTCCAGTGCATCTTTTATCAGCCTCATGGAATGGTACATAGCAGTGGGTTACTCCAATGACATATTCTGATACTCTGCAGTTGTGACTGTGGGTTATTTCAAGCATATGTATTAGTACACCATTTGTGCCGTGCAGGTGGTGCATACCTTCAGTCAGTCATAGTTACCATTGCATGTGTAGTTACACCTTTCTGCCTACTGTTAGTACATTTGACAGGGTGTCAGTGGGGCACAGTTGACATTTGTTTTCACATCAGGGACATCCCTGTAACTCAGTCACAGTTGCTATGTCTGATTTCTTAACTATTCAACTATGGCAGTGTTTATCCTGCTCTGAGTATGTGTGTGGCTTGCCAGATGCTACTGTGACATTATTACCTAGTAGCTACCAACAAGCCTGACTGTTTCTCAGCACACAGTACTATTTTACAAATCCACTAGATTTGACAGTAAATATACATGACATGCTTTGTGTACTAGACTTGCTATATTCCCTTTACATTAATTCCTACTATTTTATGATATATTTCTTTCAGCACAATGTTGTTGTATAGCAGTCATGGCTTAGTGGTAAGTCATGCAGACCAGTGTTTCCTGGGTTCGAGACTGAGGAAGGTATTTTATTTTGCTGCTGAGAAAACTACAGGCCTTGTCATTCAGAGTGACTAAGGCACTTTTAAGCAGTTGTAAGCGGGTTAGCACTGGTTTGCGCGGAGGTCTCGCATGCGCACTGCCGCTTAGCTTCGCGCACACATGCTTAGCTAAGTGCACAGGAGCACACACCCACTTACTACTGCTTAAAAGTGCTTACTCTCGTGCACACCCACGCTATTTTCTTTTAAAGAAAAGAAAATGGGGAGATAGGACAGTGGTGAAAAAGGGGTCACAAAGAGGGTAGGACAGTAGGAAAACAAGCGTGGGTTTTGAAGGAGGGATGTAGGAAAAGCCCATAGCTGCCCATTTCTTCGTCAGCAACAGCTGTGCATATGTTTGTAATTTGGTGTGAAATTTGAAACCTTCCACCCCTGAGAGAGGTGTGAGGACAATAATAATATTTGTTGTACAGCCAATTGTAATTGCCAGTTTACATGTCCAGCAGACATGTGTGCAAAATGGGCAGCTATGTATGGGGCGTAATTTTTTTGTAGGTACAGAGTGCCATTTTTTTTTTTTTTCAGGTGAGAGTGGTATGTCAGGTACAGAAAGTTGGTATAGCTGGGGAGGTAGGTAGGGGAGGTTAAAAGACAAGACAAACAAGACGCATACAGGGGTGGTGTATAACACATGTGGGGGGGTTACACAATTGACGGGGATGGATGTTTGGATATCTCGAGCCCATGAGCCCACAGATGACAACAGTGGAACTGAGATCCCCACTCATGGGCAGTTGCCACTGTACCTTCACTGCCCAGGATGGGGCTGTGTTGGGAGCTGTGTAGGCCAGGCAGCAGGCACACCCGTGAGTTGTGCCACTCGTGCCTCAAGCTGGTGTAGGGGCCCAAGCACAGTGTGCCGGATCTCCCTACACACCACAGTCCGGACACTACGGAGGGTGAGTGGATGTTCTCCTCCAGCCACACTTGCAGAGGGGGGACGAGCCCCATCCCCTGCAGTGCTTCCACCCACAGGTGGCACAGGGCCACCGGAGGAGGGTCCGGCCTGGGCACTACTGCCAGGTGCACTCACCAACTGAGGTGGGAGAGGTGGGTCCGCTGGAACCCGCCTTCCCTGTCATCCTATGTTTTGCATTATGTTATGACAGTTTGGGTAAGTAACATACAATACCATTCACAATTAGTTGTAACAGCATGCATTAGTATTCCCATTAACCAAACACCCATAAATTCAAGCCATTGAACAGCAAGCATAACACATGCATAATATGAACAGCAATACACAATCCAACAACATGCAGGGTTGATTGATGGCAACAGGCCATCAGGTTTGGATGTATGAACAGGGCACATGCATCAACGTACATGCAAATATGTATGAATCAACAGGACAAATGTCCAGGGGTGTTAATTGTGAATGCACATACCCATTTCACGTGGAATGGATTATTTGTGGTTATAGGGTAGGGTGAAGAAATATTTCATTAACAACTTCAAATACCTATACATATGCTGTACATTTCTACTAGCTGCAGATATATACACACTACAGGTCTGACTACAGTTTCCTATGTGATAATTAATTCAGGTTGGTGATAGGAATGTTACTGCTACATCAATATACATTTCATATTTATTCATACACATTCATATCTGGCTCTGTTCAGCTACATCATCCTGCTACATTTGCTTTATATGGCTATAGACAACTGTGGATGTTTGGTATTTCAGACAACCATACTATCTGCATATTGCAAACTGAGAGCAACATATCCAGATTTTGGGACACACATTCCAGCTTCAGTACTTTTTTCAACAAATGTTGCTGTTTGGTTCTGCCTGTCATATTCATTTCATTCTGTACTGACTGCAGTATACTTTATTCAGGAGTTATTAATACTTTATTGGTGAATTCATACCTCTTTCTCACACTCTCTCACTTGTTTTATTTTTACAATTCAGGATGGTACTTAATTCTAGGCTTTATTGACATGTTTTACTTTTAGTTATAACAATCCTTTCCAACAGTCTCACTTATGTCATGTTTCAGAATTTCAACAGGGATATATTTCACACATGTGTTTTACTCAGATTCTGCAGCTGTACTTTTCAGCCTGCTGCAGGTTATGTACTATTATATTACAGGTGGGACATCTTTATTTCAGACTTGTTTCATTTTTATGTTTGGATTACAGGCTGCATCACACTTTTGTAATCAAGCAATACTTGCAAACTCTCTTACACTGTTACTTGCACATTTTATTAATAAGTGACTACACTGCACTCTTTTGCTAACTGTCATACTTATATATTTTTTTACAGTTACAGGGAGAGAATTACTGACCTGCCTGGTGGTGCAACTGCACCAGCCTATCGGCATAGGCTCGACGGTTCATGGAACAGGCACCTGCAGCTGTAATATAAATGAAGTAAAATTGGAATACATATCTCCATAATATCAGCTAGGTTAATTTCTTACATAAATAATTACATGTAACTTACTCAGTAGTGGGGCGTTGGGCATTTGTCGGGCCTCCTGGATCCAACGGTTCAGTTGGTCCTGCTTCCGTCTCTTCAGGTCTGCATGGTAGTGACGGACCTGTTCACCAGTCCTTGGTATTCCTGTGGCACTGGTGAGATCATGTGCCAACTGGCCCCACGCCTCAGCCCTATATGCTCCCCACACGACCTGGCCCTGCATGAGTTGGGCCTCATGATCATGGACGAGGAGCCAAACCATATATTTGGACTCCTCAACGCCCCACCTCTGTGCTCGGAAGCAACTACCCTCTCCTACACCTGACATCCTGGCTGCAAGTTGGTTCCACAATCGGTTATGCTGTGTATTCCCGCCTATGGGGCTTATATATGCCGTTTTTCCTGCACTTATCTGTGATTGGCCATTTTGGAATTGTATCAGCTTCACAAAACCTGCTTTGTCATGCTCCTCTTTCTATTCATTCCTATATATATGCTATTACTGCATTTCTAAGTGCAACTGTCATGGCTTAGTGGTTCAGTACTTTGACTATCGTGCATGGTATCCTGGGTTTGAACCTGGCCATTGCTTTTTATATTTTATGACTGTCTACACAGGCTAGGAGGTGTGTCTGTGTAAAGGCAGTTTTGATACAGCTTGCTCAACGTTGCCCGTCGGTTAGCTTGTTGGCACGGTGCACAGCTCCGCCAAACAGATCATGCTGGTTTACGCATCGTTTGGCTGTCAGCACGCATATTACGCTCAGCTCAGCTATGGGCACACAGTTTCAGCATGTTAAAATGCTGCTCAACCCCGGGCACTCATTTTACACCTATTAAACCACTGCTCACCTATGGGCACTCATTTTACACCTGTTAAAACACTGCTCACCTACGGGCACTCATTTTACACCTGTTAAAACACTGCTCACCTACGGACACTCATTTTACACCTGTTAAAACACTGCTCACCTACAAGCAGATATCCTCAACTTGTTAGACTGTAGCTCAGCTATAGGCACATCTGACATTTTTTTTTTTATCTCACATTTCTTCAAAATACATGGCCCATTTCATTACATTTTACATAAAATATAATTTTATATATGTACATATATGTCAGGGACTTGTTTCGTGCTTATTTCACTAAAAATAAAAATTGATATTGTGGGTGCTCGAATCATGACTGCCTCCTCTTCAGCCGACGTCTCTATTGCTACGCTATTGCTTCTTGGCTTACTTTACATATTTAGTTCTTATATGCTTTTCCACTGACTGCTAACTGTGTCTAACCGACGGGCACGCCCGTGCAAATGAGCGCACTCACGGGCAAACATCTTTACAACTTATAGAAAAAATTATAAGATGTTCATTTCTACATTTTATATTCATAGTCTGTGGGGGCATGTGTTGTGTTGTGTTTATTCACATTTACACGGACTCTGTCGTGGGGGTTTACTTTTGGGACTTTTACTCTTCTGGGGGTGTGTCCGTTTGGAGGGCTCGCCCTATGGACACGCCCCCTACTGTCTTACACGGACCGTGTTAGCCTTAGGTGTGATTCAGCATGCCCTCATATATATGCATGGCATGCTGACGTCACACCGTTTAACTGCAGCCTCCGTGTAAGCCTTGTAACTCTTACACGGAGGCTTCGTGAATCCTGCCCATTGTGTGTGTGTGTGTGGGGGGTGGGGGGTTAAAGCCAAAGTCAGCCTCAGACTCATACGTCTCAACTTAATTGCTCAAGAATTCAAGACGAAGCCAAAAACAATGGGAGGGGGGCAAAGACACAAAATAATGAGAAATGTTTAAATATTACTTTAATTCACCTAAAAATCTAAAAGAACAACACAGTTTGCATCTACATGGTGTTTCTGAACAATAAGAATGAAATTCTACTCTATAGCATTATTGACTAGCTGTAAGACTCAAAAAAACTTACTAGAGCAGCAGGTTTTATATCAGCATGCATTTTCTGAACCATAAGAAGGAAGAAGCTCTAACATCTGGCATTAATGAATAACTGCAATCATCAATCATTTATCAGAAAATTAAAACCTTACAGCAGGTAAGGCAAACCTTTGAAGAATTATCAGGGATGTTCTATAAATGACAAGACAAATGAGAAGTATACTGCGACTGCCACACCAATTTCAGTAGTGAAACTGCTAAATACTTTAAAACATAACATAATCATAATGGGTATAGTGTTATAACCTGCTTTTGTTGGTTTTACCTAACTTACACTACCTGCATTTGCTTGCTACGTCTTGATGAATGTAAACCATCCATCCTTACTGGTTGATGCTTCTCAAGTCTCTTGCAGCTCACCTTGAAATGCTCTGGCTAACAGTTGTTTGTATTTTATCAAAGAGATACACTGGTAGGTGGGTGGTGAGTGACTTGTTTTAGTTATTTGTTTTATAGTGTAGTCTCTAAGGTTGTTTGTTTATCTGCCCTTCTCACTGGCTTCCTAATCTCATGCATGCTTTTGCTCATTGTCATCTGATCATGAGGCCTCCTTCAGTCATGTTGCCTGATATGGTAACTCTGCACTCAAACAAAAAAAAAAATCATTCTGTAAGATGAAGGCCGAAAATGTTGGCCATACATTTGAGAAGTATTCCTGTTGTTTATTTGTTTGTTTATTTATAAGTGAAACAAAATATAAAAGATGCTGCTGCCACATTTCTTTATTTAGAAAACCAAACAAACAAGTAAATGGAGAAAGGCACCCCTAGCAGAGTGGTACTGTATTCAGCTGCTTAGTTCACCTACATGTAAGGCTGGCTATTGGGTTAAATAAAATGAAATTCTTCTCTTGCTTATTTCTGGCTGCATATTAAAGTGGACGTCACACAATGGTTGCTGACAATCAAAAGCACACTGGCCATATTTTCTATACTAATTTTCCTTATTTTATTTTACCTATGCAGAGCACTTCATGCCAAATTGTACCCAACATACCTCTGTACAGATTTTCACAGAATGTCCAGATTTTTACCCATATTTTGGCCCATTTTTCATAAAATTGTGGTTTACTGGCAAATTAGTGCAAATCATTAAAGACTGAAGTTAGAAAATAATGACAGACATTTGAGTTTCAGACTTCATTCCCTTCAGAAAATTCATGCTAATGCAAAACCGGTTATTCTATCAGCTTTCTAAGTTTGTAAGAGCAATATTTAAAAATTGTCCCTATTTTTGGGCCTTTTTCCCACTTTTATTTATGGCTTTGTCCAGATTTCTTGCTCCAAGAGGTTGAGAGGTATGGTACCCACAAATGCCTTAACACAACTGTTGTTTTACCTCCCACCACCACCACCACCACCACCACCTATCACTGCTTTTTCATCAAATGTATCTGAATCATTTTGATTTCCCAGGTCAAGAAAGAGTCTTGTTTGTTTTGTTGCAAATATGTTTTGAGTTTGCATAGGTCCATCCGATACATTTTTTTAAATCTATAGGAATAATATGGAGTAGAATGAAAAGCATAAATGCATAGTGCCCATCTCTCGTGAATAATGGCATAGCTGCAATAGCTGAAATACTGCACTTCTAACTGTTTTTCTAAAAATGTGGTGGTTTTTATGATGAAGTATTTATTTCAAATAGACGTGCTATATGTAGCCTCAATGCACCACTCCTGTCCATTTTCTAAACAACAAGAAAAGCCTGCATCTTACTTATTTATAACATTAAGAAGCAAACAGCTATTGCAAATCATTGGGGTTAAGAGAGCTTATGTGTACCTTATTTTCCCAGTACTGGAGCTGTGTTGATTTTTTTAGAAGACTGTGCCATTTCTGCATGTACTGACAGCAATGTGGTTGAAAGCAGTAGTCTAAATTCTGCAGTACTGCAGACAGACAGATTTATAGTGATGTAGTGATATAGTGGTATGCTTTGGTGATAAAGAATTTAAAGAAGTGCTCAGCACTAATGCTTCTTGGCCAGTACAGCCAGGTCAATTGGAGCAATGATGAGAAAATTTGATTCAGAGACAGGTATGGCCACAATGAGATAGCCCTCATTATTGTCTCATTACAATATCTCTGACTTGAACACTAGTGCTGTCAGAGCTGAATGGGCTAGTGTTTTCCCTAATAGAGTACAGAATGTGTTTGCAAAGGCAGTCCCACTACACTCATTCACACACACACACACACACACACACACACACACACACACACACACACACACACACACACACACACACACACAAACTCTTCCACATCTACTCATCATCAGGCAGGCCCCTCCAGACTACATGACACTCTTTGAAACACTCAGCCATATATTTGAAAGCACAATCCAACACACACACATCCAGACTCTCAATTCTCTACCTATCCCCCCAGCACAACCACCCATATAGACAGACACACACACACACACACACACACACACACACACACACACACAAACACACACAAAATCATATAACCTCATCCATGCACATGTCCACACACATACACAAACTAATGTTCCCATCCCCACGCTTTTGCTGAACTTGTTTGCACTGCAAGTGCTCCCATAGGAGAGAATGGGTGGCCACTATGTCTTTATGTTGGTCCCTCTTTCCCACCACAGTAAAATTGTATTCATCTATGTAACTCTCTGAAATGGTTGGCCAAGCAAAGAAGCAGCTGTGGTGCTGCCATTATTCACTTATTCCTATAGATTTCCTATGCAAACTCAAAACATATTTGCAAACAATTTCTTGACCTGGGAAATCAAAATGATTCAGATACATTTGATGAAAAGCAGTGGTGGTGGTGGTGGTGGTGGTGGTGGGGGGTAAAACAACAGTTGTGTTAGTACCATACCTCTCAACCTCTTTTTTAAATATTGCTCTTACAAACTTAGAAAGCTGATAGAATAGGAATGAAGTCTGAAACTCAAATGTCTGTCATTATTTTCTAACTTCAGTCTTTAATGATTTGCACTAATTTGCCAGTAAACCACAATTTTAGTCTTTTGTGGAAGAGAGCGCATTACTAATTAGCATTAGCCATTCTAAAGGACTGACAGATTAGCATAAGGTGTTATGCACTAGACTGCTCTCCACACTGAAGCTCCCACAAGGGGTAAACCTCAGCTGCAGTGGTGTCTCTGAATTAGAAAGGCATTGTGTGATGTGGAAACCTTCTAAGCTAAGGCTTCTACAATGCATTACACCTTTCTGAGTCACAGGGTAAAACTTGTTGCTACATCTTGATTTTTCTAAAGTTAACTTGTTGGTATTTTAAGAGTTATTCAGGCAGAATCAATGTTTGTGAGTATAAACAGGTATGTGCCACGGTGTTGACTTTTTCAAAATTTGTTTTGCATAATAAGACATGATAAATTTAAATTAAGCAAGATGGTATATTTGCCATGTTTTAAGGTTAAATATTTTCTTGAATGGATTTTAATGCCTGATTGGCTTTTTTATTTGTTTGCACTTGTCTGTCTCTTTTAAGTAGTGGAAATGTTCAGAAATATGCACTTTTCACTAGAATCTGGGGTGGGTGGATAAACCTGAAGTGAGGCTATATATGGGAAGATGGTCTATCAGAGTTTGATTCCTTCAGCCTTCATTTGCCATTGCGCAACTCTGAGGAAGTAACTTAACCAGAAAGTGCTGCTGGGTTGACTCTAATCACTGTTTTCCCTAAGTTAAGACATTATTAATAAATTACCAATGAAATAAACTTTCATTTGCAAACTTTACTTATGTCCTACATTCTCCACAGGTAAGGCCAGAGCTCATGGGGTGTTAGCCCACAAGAATATAGTGGTGTAGCAGTGTTTACATTCCTCCAAAAGTGCATAATAATTTTATTTTGTACTGATTACTTGTCTGTATTATTCTGTACATCCAACTCATCCAACTAATTTTATAAGGTACCATTTTCCACAGACAGACTGGATTGATCCCATGAGGCATGGTCTGTTTTTACCAACATGTTTTTGCCAACGTGTAACTCAGGTAGACTTTCTTCTAGTAAGGAAAATACATCTGGGTAGAATCAGAGATTGCTTAGTCATTCCAAGTGAAACAGTTGGCCCATAGCATCAATCAGTGGTCACCACAATCAGCTGCAAGCAGTGGTCAGAGAATGTTCTAAGGTCAGCATAAACTTGGTTGAAGACCTGGAAGGTGACAGCAGAGAGAGTACAAGAGTTCAAAGAAATATTCAGGATTCCAGCACCTAAGGAAGAAGAGGAAGTAGATGAAGATGAAGAAGAATGATAGCACATCAAAAAAGCATTCTTTGAGGAGAATAGAAAGCTTTGCAGTCAAGCCAGATATGATAATAATATGATAATAATTTAACTGAGAAAGCTGGGAGGTGGAATGCAGATGTCCACAAAGTCATCAGAAGAAAGGAGTGCAGGAAAAAGTAGAAGATGGAAAAAGCCAACCTAGCTAAGAAGGAATATTAGTTGGCTAACAAAACTGATGAGAGCAGTTGCAATAGCAAATAACAAGACACCAGAGGTGCTCTGCCACCTCAGGAAATTGACTCAGTAGATGACAAATTCTATGCGGATGTAAGGTAAAGACAGAGAGATAAAGAAAATAGTCATCAGACACCCTTCAAAAGGGCTGCCAGCAACAATCTGCTCATCAGTCTGTAGTACATCAAAAGCAGATGGAAGGAGTACTGATATCATCTTCTGAATAAAGAAACCCCACATGCTGTGTTGCCATAGACACAGCCTATGATAAAGGAAGAAGAGCCCACCATAAGAAGTAAGCACAACGCTATTAAGTCAAAGAAAGCAGCTGTCTCAGGTGAGGTCACAGTAGCTATGATCAAGATGTTGGGTGTGGTAGGTCTCCAGAAAGTACTCACAGTAGTATGGAGGGAAAGGTGCATCCTAGACAACTGTAGAAGAAGCACTCTAGTGCCATTGTACAAGAACAAAAGGAACAATAACAGCTAGGCGCAATGTACAGGTATCAAATACATCACATTGCATGAAACTGAAGGACAGGATGACTGATACGCAGAGTAGTAGAAGGTAAGACTGGAGATTAGCAGTTCAGATTCAGATCAGGATGCTGTACAACTGACACAAAGTTTGCAGTTAGATACATAGCTGAGGAGATGCTAAAGAAGAGGAATGAGTCCAACTGGGCATTCATAGACTCTGAGACAACATATGACAAAGTCCCAAAAAAGCTGATTTGGGCAGTCCTGCAATGCTTCTGTATCCTGGAAACATTGAGAGAAGAAGGGCAGACTACCTGCAAGGACCCAATGACCATCAGAAAGTTCATCCTGTAGACCTATCTCACTGCTAAGGATAGATTGCAAGACTTTTATAGGAATTCTAAGAGACAGATTAAAATTACATACTCCACTTTTGTTTAACGCACTCTTAATTTTTGACTTTTAGTGCTTAATTCATGGAAAATAATTGTCAGAAAATAAAAACAAAACAGACCTCCTCATTTTTCAGAATTTCTTCAGCTTCTGAAATCAGTAATTTATATTGAAAGTGACATAATAATATTAAAGAATATACACAATTAATAAAAAACTCTTAGACAAGTACAATTTTGTTTTTTTTTCTAATCTGATGTTCAGTTGTTGCATTACAGTAATTACAATTTGGAAAATAGTTGGGTTATTGTTTATGGTGAATGTAAAGTTTAAGCATGTATATTGTTAAGTATATTTATTATTTTATTTATTTAACATTTGTTAAACAGGAAAGTTCGACATGGAACACAACCAATTTTTACCGGAGGCCCAGGGAGAAACTCTCCAGACGCATGTGTATATATTTCTAGCTAACATTGGTGGTTTTCAACTTTCTTCCCTAAGTATGGTTGTATTACTTTTATTTATATTTATTAAGTTTTGAAATGAATGTTAAAGTAATTTCAATATACAGGTTTAATGAGAACTTGCTTGATGTAAACAGACAAAAGTAAGTAAGAAAGAGGGATTGAGAAGTTAACCAGATGTAAATAAGAAAAATGTTTCATTTTATTTTCTCTTGCTAGTAAAAACGTTTACCATTTTAAAATGACAAAATGCTCCCAGTAAAAGCAAAATGCACTATTATACTGATGATTGTAAAAAAAGAGAGTGGACAGAGACTGTGGTTGCAACTTTGGATCGATTTTATAATGCAAGGCATACCTTCTCATTCATATTGAAAAATCAGTTTTATTTTCTTTATATTCAAATTAATTTTCAACAAGACACATGAGGTATGGGCACTGAAATGCATAAAACAATGCTTTGAAGTTGGATTTACCTGTTTGAGATTTCTAAGAAGCTCATTATTACTTATAATTATTGCCTAGCTTTCTGAGTAAAACAACATGTGGCTCCCATGTGCACTCAAGACACATAAAAAATATATTTGCATAAAAATAAAAGCTGATTTCTATAACAGATAGTTTTTTTTATTATGAGAAAGATCATATTTCATAACATTATATAATGTGTTGTGCATATTCTACTGGTTTGTGTAAAAGATTTATTTGCATAACTCCCATAAACATTTTAAGCTATTACTCCCTTAGTTCTGCCTAAAATAAATATCCTCTATCACAAGTATATACATACTTTCTTATTCTAATTGATGACCAGAATCTTTATTACCAAAATAACATCTTTAAGGTTCAAAATTTATTTAACCTGTACACTTTCAGTCACATGCTATGTTTTTGCCAGCACAAAACGTTTGTCTTTCCTGCTATGCTCCTTTTATGTTACTTTATCTCATTCACTCCGCAAAAAAACTAGTGAGAAATCAAACCAATGAAAAAGTAACTATAAGCATTTTTTTGCAGCAAGGCATATTGTCTGTTCCCCCATGCTGGTTGCAAGTCTACTGAACGTATATATATCATCTCCACAATCACACATCATAAAGAAAGGAAAAGTCATTCAAAAGAAAAGAATCACTACTGGCGTACATTAGAAATTGACTATAGAGGCATTAATTTCATACAGTAAGTAAAACATCAATCAGGTAATTCACCTCTGTTGAGTTATGCTAAGCAACTTGGTTTTCCCATGTAGTCTTGACTTTATGAGTAATAGAACAGCCTATATTAAGCAATATCCCACGCCTGGGTGTGGGTAATGCTGGATTTACCCACGGTTGGTGTGGTTTGGTCATGAGGGTGAAGCCTGAGTGACCAAACAAAGAGAACCGTGGGTAAATCCAGCATTACCCACACCCAGAAGTGGGTTATTGCTATTATACAATGACATTATTTAAGAAAAAAAATACTTACTTTTCTTAAATAATGGCATTGTATAATGCCTCCGTGCTGCCCTTCTGCAGCTGTCTAGTATCCTGGGGCAGTTCTGATGTACTGTGCATGCATATGCTTATGCAGTACATCAGAACTGTGTGTAGAGGAAGCAATTGAAAAAGGAAGATCTCCATTGCTTTTTTAAAGTTGTCTCACTATGTTAAATGAGTTTAACATAGCAAGACAGCTTTAAAAAAGCAACAGAGAAAGGAAGATCTCCTTTGCTTTTTTTTTAAGATATCTCGCTATGTTAAACTCATTTAACATAGCGAGATTACAGCAACGGTGCTCTTCCGTTCTCCATTGCTGCCTAACACAAAAAAAAGTAAAGACTTATACTAATGGAAAAAGTCCGGGTGACCGGACCTTTTTCCATTAGTATAAGTCGGATTTACAATGGACACGCTGGCCAATCAGCGTGCATGTTTTGGAATATTAATGGGGGGGTGTCATTGTATAATACCATATATTTCATTGTTTTTACAGCATATCTATGAAAAATTGTCTGCATTCATAGAATGGGCTTCAGTGCCAATGTGCAGTGTTCACATGACCAGAATTCACACGACCAGAATTCACACTTTAGCAAGATAAAGAAGTATTCAAGCCTCAGGAAAATTATAGCTGCCATTTACAACTGGATGCAAACATATGCATTTTAGGTCCTGACCACAATATTAATTTGTTTAAAAAGAAAAAGTAAAAAGTCATCAAGTATATACCGTTATTACATCTTATAATGTCAATACTAAAATATATTTATTTGAATCTGAATGTGATATTTGTTGCCATTTTGTTTGAGCTATGCAGATAAGACCGAATAAAGCACATAAAACACATTAACACCATGTTTTTTCGCACAGACAATAAGATTCAACTGCTCCCTTGAATTTATAGTTAGGATCCTAAAGTATGAACATGGTCTTAATTGTCACATAGATGTGTTGCTGAAAAATATTATTACTACATGCTAATCAAAAGAAAAGACGTAACTCAGTATATGAAAAGGCAACTGGCCCAGTATAATGCATTTTTGGCTTTCAGAAAGCCACATAAAGGGCCATCACGTAAAATATTACTCATCAGTTAGAAAGTGGACATAGTAGTGAAACAAAAGTCCTGTGTTTTGTTCCACTTGTTTGACAATTTGCAAAATGCCATGGTTCTCTGTATTCTGCTGTCATACATGTCATTACTACTCAACAATTCCAATAATATTACTATGTTTGCTACTTCTCCATGATCTCTAACCTCCACTGCAGTACTTGTTTATACTCCTCCTGAAGTGATGTGATGTCTTATCAAGCCAATTAAATTGTCCCTACATAGATAAGAACATTTATCTTTAAACAAATAGTGAGATTTAGCCCCTTCTGTTCTGATAAGTGATTGGCAGAAACTTTATTTCCTGCCTTCTCCATGTACTAAATCTTGTAATTTAACAATGCAACAAGCTAAAACATGTTTCTTACTCCAGTGTTAATGCATGCAACAGTTTTGTCAGTTGTCGTTTTGCAGGATACCAAAACTACTTGATTGTGACTATGAAGCTGAACAAGTCAGTTCCAGAATAGCACAAAAGTTGTAGAAATCTGCCGTGGGAGGGCTGCTCTTCTGTTCCACTATGCTCACACTCCTAAAATGCACTGCCCTTTACATGTTCCACATTGTAGAAACTGGTTGTGGTAATACTAGAGGTATTTTTTGTTCCTGATAAGAGAAAGAATGTTTTTTGTATCTTGCATTGCTCTACTTGGAAAACAGTAATCTCCTCCATCCGCTGAGACTGGTCCATGCAGAAGTAGCAGTGCTAATGTTTTCTGAATGTCAGCAAAAACTGGTACTGTACAGCAATACACCAAACCATCCCCATTATCTTCATTTGTCTTCCTAGTGTGATATTTATGATTGCTCATTGCCCGTTGTTAATTTCCATGTTTATCTGATCTGCCATTTCCACTTTAATGCAGTACATGTCCATATTATCCATTTGTATTTCTACCTTACCTCAGTAAATTATTTTTGTATCCACTCTTCACTTTATCAGATATTCAGCCACTGGGCAGACCGAATGGTTTCAGGTCAGTGTCTGTGATTGCATTTGTTTTACTTTCCTTAGTTAGCTTTATCCTTCTGTGAATTACTAATCCTGCTGTACATTAAGCTGTAGCTCTTCAACCACTGGCTT
This sequence comes from Protopterus annectens, assembly GCF_019279795.1. NCBI lineage: Eukaryota > Metazoa > Chordata > Ceratodontiformes > Protopteridae > Protopterus > Protopterus annectens. The sequence goes on from NC_056725.1 coordinate 574,978,422, forward strand.
CTTCCATATAGTTCAAGAGCATTTGGTCAAAAAAAGTGAACACATTCATAATTCCATCACTATTCACTGTTTAAGGGCCTACCTCTCTTTCCACCAAAAGGAAGACAGCATGGTGTTTACCTGTTCTTGGAGAGCTTGCTTCCATGCTGTAGAAATAGAGGGAAGAAATGGAAACCTTTGAGTGTGTATCACTGTGTCTTGCAAATAGCATAAACCTTGGAAAAAGAGAAGAACAGATTAAAAACACTAATCTTCTTCCCTTGTCAGTGTTCCAGTGTACAAAAACCTAACCAAAATCTGGTTTACTGGATTTCAGAGTAGATTTTACTCCAGCGAGACTATGGTCAGCTGTATCCCCCACCTTTTTTTCTAAAGTCATATCCTGTGACTCCTTTCCCCAGATTTTCTGGTACACAGATATCCCATTGCATTCACCCCCTTTCATGCAAACACACGTTCTGCCGCTCTAATATCTCCTTGCTGCTACAGCACATTCTGTGAAGTATACTGAGAATCCAATGCATCTTATCCTCAAAACTGAGGCAGCATTTATCCACAAATCTGAGATGGCATGCAATGGCATAGCAGAGTCATGTGTGCTTCCAAACATACCTCCTATGCAAAATCCCATGTTTCTCTGCATTCTTCACCCATTGTATGTACGGCACCAGTATGGGGTAGGCCCTTTGGATTCCAGCAACTGGCTACCTACCTAGAGTTATTCACCCAGCCCTCACACCTGGGGTAATAAAAAAAACACACCACCACATCCAAACATACCCTATCTTCCATGTTACTGGCAACCAGCTCTGCCTTTCTTATAAACAAAAAAGTCTTGCTGTCAGTGAAACTTGCAACTGCAAAACTAGGAGGTCAGAACTAAATAGAGTTGTAGCATGCACTAACTTATATGTTGTCATGTGATATGTATACTGGTGTGCTTCAAATTCAGAAAACATAAAAGACAGTCCAATAGTGTGCAGCATGAGTAAGAAATACACATTTGCATTTCTCATCTCTTCCTTCTCTGATTAGTGTTACCATCCTATCCAAACTGTTACAGGTTCACCCCAAAGTAATTACAAACTATCATTCCATGTTAACTGCCCACACTATTTTCTGTTTAGAGTGCTTTCAGAAAAGAAGATCATACTTCTAACTCAATTAACAGCAAAACAGAGTGTTCTTTTAGCATACTCAGTGGGAAGTCAATGATACATAAAACCACTACATACATGCATACACATGCATGCACACACACACACACACACACACACACACACACACGCACGCACGCACGCACGCACACACACACACACACACACACACACACACACACACACACACAAGAAAGGTGAGGGAGATTATTATGAATTAAGATGGCATCATAAGTAGGAAGTATTAGAGAAGGTGCCACACGTGCAATCGTTTGGTGAGACCTCATCAGTAAGTTTCTGCATATTTCTAAGGATAGACCACTGTAAAGAAATACAATCCTTGCTGTTTGGTGCTGTACTTTAAAGGGATATTGAGCAGCCATGCAACTTAGTATTTTTTATTCAGGCAGAGAAACCCAGTGACTGCTTGAATATAAATATAACTAAATCATTTTAGAAGATTAACATTTGGTACTGAGAAGTTGAAAGTGCTTGCAAAAAATCCTTTATTGCCTTAAGTAACAGAAATAATGAATGACCTAAAGAAAATATTGCATATCAGTAATTTAACTATTGCAGATAATGGGTATAAATATAATATTAATATTAATGGGATGAAAAGGAACATATGTAGCCAAACTAACAGAATGGGTACATTCCAAAGAATTGAGAAATACCAAATAAAAAAAAGAGCCTAGAATTCAAAAAAGTCTGTGTAGGCTCCATGTAGAGCATACATGGAATGTATCTGTGTAAATGGCCATGGTTCACCCTAGGCAGAGTGCCATATATATTAATTATGGTGCGCCTAAGGGAGGTCACAGCAACATGGATATTTAATCCGTGTAAGACTGACGGTGCAGCCACACACCTTTCAGCCCCTCATCCTTGGCCTAAAGGCATACAAGACATTTTATTTAATTAAATTGCATTTTAACTTTTTTTTTTACAGTTATGCACTTGTTTGTGCAGTATGGCATGTTGCTTAGCTATGTTTAGCTTTGCCCACGTATACATCAGACATCCATCAGACATCTAAAGATTGAAACCAGATGCATTCAATGTTAATGAATAACTTTTTAATTTTTTTTTTCATTTTGTGCTTGTTTGTATGATGTGGTGCATTGCTTAGCTAGGCATAGCATGCCATACTTAACCATTAGACATCTGCCAGGCATCTAAAAATAAAAAACGGATGCATTCAATATTAATTTTTTTTTTTACATGTGTTGTTTGCACGATGTGGAGCATTGTTTAGCTAGACATCTGCTAGACAGCTAAAAATCTAAACCAGATATATTCAATTGTTGTATGTCTGCTGTGCTTAGCAACATGTAAACCCATGCAGCTAAGCTGTGCTACGCTTACAGGCATCTTTGCAGTATATTTGAAGATATTCAAGTCCCTTCACTATCCCAGTGGTGAGATAGGTTGAGTCATGATGTACAGTGTAGAAGGTCCAGGATTTGAATCCTTGCTAGTAATGCTTTTTACATATAGTGCTGTGAAACTGTGTCAGGTGACTGAAACATTTGTTGACTTTAAATTAAATAATTGTTATATTTACAAACAGAAAAGCTGCATGATTCTAAGCAGTGTTTAAATATGGTAAATGTTTTTTCCAGTTTGCTCATTCTAAGCTTCACTTAAACATGGATTGTGCAAGTGTGAGCAATGCTAAGCAATGCAGCATGTTTTTGAAAGTTACAGTATGACATGCAAGCGTGGGAAAGCAACCTATTTCAAGGCAAATAGGCAGAATTTCACATCATTCCTTGGAGCCTGACCTAGACTGTGGGTATGGCTGTTGGTGTTGGTGAGCGAGGGTGCTTTATGGCACAAAAGTGGGGTGTGCAGGAGTCCAGGGTTTCTATTGGACTCCTTGTAACACACCACAAACCCCGGCTGTTGTAGGGTGATTGCCAGGGGTCAGAGTGTAAGTCTGAGGCCTGGAATAATTTGGCCGGGAACCTAACCAGTGCAACTGGTATCCCCTGCACTAATAAACAGTATTTTCACTACTATGATGACCTGAAACATAGGAAGAGGAGAACCTTGGAAACCTGGGTCCAAGAGGCTAGGGATGACCATGCCCCACAGATATGTAAGTATGTTTTCCAGTAATTTATAAATATACAAGCTTAATCTGTGCAAAACTGGCATGCATAATGGTTTGCTTCTCTTACCACAACTGCACAAAAGAGGTCTTGCAATGTACAGTCCCATGCAGGGCATTTGGCCAGGATGAGGCAAGCACATGGTAAGTAAGAAAACCATTAAAGTAATAACTTAATGCATAACTTAATAATACAATAAAGTAAATACAGATTTTGCAGTCTCAACAGTCAGGTATGAAATACTTGGGACATCTTACATCTTTATTAATGTGTCAGTGCATATCTGAAATGGTAAAGCAAGTTAAAGCAAGTAAGCATGTAGTACTGTGCAGTATAGCTTTCAACCATCAGTTAATGTTGAGATCTACCCAGATTAAGAGTCACTGTTCTTGTCTGATCATTGTCTGAAATATGCCATAAATTGCACTCAAGAAATAAACAGGGTATATGGGTAAGTTAACAGAAGTCCTAGACAGCTATCTATGTGTACAAATGCCAGATTTGAAGCAACATTAACCAATAAAATTTAAAAGGAGATGGTGCTTTGTTAATTACTGTTTTCAAATAAAGTGTGCAGTATGCATGTAGTCACTGCTTATGGGTTCTAATCCAACTCCAGACAAATGATAAATGTGAAGTACTAAATAATGTACCAACATATGATATACATAACTGCAGTGCAGTACCCACATTAAGGGACACACTTGTGTTCTGCTCATTTTGTCTGATATATACTGTAGGTTGCAGTTAATAAATGAATAGGGTAAATGTGTAAGGTAATGCAACTCCTACACAGCTATGCATGTGTGTAAATCAAGATTTGAGATAACATACATTAATGAAGTGTCAATGGAGATGCTGCTCTGATAATTTAAGGTTTTCAAATAAAATGTACATTATTCCTGTAGTCACTGCTTGTGAGTTCCAATCCAACACAAGCCAACTGATAAATGTGAACTACTAAATAATGTGCCAACATGCATTATACATAACTGCAGTGCAGTACCCTAAATTAAGAGACAAGCTTGTGTTCTGCTCATTTTGTCTGATATATGCAGCAGGTTGCAATTAATAAATGAATAGGATAAATGTGTAAGGTAATGCAACTCCTTCACAGCTATCAAGATTTGAAAGAACATGCATCAAGAAAGTGTAAAAGGAGATGTTGCTCTGATAATTTAAGGTTTTCAAATAATGCACAGTGTTCCTGTAGTCACTGCTTGTGGGTTCTAATCCGAAACTAATCAAATGATAAATGTAAAGTACTAAATAATGTGCCAACATATGCCAGAAATAAATGCAGTGCAATACCCAGATTAAGGGTCAAGTTTGTATTCTGCTCATTTTGTCTGAAATATTCTGTAGGTTGCACTCAGTAAATGAAGAGGGCACACGGGTAAGTTAACAGAAATCCTAGACAGCTATCCATGTGTGTAAATGCCAGATTTGAAGTGACATTAACCACTAAAGTATCAAAAGAGATGGTGCTTTGATAATTACTTTTTTTCAAATAAAGTGCACAGCATTCCTGTAGTCACTGCTTGTGGGTTGTAATCTAACACCAGACACAGCTATGCATGTGTGTAAATGCATGATCTGACACAATATAAATCAATAAAAGTTTTAAAGGAGATGGTCTGAGAATTTATTTTTTAAAATAAAACATTCAGTATTCCTGTAGTCACTGCTTGTGGGTTCTAATCTCATGGCAGCCAACTGAGAAATGTCCAGCTGTCTAGTGTAATTAGTGTACATGAACATACCTCTCAACTCTCATGATTTTAGCAAAATGCAATGACTACAGCACCATATGTCTGGTCCTCTGATTTTCGGATATAACACATTACTTGGAATGTGATTTAATGGCAAATCTGTTATCGGAACATCTTGCAAATAATGTATAAACACAGTATGTAAAACTTTTCTTGTTGGTGTGCCTTTTTACCACCATTTTCTATGGCTTGGCCCATAATGTCCCATGCTAACAGGTTGAGAGCTATGTAAGTGCAACATCATCTATGCAATATAAACAGTCAGTGTTCTCACAAGTGAAACCTAACATATCCAGAAATATGCAGTAGTAGTCTGTGTAGTTATATTATCTGTGAAGTTACTAATGTTCTTCTTTTCTCTCTCACCCCACCCCTTCTTTTATTTCTTCTTCTTTTGGCTTTTCCCTGTTAGGGGTCGCCATAGCGGATCACCTGTCTGCTCATGATTGGCAGTGGAGTTTTACGGTATCGAGTTGCCAGCCTGGCGCCCAACCTTCCACAGCATTCACACACATGCACACACTCACACCTAGGGCCAATTTAGATTGTCCAATCCACCTACAGCATGTCTTTGGGAGGAAACCCACGCGACCACAAGGAGGACATGCAGACTCCGCACAGAAGGCACCCCAGCCGAGGATTGACCCAGAGAACCTCTTGCTGTGAGGTGGCAACACTAACCACTGCACCACCGTGGCCGCCTATTATAATTTGATATTATCATGTTATTTGTAATTACCTCTTATGTTGGCCTTATGTATAATTTAATATTGCTTTGCTGTTAAAAAACTTTCATTGACATTATTTATTGTTGTGTTCCTTATTATTTTATTTTCAATTTGTTTACATTACTCATTATTGTTTTCTCTTATGTTATTAATTACATTTAGTTATGTTTATTTTTCCATATGTTTATATTTATTTACCACAGCGAAACAAGGTAGGCCAGTTCCCAGTGCTCCACCTACCTTGGCTCTCATGGCCAAGGCACCGGAGCTCAGCACATCTGGGCCACAGCCTGGTGGTGCCCCCTCTGCTGCCCCTACATTACCTAGTCCAGGTGGAAGAGGAGGGTTGCTTTTTTAACCCACTATGAACTGCCAGGCATGGTGCGTAGGCTGCTGTGCCAAACTGTTGGTGCACACCTACTCCGGATGGACAGCATGCTGTACATTCTGGTGGGGCAATCTGGCCCCAGGCACCAGAATTGAACACTGCCTCCACAAAAGCAGTGAAGGTTGAAGGCTGACAGTCCCATGGTGAAGACTTGAGTCACACTGCTACCGTGTCTGATGTCCATGGGACTTGAATTCCACAACACCCTCCCAACCAAGGTGTTCACCCCTCTCTTGTGTCACACACCAACCCTGTCTGCTGTCTTATCTGTTTGCAAAAGCTTCTTCACCTTCCCAACTTATATCTCCCACATATATCTATGTCCCTTCCCCAACATTCTGCTTCCACCTTAAAAAAAAAAAAATGGGCACTTGTCCCCAAAAAAATAAAATCTTCCCATACATAGCTCTTGATTTCACACACGTGTCCACTGGACACACTTAACTTGGTCCAATTGGTTGCAAAATGCACTTCTCACTGGGGTGACAGTTCAAATCCATCTAAAAAATTGTTAAAGTGTACATTTGTTGTCGGAGAAGAAATGGATAGCTACGGTTCTTTTCTGCACCCTTCCTGCACATACCTACCTGTTTTTCACTATGTTTTCCCCCTGCTTGCACCCCATTTCACCACTGTCTTATTTCCCCAATTTTTTTTCCTTTAAAAAATTTTTGCACAATGCCGCGCTACTCACAGCATCCCTAAGCTAAGCTAAATGGTGGTATATTGATGAAAAAATAATCATGTTTAAAAATTATATCTGCACCCTTTTTCAAATCCAGGCCGATCACACCTGAAGAACAGTGCATTAACCCACAAAGCCACACAGCCATTTGATCAACACAGGAATTTTAAGCAAATCATAATCCTTGTCATTTTCCCATCATTAAGCATGTTTAAGCCATGCTGCTCATCTCTCTGCATCGCGCAACTCAGTTATAAGATTAATGGAAATAGGAGTGTAACTGGGACACTGGTAAAGAAAGATATCACTATAAAGCCATACACATAATAATAGATGTAAGTGAGGTATGTAACAGCAGGCAAGTGTGCACTTATATCTACAATATGTAAAAATACACTTGCAATAGCAGTGACTCTGTACCTCAATTTGTTAATTTTTGGTCCACATCGTCCTGGGTTCAAATACAGCTGTGTCTAGCATTTAAAATGCATATATGTGTACATCACCAGTATACATTTTGATATGTATGGATGCCTCATCACCTATTTCTCCACCAAGAGCAGTGCAGTTTGAACACCTGCTTCTAAATAATGTCAGTCAATGGTGTACAGATGGACCACATTTAAACTAGTCCTATTACAACTCTAGAAAGTACTTAGAATGTCAGGTCATGTGTTAGTATGAATTCCCACCGGATTTTGAAGTATGTAATTCAAATGAGGCCCAGTCATATCAGACTGAAGCCTACAATGACTTGCTAGTTATTGTACAGACAAACACATCTGCACAAGTAACATACATATATAGTGGTTGTGCTAGAAGCAAGGGTTGCCAGCACACACATTCCAGATGACTACATGACATAACATATGACTTGTCAGTTATCCAACTGATTGAAATAATGGTTAATGTACCCCCTAACTTGTTGTAGGATACACCAAGCATGTTTCCTTTTACTCTAATTATCCCTTTGGCTAACATACATACCCGAAACACATACCTTACTTTCCAGTAGGATGGGCTGCCTCAGTCAGGCTCTCACTGTACACCAAGGCTGCCACAGGACCCACACTTACTCTTCTGTGTTGTCGTCCTGCAAAGTCTTTTCATGGTCTCTGTCTGTGCCTATTGCCAGCAGCAGCAGCATCTGTATGTAACAAGTAGCCACTACAAGCATTCTTTCGGTGCTGACATAATCTCTTCCCCAGTAATTTCCACCCTAAAATGTGAGAAAGGGGATGGAATCTATATTGAGGCCTTATATATTGTTGAGTAGTTGCATGGGATTGGCTGAATATACTGCAAATCAGCTGTGTATGCAGCATTTAGCATTCTTAAACCATGTATTGGTTCAGAGGAAATCAACTGCTAATGAGAACCATCTTGAAAAGACAAACACCTAGCTAGGGGAACCATTGTGTATAAGAGTAAGTTTGTATGGTTAACTCGTTCACACAGTACCCATATAGCTGTATCTTTCAACAGATGTGTTTTGTACTCCATCAGGTATGTAACCATTTTGTTTCCAACATGATGCATATGTTTGAATATACTTAGGGGGAATGTGGATTACATCAGTAAGTCTTACTTAGAACTGTACTGATGACATGCCAGTTTTCTCCATCTGTGTTACACCTGCAGAGGATGTAGAGTACAGCAAGAGTATAATGCTCTGTTTTAAATATCTACACTGGTCTCCTGGATACTTCCTTTGTTAGCAGTTGTAGTAGTACCCTGCTATTTGGTTGGTACTGTTGTTTATACATACGTTATGGTTGGAGGTTTCCCCTGCTATTGGGCACACTGCAATGGACTCCTGTGTTTGTTTTGTGATAATACATGAGTATCTGTCATGTCACAAACAGGAGTGGGTCACTATTGCTACTATCCTAGTTGCTTCCACAACCTTTGTATGCTTGGCACACCGTTGATTATGAGATGTGTAAGAAAGTGGGGAATACTAATAGGCTTCCATTATTGCTGTCCCTCTATCCTGACATGTGTTCTCATTTATTTGTATTTCAGGGGATATCATTCATGCCAGATGCCATACACCTTTCACTGAGGCAGAAAACAATCTTATTATTGAGGCCATGAGACAACACTACCAAGTTTTGCTGTCCAGTGGGAGGGCAAATAGTCAAGCATGTGCAGCCTTGTGGGATGAACTGGAGCACAACAATAATGCTGTGGGTCACTGGAACCGCACATATGAGCAGGTGCGACACCATGCCACCAACATGATTAATTCAGCACACAGATGTACAGCAGACATGGCCAGGGATCGTCAGGTCACAGGTGGAGGGCCTGCAGCAGAACAGCCTCTGTCAGCCACTGAAGAATCCCTGGAAAACCTCACAACACAGGACAGCTCCCTGTCCTCCATCACCCCATATGTGGTGGATGTAGGTGGAACCATTTCCACTCTAGAGGAGCTTCCAGGTATGCATAGTTAGATCAGCAGTGGAATACTGCATTCATAGTAGCAGGGTGCACATAGTTTTAAGTGAGTGCCAGGTGTTTTATGGTGGGGGAGGTTAGCTGCAGTTTCAAGCACAGTCTGTGACCCACATACCTGTTAACATAGCGGCTACTGTAAATGTGAGATATTTGGGTGTATTACCCCTATTATACTATAATATGCACTGCTGTTTATATTACCTTTCTCTCAAACTTTTACAGGACCGCCAGGAATTGGAAGAGGCCATGCTCCTGCTGCTGGTAAGCACAAAACTGTTTTGTCAGAGATGTACATTTAGTTCAATGTATTCACTAAAGTGCCTGCTGGCTGGATTGATTTACTGTTTGTATGATTGCCAGCTGTACAGATATTTTCTGACTGTACACAGTTTAGACTCATACATATGCCTTGTAGGTGTGACCACACTGATTTGACAGTATTGTCAGGACATCACAGATTGCCATCACTGTCAAGTGTACAGAGTTTTGCAGAATGTCAACAGTGTACATCATTTATGTTTTGCTCATGAGATTCTTGTTTAAAGAAATTTTATTTCCAAATAATTACAGATTTGGGTTAGAAAATAATGTCCTCATGTCCTACTATATAAGGTGGTGGTTTATACAAGTGTCTAACAGTGACAGCAGTGTATACAACTTAACATATATTGTAACATAGTACTGCAGAGCATAGTAGTACAGGTATCAATGTAATTATTTTCCCTTTTTATCACAGGTGATCAGAGAGGTTGGTCTTTGTCCCCTTCACAACCTGATGTCAGTCTCTTCAGACTCTGATGATGATGGTGGCCAAAGTAAGGCACATCTGGGGGTTGCAGGGGCTGAATCTGACACAGATGTTGACATCCCTCATCCGCCCTCATTGTCACCTTACACAGCCAATATGCAGATGCATACCCAGTGATGCATACCCAGTCCTCTGTGACCACAGATATTGGACAGCTGGAGTGTGGGGACATTGAAGAGGGAAGTGTGGCTACTGTGGCTGCAGTGACTGTTGACACTGGCTATAGCCAAACAGTTGATAAGGTTTTACACAGGCAGAATGATAGGGATGCTCGTTGGAGGCCTGCGGTTCTTCCACCACCTGTTGCAGGTATCTCATCTTGTGCCACTTGGTGTATGTTTAGGGCCATCATGGAGGCAGAGGCAGGATCAGAAATGAACTCCAGATGACTTGGTCTAAGACAGATCACACACTATCAGTTTGGAATGCATGTTGTCTGTGATGAAATATCTGGTTGGAGTTGATCGTCGGCCTCATGGACATAGGTCAGCAACTATATCTGCTGTGAGTCAACATGGCCATGTACAATCATGCTCCCATAGTGGCAGTACATCCAGTGCTCCAGAGGGGAGTGTGATGTTCACATCCAGGAGTGGCAGGCCATGAGCTCATGTTCCTGGGTGTTCCCATGGAGAACACTTTCTCAGCAGACAGCATTCACCCTCAGGTAGTAGCACAGCATCTGACCTTGGAGGTGGAGGTGCCAGTGCAACTCCTGGCAGAGACAATTCACATATGTAGGGGTGGATACAATGAACTGTCAGCTCTATCATGCACAGCTCACAGCTGTCCAGCATGCAGACATGTAGGGCTAGCACTGAGCTTGGCTGTGTTAACACAGACACTCACACACCACTGTTACATTCTGGTCACCTACAGACACACATGCCACATTTCCATGGTCCATCTTGCCTGCTTCCCTTCTTGACTCACACACAAGCTTGCCGACATATTGGGTCGGCCTAGGCCTCCTTGCACCTCCATGCAACATCCTGTGCAAGTGATGATACCTGTGCCACATCCGTATCATATTTCTCATGTATGCAGGGAAATAAAGCTATGTGTCTGATGCACTGGGTGACTATCTACATTAATATGAATTTGTGTCATCCATTGTTGCTGTTGACATGCCACTTGTACTGGTCATTTTCAGAATTTGTACTTTGTCATTTATAATGACTAAACCATAATAATGTGTATGCATTGTGATGGCTGCTGTTGAAATGACTGTGTAGTCACACAATGAGAGGTAACACATGGAAATGTTTACATTTCACTTTCAGGATTGTGTAGGACACACCTCTGGGTACACATCTACAATCAACCCATCAACTTCAGAGCACAGAACTGAATATCAGCATAGAAGACAAATGTTGTCAGAAAGGTAACGCAGTATAGGTTCGTGGGTTCATATGTTTTTAATAAGCTAGCAAACACAAAGGCATATTTAAATCTAGCCATGCATCCCTGAACACTGTCAAGGTCTGATACCATTGATAAGTGGAAGTAGGATTTTGGGAGCTGAAACATCTACAAGTCAGGGCGTAGGAGTTGAAACATGTACAGTTTTCCTGTATCCATCAGACACATTGGTCCACAAGCAGGTATGATTGTCCTGTTCCCCATACAAGTGTGTAACTTGCTCTTGATTTGCATTAGGCTGAAACTCTGCTTTACATGGATGGGGAGCATATTCTATATAGGGTGTAGTCTCTGGATTACATACCAGTCTCACCAGCATGTCCTATGTATACTACAGGCAAAGTTCAGGTCTGTAGGACACGGAATTCTGGTGCTACGTGTTTTGTGGGTATACAAGAGGTCCAAAGTGGGGTCTGACACTGCCCTGTATGGCAGGCATACACTTCCACTCCAAAACATGTAGGAGACAGAATACATGGATAGGGCCTACACATGATCTGCATAGGACATGTCATGTACCCCATGTAGTGTTGTACTGAAGAATCTGTGTGGAGAGGTAGCATAAGAATTTAATTTCAGTTTTTCCATAGCTAAATTAGTTTTATGGGATAATATTTCATTGTATTTCTTATTTGCTTCTTCTATTGTCTTATTATTATCTGTAGCAATTAAGTTTTTATTAGATTTAAGAGATAATATTTGATTTTGGAGTTGCTGTAACTCTGAGTCCCATTCTTTAATTTTATTTCTGTACCAGGTAATGGTTTTACTATATAGATAGACCTTGAAAGAATCCCAAACCATAATTGTGTTTGCTTCACATTTATAATTAATCTCTAAAAAAAAGTTGAAGTTCAGAAGTTATCCAAGATTTAATGTCTTTCATTTTTGTGATATATGAAGGAATCCTTGAAGTAATAACTAATTGATTGAACTCCAAGTGTATTGTTAACAGCAGGGAATTATGATCTGAAAAGGGACAAGGTTATATTGAAAAAAATAAAGATTTTAGAATAAAAATCTTGTGAGATATAAATTTTATCTATTCTAGTTTGGGTACCATGTCTATAGTCCTGGTGTAAGACTAGTAAAGAATTTGGTCCCAAAGCATTAAAGGTATCTTTTAGTTTAAACATTTCTGCCCATTTTTAACTATTTGGCTGACGAAAATAGTCTAGGAGATTTTCTATTGGTGGTTTCTGTAATATCTGTGATACAATTGAAATCACTTCCTAGTATAATATTACCTTTAGACGTAGTTGTAATAAAGTCTAAGTGTTTCTTAGCTAGTTCAACCCCCATACCTGGAAACAAGTATAAATTAACCAGGGTCCAAATTCTATTATTAAACTTAAGTATAACTAAGGCGATGAGTCCATCATTATCTATATGTTTGTAAATGATTTGGGGATTTAAGAAAGTCTTTTTCCATAGAGTTGTTACTCCTCTGGACTTATTTTTATAAGAAGATTGAGCAAGTATTGTATATTCCTTGGGGAACCTATCTATGAAAATTAAGATGCAATCAGAAATTAATAACATTGCTAGTATCTTTCATGAAGGGAAAAGGAAAATGTCTCAGACATAGGGGACATTCTGGAAGCTTTTAATTATCATTATGCAGAGCATCATAAAGATAAAATAAGTACAAATGAATATGAGAAGTTAGAGAATATAGTTCCCAACATAACAAGAATTCCTGTGGAACTTATGTTTGATCTACAAAAACCTATTTCTCAAAAGGAAATTACAGATGGGATTAAAAGAAGTAAGTCTAATAAAGCACCTGCAATAGATGGCTTAATTATTGAAATATATAGATTGTTCCCTTCTTCTATAATCTTTCCAACATTAGCAAATATTCCTCCTTCTTGGAGATATTCTCTAATTTCCCCTATATTAAAAGAGAATAAGGACCCTAATCATTGCAACTCATATAGACCAATTTCTTTGGTGAATAATGATTATAAACTATTTATGTCAATTATGGTCAATAGATTGAAAATACCCATATCTAAAATAATTAATGAAGACCAAACTGGTTTCATACATAACAGGCATACACAGGATAATATTAAAAAAGTATTAACTCTGCTAGATTACCTCATTACAGCAAACCATGAAACATTGATAATAGGTCTAGATATTCAAAAGACCTTTGACTCCTTAAATTGGGGTTATTTATTTAAAGTCTTACAGTTATTTGGTTTTCCCCCTTTTTAAAACAATGATAAACAAAATCTATGAAAATAATCTAGCATATGTCAAATTAGGTCCCTTTATTTCCAAAGCAATCCAAATCACTAGAGGTACTAGACAAGGATTTCCCATTTGCTCTGGCCATAGAAATATTTGTCATTTTAATACATAATAACCCAAAGATAAGATGTATAAATATATATGACCAATATATTTCTAAAATAATGATGTTTGCTGATGATGTCTTACTTACCTTATCCAACTCTAAGGAAGTGTTAGGTGAAGTGGATATAGTAACAACAGATTTCAAAAAAATCTCAGGACTCTCCTTCAACAAATCTAAATCAAAATATTTATTATTAAATAAAAAAGAACATACAAATTCCAGTTAATCATATTATTGGAAACCAAGTTTCAACTCTAGAATATTAAGGAATAGTCCTAAGCAAGTCTATAGAGGAAACCTTACAGTTTAACTATGCTAAAGCCATAGACTTAATCAAGACATTAATAAGCAAATGGAATAATTTGTTTATAACATTTGATGATAGGTTATAACTGATAAAAATGGTTTTGTTACCTAAAATATTATATATAGCACAAGCCCTTATACTTCCATCAGGAAAGAAAATCCTTAAAGAAATCACTTCAACTCTGATGAAATTCCTATGGTACCCCAAAAGAAATAGAGTGGCATATTCTCATCATATCAGAAAATGAGAATGGGGGGGGTAAAATTCCCAGAGATTGGAACTTATATAAAGGCATCTATAATTAAAATAGTGATGAACTAGATATATCCTAGATACTCTTCCAATTGGAAACAGTTACATTCCATTATACTTATGAATGAAAATTATTTATCAAAGAATGCTTTGGTAACTGACAAAGATAAGATATGACACTATTTAAGTTTAAATTTACAGTATAGTACAACAAAATTAACTAAACTAACAATAATAAACAATATTTTTAATGTATTTAGAAAATCCATTAACACTAATTTAGATATAAAACTGTGGCATAGATTTTTAATACCATTTACTATTACAAAGGATTTGCCTGATAAAACACATAGAGAAATTTTTGGTTTATGGGAAAATAATAACCTTTTTTGTTGGTTGCAATGTAATGAAAACCAACAAGCTTTGAACACACAAAGTATATTGTCAACCTATGGCCTATCCCCTAATGACTGGCTGGTTCTTCAGAGTGTCACAGCATACACTAAGGATCTGTGTAGAATTATACATAACTCATCCTTCAAAACCATACCAAAAATTATAAACTGGATTTTTGGAATTCGATATAAAATATCAATGTTAAGAATGAATTATCATATCTATATAACACTTTAATTGTCTATAAGACAGCTCCTAAAGATTCTTACTGGCAATACCTAACTAAAGGGTTTCAAGTGTCATTATCAATGGAAGATAAAACAAACATTTTATTTTCAGTTAAACTAACTTCTTACTCACAATTCTGGAGGATTTTTCATTGGGAATTTCTACACAGATCCTTTTTGACACCTGAAAAACTCTCAAAAAATGAACCCTTCAAACAGCAAATAATGTTGGAGATGTCATCTGTCCACTAATGCTGAATGGTCTCATATTTTTTATGACTATTAATACTATACCACATTGGAATGAGATTAACAAATTTCTTCAAGCTATCTTGTATCTTTCAGCTTTTCCCGGTTAGGGGTCGCCACAGTGGAACTCCGGTCCGCTAATGATTGGCAGTAGATTTTTACATACCGAGTTGCCGGCCCTGATGCACAAACTTCAACGAAGGTACGCCCATTCATGCATGTCTCCACACAGAAAATGCTTTAGCTGAGAATCGAACAGGACAACATCTTACTGTGAGGTGACAATGCTACCGCAGCACAACCACCGCAGCATATATTTGTTTTGACAATGTCTTTAATTTTATTGAATGTTGTTAATAGTAATAATATGAAGAAAGATGACCTGTATTTGTTGTGGACAATGTTAGCAATAGCCAGAAAATGTATAACTAGAAGATGGAACTCTAATGTAGCACCCACAATGGAAGAGTTCCTTTCATCACAGAAGAAATGCATACTAATGGAGAAAAGAACTAAAGAGTTAAGAACTTTTCCTAAGCCATTGGTTAATAGTCCATGGAGGAAAGTTTTGAATTTGATTGATACCCTACAGATGGAACCAAGCTCTTCCTAACTATCATAGTTTATATATTAACTTATTATTTAACTACAAATGTTTTTATCTGAATCCTTTTTGTCAGGCTGAATGTAAGTGCTGTAAATAGTTATTGAATGTTATGAATGTATTCAATTATTGTGCTATTTCATCAAATTAAAAATCATTTGAGTAAAAAAAGAATCTGCGTGGATGTTACAGTTATTGGATATGTCTGGTTACTTATATATCAAAGGTGGCATTGCACTAATGACAGGTCTGATGAAAGCCGATTACAATGGAACAATGGCTTCCTTGGATTTACATACCATATCTTTGTTTATAGGTTGTGCAACACAGAATGATGTCCACAATATTACAGACAAGTGACAGTTAGAGGCTAGATCACTGTCTGTGTTCATAAGTCACTGACTACCCAGTCAACTGTTCGAGGTGTGCTGGCAATACGATAGTAACCAGGGGTGTATGATTTCCCAAAGGATAGTATTGTGCATTTCTTGGTATTTAGTTTTAGCCCGCAGCTCTGACAACAACTAAATGTCTGTGTCAGCCCATCCTGGAGAATATTTGTGTCAGTGTAGGATTTAATGACAACTCATTTGCATGAAGTCTGCAATGACCAGAATGTTGGATTGTGCGTTGGCTTGACTTATGGACTTACAGGTTGGTCCTCCATGAGATGTTGCTCTATGTGTTGATATGTGTGTTGTTTTCACAGAGTGCATATGGGGCTGCTGAGGGTATTTGTTATCGGGACTTTCTCTATGAGGTGTTTGTGATTTATGTAGGTTATATGCCAGTGGTTCAGCTCCTGTCTGCTTTGGATTTTGTGTGATGGATGCAGCATGTGTACCACTGACTACCTTATTGAAATTAGGAGTACTTTTATGTGAGAGTTTTGCCTCCAGTGACATTGTGAATATACATCTCTCACATACCATATCAGTTTGTTTGATTATGATGTGGCTGTCAGTAAACATGGGCTGATTTCTACATTGCCTCAGGATGCCCATATCCACCAGGGTGGCAATGGTCACAGTGGGAATACTCATATCCATGGCAACAAATACTTTATTATTGATTAAACAGTTGTATTGAGAATATCACTTAATGTCACAAGTATCTGTTCTGCAACTATGGGGACAAAGCTTGACACTGCATGGTAGTTGTCCTGTGTGCAACTCGGTATTGGAGTTAATGCCATCATGGTATCCGAGAAAAATGTCACACAAGGTATCTGAGTCTATACAGAGCACTAACAAACACTGGAAAGGTAACTGATACCTACACCTTGTAAAGTTAAGGGTGGAGTATTTAGACAGGTATTCTGAAACAACACACTAATACAGCAGTGCATACTGAAAACAAACAATTACATTGTGAAGAATGTTGAAAATAGGTGAGTCATCTGAACTGCTGCTGCCTGGCTACTACTACTGCTGGGCTCAACTTGGCCTCATTCTGGTGGGACACAAAGCTCCTATTCTTTGTCTGTCACCAAAAGCAAATGGTTAGCACCAAACTCAAGATAAGAAGCAGGCCACAGCTTGTTCGTTGACCCACCCACCTGCCCCACATGATGCAAGGCTCTCTAGGCTTGTTGTAGCCTTTTCCAGGTAGATGCCTTGATTAGCAACCAGACAAATCATTTGACATTTGCATGTATTATGCCTTAGGTTCCAAGGATCATAGCAAGTGACTACAGTACTGACCTGATGGTGATTAGGAGCACAACTGCTGCATTGTAATATAAGGTCAAGTCTCAGGTAATAAAGATGCCAAAGGTTGCTCTATCAAGCTCCACAGTGGCAATGACCCATGTTAGGTAACAGTTTCACAACAAATCATGCAGCCTGCCCTTCAACAGTGTAATGGTGGTTATCTGTGTGAGTTGGATGAGAGGCCTACTGCAGAGGGGTGGCCACTTTTGGACAATGTCTCTGTCCCTCCCACATGTCCTAGGTATGATATACTGCACATTTATGTTCCCAGAAAACTAAACTATGTTTCCACATCATTTCACACAACATCAGTTTGCTGTCTGATTGTTTGACAGACATTGTAGACTTGCAAGTCTAATGTAATGACTGCAAAGTTGGTAAGTTTTCTGTGTATGCAAGGACATGCACATCCTCACTGCAAAGAGTGCCTACAGATAGTATGTTTGAGGCTGTGAACCCCAGGGGTGTTGCAGTATGACCCTTATAGTTGTACATTGTCACATTTGTAAGTATGCTGTTGCTATCCTGCCTAATAACAGGATTATGGGTCATGCGAGTGCCATAAGCCTGGTCAAGCAGAGTTCTTAATCTATCATTTTATCCCACACTGTCAGGTACTGTTTTACCTTAGAATGACACCATAAAAGTAATAACTTGTTACACATAAGCATCTGTCAGGCCACTGCCTAACCATGGCCTGCTGTGACATATATGTGAGCAATATTCTATTGCTAATGGCATTGTCCCTGACTGCTGCAGAGATGTCAACAGCGTTCCTGAATGTCTACTTCTACTCCACACAAACGCAATGTGTGAGAGATGCCTCTAGATTAAAAAACTTTAATCCCTGCTCTCTCAGATGCCTGTCAGTACATATGACAATAAGTGGGGTGCCAACATGCCCACTTCACCTCTTACTCCACCCAAACCCACATCACACATACCTACATATGCAGATGTCTATATCAGAAACATACCTAAGCACCTCACAAACAGAAACACAAGCACACTACATATAATACTACCTCTGCAGAACACAGTACACATATTAGCTAATGCACCACTGTCTCACTAGTCAAACTCTTACCACAAAATGCAAATTCAAACATATTAGTCATAGGTAATTACATCTGACTCACATTGATATTCCTCTCACCAGGCTAGATAAGGGAAAGGTCACGGTCAGCTGTCTGTGAGGTGCCAGGATACTGCATATCATACATATACACTCAAATCTATCAACAACAGGTGTTGTTATGACTACATCATAGTTCATGTTGGTGTGTAAGACTTGTGACATACCTCTCTGGACTATGTGATGACAGACATGACTGAGCTCTTGATCTATGTGTCTCAGGCAGGTATGCCCTTGGCTGACTGCTGCATTTTACCTTCACCTTGGATGATGCCTCAATACAAACAGAAGATAATTGACTTCTATAACAGGCTTAGCAGCTGGTGTCAGTCTAAGGGGATCCACTATCTGTCAGCCTGGGATGACATGTTCAGCAGACTTCAGTGCTTTGCCACAGATGATCTTCATCTGTCAACCATTGCATTTCAGCTACTAGCCAAGGCTATTGCCACTCCCAATAGTGCCCTTTTAGGTGGTGTCTTAAGGGCTAAATTTCCAATGTAAAAATGCCACGTACAAACAACTTCAAGGTTATGCTGCTAAAAGCTAAGAGTGTCAACAGGAAACTGAACTCAATGGAAGCTGTCCTCAAATTGGAACACGCAGACCTTTATGCAGTCACAGACAGCTGGTTCAAGGCTGTGGAGAGCACCACAGCCATACCAGGCTACACCTCCTTACAGATGTGCAGACTTCAAACTGAAGGCATGCGGGCTAATGGTGACAATGTGTATAAATATTCATTAAGGATACATACACACCCACATTGGATGCACAGTATGATTCCATGGATGCACTTCTGATGCTAGTGATTGTTTATGGGTCACCTATTTAAGTCATTGTTAGCTTTAGGAGCCCCTCCATGGATCAGGACACCCACTGCACTTATTTGGATCTACATGACTCTATCAAGATACATCAGACTCTGTGGTTTGTGATGACTTTTACTACCGACCAAATGAGTAGATTACTCATGCTCAAATTCACATGCCCAAAGGTTACTTGACTTCATTAACTCCAGTTCCCTGGTGCAGCTGGCTGACACCCCCACAAGGGGAGCTAACATATTAGATTGGGTGCTTACTGATATGGGTAACCACTGTAGCACCCTCACTGTGAGGTCCTCCCTAGTGAGATCGGATCACAAACCAGTCTCATTCAAAGTAGGTATCAAACCTTACACACACAACCCTTGCAGCAAATACACTGAAGAAATTCACCAGTTCAGATTATAACCTCCTACGAGATGGTATAAATAGCTTCATTGCACCACCTCCCTCAGATGTAACTGGTAACTATGCTGCATTATATACCAATGAATTATGCAAACACCTGTATGACCGCATTGACTCGACTGTGCCTCACATGAATACAACAAGCTCCTCATGGTGAAGCAAATCTGCCTAGTGGACAACTGCCAGTAACAGGCTTTACAATAATAGGAAGATGTTGTCTATAGGTAGGAGGGAGGGAGCCCCACTAAACTGAAAACACTCCCTTCTCAGCTTAAGTTAGCAAATAAGTGCTGTTGTGAAGTCCTTCAAAACAAAGTATGGGTCCAAATTAGCCTCCTCCACAAAGGACAACCACAAGGCATTCTATAGCTACATCTGCAACCCAAAAGGAAAGGCCCACATTTGTGCCAATCTCATGGTTAATGATACCATATATACAGAACCTGTTAACATAGCTAACCTGTTGGCTGGCAGGTTCTGTGAAACCATCACTGCCCTGTCCCCACTATATGTACCCCATGAGATCTCTACCACCTGTCCCCTACCTTGTATCTCTAAAGATCAGGTCAAAAATGGCCTCTCTTAGGACAAAAACACAGCATCTATGGGACCTGATAAGATCCCAAGCTGAGTCCTACATGGGCTTCAACATGGAGTGCTAACACCATTGGGAACTCTTTGCAATCATAGTGTAACCACCGGCTTTGTCCCAGCTGACTGGAAAACAGCCACCATTATTCCATTGCACAGAGGTGGTGCACCCACTGACCCCAGAAACTATATACCTATTATCCTGATTAGCCATATCTGCAAGGCATTGGGGCAAATAATCATGGACCTTATCAATAAAGATAAATGTAATCTCCTCACAATTCATCCTACACAATTTGGATTTGTCAAAGAGAGATGATGCTTGTTAAACCTGATGGACATCTCTGAGACAGTCACCAAGGACCTGGATGAGGAGAAATCTGTGCATACAGCCTACTGGACTTAGCCAAAGCATTTGACACTCCCCTACTCAGCCATCATTGGCATACTCACCCAACTAAGCATCAACCTTTATATCATTAGAGGAGTCATTCACTGCCTCAGTGATAGAAGTCATATTGTCAAAACAGGGGAATCCACCTCCAATAGCAGAGATGTAAGCAGTGATGTTCCACAGGGTTTAGTCATGGGTCTTCTACTGTTTGGAATTCATTTCTCCAAAGTACAAGCACAGAGTAAAAGTCTGTGGCTGACAAGGTTTCCTGATGTCTCCAAACTGGAAGCAGTCATATAATCTCCAAAGTATGTCAACATCCTACACGAGAGTCTTACTTGAACAAATGATTGTTGCCAAAGTCATGGCCTTAAAACCAATGCAAATATATGTATTATCATTGCTTTCAGTGACAGCGATGTTCCTACTAAGTACTACATCAGTAGCAACACCTGACATACATACTCAGGGTTGGGAGACCTGTGCACACAGGTTGACAGCTAACTTACCTTAGATCACCATGTCCCCACAATGGTAAGAAAGGCATTCTGTTATGCTCATGTTATAAGTGACGGCATTGTCTCTAGAAAAAGAAGACATTGTAATCTCCATGTACTCTTCCCTTAGCAAACCATTAGTTGAGTGCAAAGGCCCTTTTGATATGTACCTTTCCAAACACCTGCGGCAATTGGAGAGACCACATAGGTTCATCACAAGGGGAATTCAGGTCTTCAGCATCTGTCCATAGGGATCATCTGATAACACTGTCACTTTAGTGTGTGTCATACAGACTACTCAGAGGTGATCTCTACCTTGCATATGAGGCAATCTCTGACCCTGCTGAATTGGAAATGCTGCACATTCATAAGTCAAATGGTACATGGATTACTCACTGTATAGACTTTAACCTGGTATGTGACATTAATACAGCCTGCTGGAGAGAGAGAATTGTCTACCAGAGTTTAACACACCTTTGGAATAGACTCCTACATCATGTCAAACAGAGCACTTCACTGGCACTCTTTAGATGCAATCCCTATGATTGGATAGGTAACTGTAATTTCAGCATGGTAGTTCCACCTGGGTCTATCTTGTACAGGGGCAATAGGTGCTGATCATGTAAATAAGGGTAACAACTTGGCTAGGATTTTAAGGGCACTAGGACCATTAGCCTGGTAAATTCCAATGAGCCTGTGATCCCATAGGTTGATGTAAAATGCTCTGATTAACATTCACGCACACAAATATGGTTGCAGGGAGAATAGTGCCATGACCTACTTATGTTTACAGTACACTGCACAGCACACATACACTAAGTTGGGTAGAGTGAGATCAGAACCCTTACCTATCTAGGCTTACATATGGCAGATCACAGTACTTAACACATATACCACAGTTTAAGCCTGGCATTAGCATGGCTTTAGGTAGTCTTATGGTAGATAATATCAGCAGACCTTGTGGAGGACAAGTATTTGGAGGCCTGCATCACCTGCTAGGCCCAAAACATTGCAGAACCCTGTCAGTTTGTCAATGTGGGATTCATACTTCCTCTTAGGAAGTTACACAGACACACCTGAACACCACAGGTGGGCTGCAGTGAGATTAGAACCCCTACCTATCTTGTTTTATACAGTATAGATCACAGTACTTACCACACACACCACAGCATAAGGCTAACATTACTATGGCTTTAGGTAGTCTTATAGTAGATGGCATCAGCAGGCCTTTTGGAGGATGAGAGTTTGGAGGCTTGCATCAACTGCATTACCCAAAAAGTGCAAAGCAATGCCACATCAGTGTGATATGCGCACTTGCTCTTTTGGAAGATATCTACACACATATCGCAAGTGGGCCAGAGGGAAATTAGAACCCCTACCTACCTAGGCTTACATACTACAGATCACAGTACTTACTGTACATGCCACAGCTTAAGAATGACATTAACATGGCTTTAGGTAGACTTATAGTAGATGGCATCAGCAGGCTTTGAGAAGGATGAGTGTTTGAAGGTCTGCATCAACTGCAATGCCAGTTTTGAAGTCAGTGGGGTATGCACACTTGCTCTTTGGGCATGTATGTATATATATATATATATATATATATATATATATATAGATATATATATATATATGTATATATATATATATATACACATACACACACACACACACACACACACACACACACACACACACACACACACACACACACACACACACACACACACACACACACACACATGCACAAACTACAAATCACAGTACTTAATGCACACACCATGTCTTACATCTAACATTAGCATGGCTTTGGTTACTATTTTGGTAGATAACGTCAGCAGGCCTCATGGAGGATGAGAGTTTGAAGGCCTCCAATAACTGCAAGGTTCAAAAAGTGCTTTTATGGTAGATGACATCAGCAGGCCTTGTGGAGGATGAGAGTTTGGAGGCCTCAATCAACTGCAAGGTCCAGTGTAAAACAATGTCAGTTTTGAAGTCAATGTAGTAGGCACACCTGCTCTTTGAGGCAATATATACACACACAAAGTGGGCTGGAGTGAGATTAGAACCCATACCTAACCAGTGTTCCACACTACTGATCACAGTACTTAACACACACACCATGGCTCAAGTCTGTTTTGAAAATGACTTCAGGTGAAGTAATTCTAGAGAACACAAACAAGCCCTGTGTTGAACAGCTTGGGAGACATGCTGAGTCACTTTGCTTCCTACTGTCATCTGCAGCTAGTAGCCTAAAAGTCAAAACACTGTTTTGTAGCCTTGCTATGTGACAACAGCACAAATTTTGGGCATATGTATCTCTTTGCATTTTGATGGGCAAGCCTGTGGCAAAGCTAAATTAGCCCTGTCAATGTGTGTGCACACAACATAATACAGTACACACCTTGTTCAGTTGTTGATGTATGTGTGGTGAAATCCAGCAGACACAGGGGGCTGTAGTGAATATGGGTGTTGTTGCTGCCATAGATGTAAACATATGGCTTCACAATATATGTATGCATTCATACACTTTGTCATACATTTTCAAGGTTTCCACATTCTGTCTTAGGGTGACATGGTATGACTCACCACTGTCCAGATGTTAGCAGCAAGTACAGAGGTTTGACTCATACTTACATGTGTTTCACATGAAATTGTGGTTTGCTGTCAAATGTGACATCATTTACACATGACCTGAGAGAAGACTGCTAGAACTCTGAACTTCAGGTGTCCCAATAGTCCTCCAATGGTAACACATGTTATTCCATGCACTTCCACATATTTTTAAGTGCATTATCTAATGTTGAGCCCTTCCTTTTGGTCCTTCATCCAATATTATCAGTATTATAGTGCAGATTTACTCTCCATGATCTGGGTATGTATACAGCCATACACACACACACACACACACACACACACACACACACACACACACACACACACACACACACACACACACACACACACACACACATGCACACACACACATACACACACACATATATATGTACACACATATATATATATGTATGTATATATATATATATATATATATATATATATATATATATATATATATATATGGGTCTACTTCTGTATACCAAATTTACGCTTTGCTAAAAGTGAAATCAATTACACCACTCTGCAAAAACTACACTTACATGAAACTTCACACAGCCAAACCACAGAAAACCAAACAAGGAAGTATGCTAACATTTCCGGATCTTACCTTTTCCACACTGTAGTGCAATCTCAGAGTTGGTATATAAAATCAGCAGGGGGGTGTGGGGGGCACAGCTCCCCACATGGAGTGTGCAAGGCCCCCCCTTGCAAAAACATCGAGAAAGGTAAGTTTTTTTAGTTGACATGTTAAAATATGTAGAGTTTTTGTAAGATATTGCAAAAAAAGAGTGAAATCCCAAGATTGGAAAAACTCCCTTGTCAACCTCAGTAATAAGCTGAGATCCTTCATAAAATCCTCCAGAGCTAGTTAGAAAACAAAATTGCCACAGATTCTAAAGGCAATCACAAGCCATTCTATAGCTATGTCAAGAATCTCAATGGCAACACTCAGATCTGCTCAGAGCTACAGCACAAGGGCACTAAACATACGGAACCAGCTGATATTGCCAATATCCTGGCAGACAGGTTCAGCACAAATTTCTCTCCCCTCTCACCCTCAAAAGGGCCCATCTCTATACCAGATAAATGCCAAATCCCTGTAATCATGGCCACACAGGTGAAGAATGCACTTGCCAAAGGCAAAAATACAGCATCCATGAGACCTGACAACGTCCCAGGCTGTGTTCTGCATGAACTACAGAATGAACTGGCACCCCACCTAAGTACCATGTTCAATCATAGCCTCACTACAGGTTTTGTGCCTATTGAATGGCGCACAGCTACAGTGATCACACTCCACAAAGGGGGATCCACCATGGACCCCGGGATCTACCGACCCATTAGCCTGACGAGTCTGATCTGCAAGGCAATGAAACGTATCACCATGAAATTTATAAACAAGGACATAGGTAACCTGAAAACTCTGGACCCCGCCCAGTTTGGGTTTGTAAAAGGTAGATTATATCTCCTAAACCTGATTGACTTCTTTGAAGCAGTCACCAAAGCCTTGAACAAGGGTAAGGCAGCTCACACAGCCTACCTAGATCTCACCAAGGCCTTTGACAACATCCCCCACTTGGGTATTACTGATAACTCACAAAACTGGGCATAAACCCATATGTCACGTGGTGAGTGGCCAACTAGCTCACCAACAGAATCCACACCGTGAAAGTAGCCAATGCCAAATCCGTCTCCAGACTGGTGACAAGTGGAGTACCACAGGGTTCAGTCCTGGGTCCCCTCCTGTTCGGCATCTACTTCTCGGAAGTCCAAGCCAACACAGAGGGCTTATGGCTAACAAAGTTCACAGACAATTGCAAACTGGGGGCCATTATTGAATCCCCTAAGGATGTGGACATTCTACAAAAGGGCCTCACTAAGACAGATGTCTGGTGTCAAAACCACGGCCTTAAGCTCAATGCCAAAAAATGCATAGTTATCCACTTTGGGAAAAACCCTGTGCCAATGAACTACCACATAGGTGGTAGTCCACTCAACACCGAAAGTGTGATACAAGACCTAGGGACACAGGTAGACAGTAGTCTCTCCTTTGACAACTACATAGCCCCAGTGGTCAGGAAGTCCTTGTATGTGGCACACCTCCTCACAAAAGGTTTCTCATCCAGAAAAAAAGACGTCATTGTTCCCCTCTACTCATCCCTCATTAGACCTATTATAGAGTACAATGCCCCGTTTGGGATGTACCTCACAAGACATTTGCAGCAAATAGAAAGACCACAGAAATACCTCACAAAGAGGATCACTGGCCTTAAACAGATGCCCTATGCAGACTGCCTTAAGAAACTCCAGCTCTACTCTGTTGCATATCACCTACTCAGAGGCGATCTCTGCCTAATGCACAAAGCCATGTTAAACCAAGAACTGTTGGACATGCAACACTTAGAAAAATCCCAATTCCTGTGGGCCACATGCTCCAGAGACCTTAACCTTGTCACCACAATAAACAGAACTTGCTGGAGGGATAGGTTCCTGTCCCAGAGATGTGCCATACTCTGGAAAAAGCTACCCATTCATGTCAAACAGAGCACCTCATTTGCCCTGTTTGAGAAAAATTTGGACAACTGGATGGGGAAGAGGAAATTTACCCAGGGTAGCACTTCTGTGGCTCTGCTCAACAGGGGCACAAGTAAATAAATTTCTGGGTGGCTAAAGCCAGGGAATCTTTATGGCTAGGCTTATATAGGCCCTGGGGCTGATAGCTTAGTGCCTACCTATGAAACTATTTGCCATTTGGTTTTCCATGGTCTGGCAGTGTGAAGTTTTGTGTAAGTGTAGTTTCAGCAGAGTGGAGTTATTGATTTCAGATTCAGCAAAGTGTAAATTTGGTCTACAGAAGCAGACCCATATATATATATATATATATATATATATATATATATATATAAAAACATGTATAATTTTTAAACAAAATTGCATGAGGAGCAAAGGATTTTCACTCTGCTTAATGTGTATGGGTATGCGCAGTTGCATTTTTGCTTGTTTGTGGGTTGATAAGCAGTGCACAAATAGGCAGCGAGTTGCTTACATCAGAGACTTAATGTTCCATAAACTGGCTCCGGTCCACAGCTAGCTGTACTCCAGGCTGGGAGTATGCTATGAACAGAAAAACTCAAAGCTGGATCTACCTATTTACTCAGGTCCATAAATGACTGTGTGCTGTATCTAATATTCACCTTTCAGTTTATGTCCTCCAAATCTCATGTGCTTCATTTGTGATGTATTTATCAGCATATTATACTCCTGTGACTGAATGGTCAATTTAGTCAAGTTATTTAGCCGACATGCCCCATCTGTAACATGTGTAATTAGTATACCCAATTTCAAGTCATCTGCATACAGACTGTAGAACAACTCAAATGAAATGGATAGGTCTAAAGAGAAATCTGGACAAGTTTGGGCCTAGGACAGACCCCTGTAGGACACACTGACTCTAACCAATTATTTCACTTGTGCAATTACTGTACAATACTTGCCATTTCCTATATGTAAACCATGCAGCTATCCATCTTATCAAGAGTGCATCCATACCTAGTTGTTCTAGTTTATTGATTAGTCTTTTGTGTATGGCCCTGTCAAATCTCTTTAAATTACATCACAGCACAATTTTTCATTCATAGCTGTTATTATATTGTTATAATACATCATGTTGCAGGTGGTACTTAGACCTATTTTCAACATATGCATGCCGATATATTGTTTCAAGTCCCAACCTTTACAGTTCTGATACTGACTACTCGAATATTACTTAAGACTTTTTAAATAGGTCATGGATATGTGCCACAAATGCAAATGTGTAATTGATATGTGAAATAGGTTAATACTAGATTAGCACACACACATTCACAGTCTGTAAAACAATACATATTATTCCTTAACATGCCAAATATCTGAATATTTTGGGAGTAGAGCCCTGAACACCATCATATGAGCTACCTACCTTAGTCCTTTGAGCCACAGATCCTGCTTGATAGATAGGTGATCATTCATCACACTATCTGCATAAATATATACTTTGCTATTCTCAGTTAACTAACACATAATATGTAATTTCAAATTGTACATTATTGTCCTGATGCTATGTGACATACTAACTGTGTGAAATGCTCATACAGCATAGATGATTTATTGTTATGGCAGTTACAAGGTGGCACTGCTGTTTTTTTTTGGGGGGGGACAAAATCCCATGTTCTGCTAGGACACACACTAGTCTGACTATCATTTAAGCTCACTTTCTAACATGTCTCTTGAATGAAGTACCAGTAATCTGTTGCAGTAGGACTGCATGAATATTTCATGCATGAGGCCTACCAAATACAAATGGTGACATGTTAGTGGAATGGGTGTCTGTAGTCCCATGTGGATGTAATTTCTGTCCAAATACCCCAGTATAGTTGCCTGCATAATGTGCCTGGTCCATAGCTACAATGACATAACATAATGATTCACTATACTACTGTGTAGGTATGGACTTACCTTGCAAGTGCAGCAGTTGACACAACTGTAATTCAGGTCTGACTCTGTCTGATGTGAGCAGCACATGGCCAATACATGGATAGGTAAACGATGTGTGGTTTGGCTGTCATCAATTTTAATATTTTTAAGTGAGTAGGAGTAAGGTGTTAGTCCCTAGGTCCCCAGATTGTCAGTGAATGTGCTATGCTTTGTCTATTGCCAAACCCAGGGTGTACCGAGCACACCTATGTCTACCTACGGGGACATCACCAAGGGCTTCCTTCTGTGAGTCCTCCTGTGACTGTGGCTGTGGTGACCTACGCACTGTTGGGGGGGGGGCTGTGTGTCCCTTCCATTTGCTGATCCTGTTGCAGCTGTTTCCGCAGGATGAGATTGTTTAGCATAGCACATACTGTGACTATCTATGCACATGTGGCTGGAGTATACTGCAGGGCTCCACCAGATATATCAAGGCACCAAAACTGTGACTTTAGAAGCCCAAACACATGGTCTATGATGTTCCTAGTTTGTGCATGTACCTCATTATGGCATTCTTCCATGTGTATGGATTTCTGATGGATGTCATCATCCACAGTTCTAGGGCATAACCAGCATCTGCCAGTAAATGGCCCTGTGAGATGTCCCCCCTAGCAAACATCTGGTACAGCTGTGATGTGTGCCAGATATGGGAGTTGTGATAACTGCCATGGTTGCCAGCATACATATTCATGATAATCCCCTGGACATTGCATATGACTTGGCAGTTGATGGAGTAGTTTCCCTTGCTGTTAATGCAGATTCTACCCTGGTCACCAGGTGGTGCCTTGATGTATACATGAGTGCAATCTATGGCACCCAGTACTTCAGGCTAGTGTTCTGATAAAGTTTTTGATGAAAACGCCAAGTTGTATAAATAGCGTTAATGTCTGTGCATCATTTTGTCCTAATAAAATTCCTCTGTCTGACCTGGTTCTCATTTGGCAGCTCTGAGTGAATTGCGGATTGTTTCTTAGTTCAAATTTCACTGCCATCCTTTCTGTGGTTATTAGTGTTCTACATGGTAGAAGTGTTGCATATTGCTGACCCTCACCTAAGGGTCAAGGGGAAAAGATATGTGCTCATTGGCATGTTGGATCATAGCATCCAGAAATTGGTGGAGTATCCTAGATGCAGATGCCTGTGACACCCCATCATGTCCCCAGCTGGTCTTTGAAAAGTGTCTGTAACTGGTATCTTAAATGCTACACATACTTTAGTTTCCACTGGGATGGGTTCCTGTCTGTTAACGCTGACTCTAAATTGAGGGTGGCCACTGGGATGGGTTCCTGTCTGTTAACGCTGACTCTAAATTGAGGGTGGCAGAGCTCACTGAGCGCTTGTAATATGTTCCTGCCCACCCTGTATCACTCTACAATCTCCAACTCATGTAGCTCCTAGTCCTGAACACTCTTCTCCTCCTCAGCCTAGGCCTATTGTCATCAGCACCGGCAGCATTGACTTCAGCCTCTAGCACATACAGATGTAGAATAGCTGCAGCAGTCGCTATCATTATACCAGTTAACATTTCCAAGTCTGTACTCCAATGATTCAGAGTATTGAAGGAAAATCAGAATGTAGGGTGTATGCTTACTTTATACAGTTCTGCTGTAGGTCCACCATGGGGAATTGGCTAATTACTATGCAGTTCACCAACCTAGGATGTAATTGACATGATTTAAAGGTCCTCCTTTATTGTGTGATGTGGCACTATACACCATGTCATACAGCGTAGCTTATACAAAAGTATATATTATTAATTCAATATTTGTGATTTTACTTGACAGATGCATACATCATCACTGTCAGTCGGGTAGTCTGTACTTGCAAACATGCTACGCTATGTGGAGCACCACACACATGTGCTGAGCACTAAAAAAATCTTAAAAGTAACACAATACCCCCCAATGTCATCCACATCCAGTGGAAATATCAAAACCGTGTAGGAGCCTACACAAAGTGGATATGTGGACATGGTTGCTTCTTTTAGTGATCCAACAAAGGAACCTCATTTGCATACATATTTATTCTGACAGCCTTGAAACTACACAGTTCTTAGCTGTATAAGCTAAGTAACATCACAAATCCACAGTTTTATGGACCCAATGCAAGGTCCTACAGTACAATTGTGAAAACTACATTATAGATGTTATTTTATTTTTTTTCTGTTAAGCATGTTTGCACAATGCAGCACATAGCACAAACATACAGAAATTAGTTAAAAAAAAATTATTATTAATTTTACATATCCCCTTCCTTTTAGAAACATCCACAATGTATGTTTTGCACATGTATGTATGTGATCTACTATTCTCAGGGGAGTTAGGCACATATTTGTGGACTTTTACATCCCCTTCTTTCTGTGTAAATTCTTGTATGTGGAAAATTTCTGCGTACACTATGAACACGGACATGGAGTCTACACAGATTCCTTTCACCTTGTTAGATTGCTCTACCTGCCTCATTTGCATAAGATTCACCTGCTTAAGCAGAAATTTCCATTGCACAGAAGTTTCCCTGTTTGGGTGTGCTTGTGCACCACTATGCAACACTTACTGAATCTAAAAATGTTTGCTCTCATGTATACATCATGCCGTGATGCATAAACAAAAAAAAAAACACTGTATAGGCTTTACTGAAATCCCCCCAAAGCCTTGTTTTTTTTCTGTATTCGGTGTTCAGTGTTCAATATTACACAAACTGCAGGCCGCAGCAGAGACTATGGATAAGTCTGTCAATTATCAAAGAACTGCATAGACCCTGTCACCAAGCCAGCTGTCTAAATCAGCTTTGCACTTATAAAGACTAGTGGCCTTTTTAATCAGTAGTGGTAATTTATCCTAAAACCTACCACCCCTTTGATGAAAATATTGCTTCCTCAAGTTTGTATTATAAACTGAATTGTTCACAAAAATGTTTTATTCCTAATGCCATAACTTTGTTGTCTTATATCCAGATCAGTCATAACTAATATAGCAGCATCATTCATGCATTTGTACACAATTATAAAGATACCTCTCATAGCCTGTAGCATACAGAGCACAGGAACAATTGGGCTAATCAGTTCTTATAATTTAGATGTTTAAATACATCTATCAGTTTGGCATAATACTTTTGAACTTTTTCCAGCCTAGTTAACTGAGAACAATTATAGACATAAGCAGTTCCTGAGTATTCTATGAAAGGAATTAAACATCCTTACAAAGGAGAAATAAAACACTCTAATCACAACTTGAAATAGTGTGCTCAGTCTTGGGCTTTCAGATTGGTTACTTTATTTTAAAATCATTTAACTTTACTTATATTTAAGCCTCGCATTTGCAAATAGCTGCACATTGCGCAATGGGGTTTAGCACAGCTGTGCATAGCCGTGCAAAGAAGCAAGTGACTAGAAAGACAATTTTCCCTAGATATCTGCTGGAGAATCCTCCTACGCTCTTTTGCTTCACTGTGCACAGCACAGTTTCACACTGCTGCCCTGCAAGCAACTCATTTGTGCATTGTGAAGCACTGACATAGTGTTCTTCCCCTAGACCTCCATACAATAGCTGTTTTTTG
This sequence comes from Protopterus annectens, assembly GCF_019279795.1. Classification (NCBI taxonomy): domain Eukaryota; kingdom Metazoa; phylum Chordata; order Ceratodontiformes; family Protopteridae; genus Protopterus; species Protopterus annectens. The sequence continues at coordinate 575,010,612 of NC_056725.1, forward strand.
TTAGTCTTACAGCAAAACCTGGTCCATCTTTCCCACTCTCCATTAGTTACTATAGTATATACCCACCATAATGGAAGGGCAGTTTCCCACCATTTCTCCAGCCAGCTTGATTGATATGGGCATCCTGAGGCAATGTAGCAATTTCCTCATATATACTGACAATCAGTTACTCCTAAAAACAAATACAACATGTGAGAGATGTAGCTATACTATGAATTTGGAATCAATTCTCTCACATAGCAACAAACCAGATATCAAACAGATTGTCAGCACACACACTTCACCTCTTGCAGATAACATGGTCACAACACATAAATCCACATACATTGAGGTACTCACTAGAAAACTACCTAAAGATCAGAGACACCCCAGGCACAAACCTACTGCACACTGCAGACCTAACAGACTCCACTACACATAATAATGCACACAACAGTGTCTCAGCCTATAAGCCCCTAAGGCAAAACACCTCAAAACCAAATATCTTGGTCATAGATGACTCCATAGTGGGACACACAGATGTCCCCCTCACCAGGTTGGAGAAGGAGAAGGTCATGGTCAGCTGCCTGTCATGTGACAGAATCCATCAGATCACACACATACTCAAGTCTCTCAACAACAAGTATCATTAGGAGTCTGTCATAGTCCATGTTGAAATAAATGACTTGAGACATACCTCACTGGACTATATGAAGACAGACATGACTGAGCTCTCAGATTATGTATTCCAGGCAGGTATGTTCTGTCCCTATGCAGCATTCTACCTTCACCTAGGATGATGCCTCAACATAAACAAAAATGATTGACTTCAACAATTGGCTAAGCTTCTGGTGTCAGTCCAGGGGCATCCCATATCTGTCATCCTAGGAAGATATGGTCAACACACCACGCTACTTTGCCACAGATGCTCTACATCTGTGACCACTTGGTTTTTGGTTAATGGTAAAGGTACTTGCCTTCCCCATAGAGTCTTTTTTAGGCAATGTCATAACCAACAAATTCCTGATGTAAAAAAATCTACTAGAAACAAACTCAGGGTTATGCTGCTTAATGCTAGGAGTCTAAATCGGAAACTACACCCACTGGAAACACTCCTTTCCTTGGGAAGATGCTGATGTCTGCACAGTCACAGAGACATGGTTCAAGGCCAAAGACAGCACAGTGGCCATGCAAAGCTACAATGCCTTCCATACTTTCAGACCTCAAAACAATTATGAAAGAACCAGAGGCATAGGTGTATCCATCTTCATTAAAGACAAATATACCTCAAGAATAGTCAGACACTATGACTCCCTAGAGCCACTCAAAGTCCAAATAATTGTAGGTAAACCCCCTTCCGTATCATTGTTACCTATAGGTCCCCCATCATGAACCACGAGAACCACTCTGCCTACCCAGACCTACTTGAGTCATTCACTATGCAGCCAAAAACCTTGGTCATGGGTGATTTCAACTATCTTTCCATCGACTCGGAGTCATATATGAGCACAAACACACTTACCCTAAGCTTCTTGGACTTTGTTAATACAAATCCTCTGGAACAGATAGTCTGCACCTCCAGAAGGGGCTCAAATTTCTTAGACTTAATTCTCAGCAACATAGGGGGTCTCTTCACTACCCCTTTGTGTGTTGCCATCTCTGGTAAGGTCTGATTATAAATCAGTCTCATTCAAAGCAATGATCCTACTTGAACCCCCCCCCCCAAGAGCAAAAAGGATGAAAAATGTCTTCAAAGCAAACTATACTCCCCGTAAGCAATGGTATAAATAGTTTCAAATCCCCTGCTACCACTTTCAACAATGACTCTTATGCAGAATTGTGTAGAAATGCCCTTTATAAACACCTATACATGTATAGACTCGGCTGTTCCTGAACAGATCAAAACAAGGTCCTCACCAAAAAAAAAAAAAGAAAAGCCACCCTGGTGGACATCAAGCATAAATAGGTTCTACAACAAGCAGAGGAAACTAGTGTCTGAGAACAAGAGGGAATAGTCTCAGCAGAGGAAGGACAACCTCCACAGCTTGAAAAAGCAAATTTGATACATTGTAAAGTTCTGTAAAGCCAATTACAAAGCTAAACTAGCATCCCTAACTAAGGATAATCACAAAGCATTCTTTAACTATGTCAGAAATCTAAAAGGGAGGGACCAGCTTTATGCAGAACTAGTGGTGGACAGTATTACTGATACTGACCCTGAAGACATCACCGACCTGCTAGCAGACACATCTGGCACAAACTTCACCCCCCTTTCAACAGATATACCCCAAAGCATACCTGTCACCAGTCCTCTACCTAGTATCTCCAAAAAGCAGGTCATAACTGCACTCTCCATGGCCAAAAATACAGCCTCTATGGAACAAGATAACATCCCATGCTGCCTACTAAATGGCCTAAATAAGAACCTAGCAAACCGTTTGATACTCCCTTCAACCACAGTCTAAGTACTGGCTTTGTCCTATCAGGGTGGAAAATAGCAACAGTAATTCCCTTGTACAAAGGGTATCCATCAACTGACCCTGGGAACTATAGACCCATAAACCTAACCAGCCTTGTCTGCAAGGTCATGGAGAGAATCATCATGGACCTTATCAACAAAGACATAGGTGACCTTCAACTTTTGACCTGACCCAATGTGGCTATGTTAAGGGTAGATAATGCTTATTAAACCTGGTGGACTTTTTCAAGAATGTCATCGAAGCCCTGGATGAAGGCAGAAGAGTACATACAGCCTATCTTGACTTACCCAATGCTTTTGACACAATTCCCCACTCAGGCATCATTGAGAAACTCACCCAGCTGGGAATTAACCCATATGTCATTAGGTGGGTAGCCAACTGACTCACTCACAGAATGCATAAAGTCAGAGTTGGGGATTCCACCTCTACCAGCAGACCAGTTACCAGTGGTGTACCACAAGGCTCTGTGCTGGACCTCCTACTGTTTGGAATCTACTCCTCAGAAGTCCAGGGGAAAATAGATGGTCTGTGGCTTACCAAGTTTGCTGATGTCTGCCAAATGGGTGCAATCACTGAATCCCCCAATTATGTTGACATACTACAAAAACAGCTTACACAGCAAATGATTTGTGCCAAAGTCACGGACATAAACTAAATGCAAAAAAATGTGTTATCATCCCTTTCAGCAGAGGTAAAGTCCCTGAAGATTACAATATGAATAGCATCCCCTTTAGCTCAAACACTGCGGTGAGAGATTTGGGAACACAGGTTGATAGTAACCTTAATTTAAATTACCATGTGTCCACATTGGTAAGGAAGGCCTTCTACAGTGATCATCTCATAGGTAAGGGCATTGAATCCAGAGCTAAGGATGTTATAACTTTCATGTACCCATTCCTCATCTGACCACTTATAGAGTACAATTCCCCCTACTGTATGTACCTCGCCAGACACCTGCAGCAGCTGGAGAGACTTCAGAGGTTTCTCACCAAGAAAATTCAGGGCCTTCAACACATGACCTACATGGACAGACTGAAGGCCCTTTCATTGTATTCTGTATCTTATAGGCTGCTGAGAGGTAACGTGCCTGGTCTACAGAGCAGTCTTGGACCCTGCCATAATGGAAATGCTACACATCCGTAGGTCAAATGGGACAAGATGCACTCACTTTAGGGATCTTAAACTAGCCTGGAGAGACATATATGTTTCCCAGAGATTGCCACTCCTCAGGAACAAATTCCCAATTCACATAAAACAGAGCTCCTCAATTACCTTATTTAAGCACAAATTAGACAACTGTATGGGAGACCATAAATTTACCCCAGGGGTGTTACCTATGTCCCTCTTGGATAAGGGCAGTCAGTGCTGATCATAGAGTCATGGTGCAAGTATAGACCATACAACTTGGTCAATAAGAGAACAAGGGTATAACATGGCTAGGTTTATAAAGGCCCTAGGGCCAATAGCATAGTAACCTCCTATGAACTTATGAACTTAAATGTCTCTAATGACTGCATAGCACTTCTTAGGAGCCAATAAAAGATTGTATTCATACCTTAATTGGCTACCCACAATTAATCCTAAATCCCTAACCTTGTTCTCATTCAGAAAACATGGGTCATTACAATCAAAGTGTAATATTCAGATATACTGAAATTTAACCTGTGTTCTTACTTAGTGCCCAAGTTTGAATGGTATCCAGATATCCCTTTATTGTTCTTTGATCTTTTACTGAATTGATGATTGGCCTATTTAGGTGTCATCAGCAAGCTTACTTATTAAATTACTTTGAGTCAGAGCGTCAGACATGAAGATATTAAATTGAACTCTGAGGAACCCCAGCTGGAACCTTTCCCTCATTAGAAGTAATGCCCTCAGTTCTAAATATGAAGGCCCTCTCAGTCAACCAACCCTTAATCCACTTAATTACATACTAATTTATATCCAGTTTTACAAATTGGATAAGATTTCTCTATATGGCACAGAGTCAAATGTCTTGGATCAATCCAGACAGATTACATCTACTGTGCTAAGCATTACTATTTAAAGCATGTCATCATATGATGCATGCTATTGTATTTAGAGATGTATTTTTTTTAAAGTCAACTAACTTGGACCTCTCTGTGGTCTATTATAGAAGAAAGGTTGTACTATGGAACAATGAATGGAAAACCCCTGAAAATCAAAAACATTGAAAACCAATGCCCAAACTACTGAAGCTCAAAAATGTAAACTGAAAGTGTTTTTTACATAAGGGCAAGCCTTCCTGTGTATGTGGCACTTATATCTCAAAAAAGAAAGACTCACTGCCTGCACATATCCTTTAGAAAACAGTGGTCAGCATGCTGTTCCTTGACACCTTGTGCTTTGGGCAACAGACATTTGAGGAATTGCAAACTTGATCACTTGTAGATATACCCAGAAGAATGTATCACAGTAAGGAACCACATCTTTAATCCTTCATTTTGTATATGAAAAACTGAAATCATTTACACTTAGATAGCTGTAGAAATGAGACAAAAAAGTGATATACATAGACATGGACAGACATCATAATTTTTTTAATTTCTTGTCATACATTTATAGTTGCAGGAAAGCTGCAGATGAGTTTCAGTGACTGAAGGTAACAGATTATGAAGGTGATAGCCTCTTTAAGTAACCATGGATTTATCTGTGATATATATTTCTTCTATTAAGAATTTTTGTTCCAGTCCCTAATGCTTCAGCACTGTATAAGGTGAAGTAAAATAATACTTCACTTATGTAAAATGAAATTCATTGCATTTTTATTGTTCTTCTTAATTTTGCAATCAGTTTCCCCAAAATCACATATATATCCTTACAGATTAGAAATCAAAGAATGATTATGATGGGTGGCAGGCTGGAATAAAACAAATCCAGGTAAATACATTTTTTTATAAACTATGAACTTAACCTGCATGTATGCCGTCAGTTATTCCATTTCCATTATTTTATCACTGTTTCAAAGCTCCATCTTAACAAGTCATAAAATAATATGCATTGATGTGTTCATTGCACAGAGGAAAGTGTGACTAGATAGTTAAACAGTTCTGAACCATATTACAAAGCAGAGCAAGTGAGTCATGCTTGATAATGTTACTAAAACAATAAGCAGCACTGTCATCTGTAAGTAATTTTTGTACAGTAATATAGTTATACTGAGACCTTCCACTTTCATGTTCTGTCTACATGCAAATGTAGCCTATCTTAATATATCATGCTGCCAGGTCACACTGCAACCTTTTAGCCTTATAAGTACTAGACAACAAAGCGTTCGCATATGGTACACATTTAAAACATTACTCTCCAGAGGTGAACAGTCTTCTTCCTGTCATACTTACATCAGCTTATTCCACTTTTTTTGATAATAAATGAAAGAAAGAAGACACATTTTTGAGGAATTCATACCCTGTGCAGTAGAGCATATCAGGAATGGTAAATGTTGCACTTATATCACAGTAGGTCTTTCATTCTACCTCGATTTCCATGTGCAGAATATCTGAAATGGCTACTGGAGGTTCTTTGGTGAAGAGTTCAGTGACATAATCTTCAGAAAAAAAACACACACACACACACACACACACACACACACACACACACACACACACATATATATATATATATATATATATATATATATATATATATATATATGGGTCTATATTACATTATCGAATTTTCAAAACTTCGAATCTGATATGGTCAACACTATATAATCGAAGTCTTGAAACATCAAAAATGTAATAAAACACAACAACCTACAAAAACAAACCATTTAAATGCTCTAAGCAGGGGGCAAGTGCCCCTGAGCCTCCAACATGGGAAGGTGTGCCCCCCACACCCCCCGCTACTTAAATATACCAACTCCAAGATCACACTACAGTGCAGAAAAGGGAAATCTTCCCTTTCCGTGCTGTACGGAGACCTCTGTTAAAAGATTCGAAGTTCCAAGACTTTGATCATATGGTGTCAACCATATCAGATTCGAAGTTTTGAAACTTCGATTTTCTAATATAGACCAGATATACAGACATATATATGTACACACACACACACACACACACACACACACACACACACACACACACACACACACACGTCCCCTTCAATTTATTAATGGTTCAGAATGTTGAATTTTGTGTGGTCAAGACCATAAGACCAACATTCTGAAATGTCAAAATGTGTGTACTGAGATCACTATACAGTGGGGATAATGGAATTTGCCCTTTTGCCCACTGTAGAGCAATCTCAGAGATGATATATATATTACTAGCAGGATGTGTGTGGGGGGTTTGCCCCCGTTTCTGTATTTTTCAACATTTCAGAACATCAGTCATATAGACTCAACCACATGAAGTTCAAAATTGTGAAACGTTGATGTTGTGATGTAGATCCATGCATATATATTGTTTACTGCGGTGGGGCACTGAGTAACATTTGAAATTTACGTAGACAGACAATGTAAGGAAACATGTTTTTGCAATGAGGCAATTACCATGGATATGCTTTTTTTGCTTTGTACAACTTAAGAAATTAAAAATAATAATACTTTGTTACACAAACAGTATGTTGTTATCCATGGAATGCATGTGTAATAGTACTGCTATTATAAAACTATTTTCCAAGATCTACAATTATGCAATTCATTTTGAGGAATGAAAAGGAGAGGAGGTAGTAACAGAGCGGGGAGAAATTAGTAACAAAAAGAATCAAGGGCCGAGAAGAGAAATGCTTTGGTTTACCAGAAGCTATGTGAATCATGGGTGGGGGAAGGGGGTAACAGGGAGGGTATAGATAGAAGAAGGATTAAAGAGAAAAGTAGAAGAAAGGAAGTGTGATGACAGAAGTGTAAAACAGAGGGATGTGTTTAAGAATGAATATTAAAACTCAGCCACACAGTAGTTGACTTATAACAAAGGCACGCAAGCAGCTTTGTTATCAATTCACCATCACCTTCAGGCTAAAATCCAACATCTTTTAACAGTGCCACTCTGTTAAGAGTGAAGTGACTTTTCACAGTTGATAAATATTCTTCTTACCTGCCTGTATGTAGATAATGTGATAAAAGTTTTTATTTCACATAGGAGTTACAGTGATGTCAGCTCTAGTCAAAGATGCAAATAAAATACATCAAATTGCATCATATAGTAAAGAGGATAAAATGGATAAGTAATTTGCCAAAGTAAATTTTGCATCAACTATCTGAATTAAACCACCTGAAATATTGCCCTTAAATGTCCATGGCAGACCCTATTTCATATGCCATAGCACTTGTCATAATCAACTGTTCAAATGCATGAATGTTTGGACAACAGAAAGTGAAATTCCTATAGTTTCTTTGCTAGAATTTTAAAAACAAAAAGTTGCCTGTATTTAAATTTGGACCCATAATATTTTTAAGTATTTATATCATTCAGGTGTGTGTGTGTGTGTGTGTGTGTGTGTGTGTGTGTGTGTGTGTGTGTGTGTGTGTGTGTGTGTGTGTGTGTGTGTGTGTGTGTGTGTGTGTGTGTGTGTATGTAAGTGTGGTCTGTTTACATATATCTATATGTGGATCTACTTTGTTTCGTTGAATCTCATTTCACTGAATTTTGTTTCACCCCGACCACTTCGCTGAAAGCACAAATTACTGAAAACTCATTTCACTGAACTTAATTTAGTATATATGGCACTGTGTAGAGTACTGTATGGCAAGTAAAAAGGTATATTCCCTTTTCCCCACTGTAGTGTGATCCTGGAGTTTTTATATATAGTTAAGGGGTTGGGGGCACAGCCCTGCACATTGGGGGTGTGTGTGGGGTGTAGCCCCCCACCTTGTTCGTTTTATATTGTATTTTACCAAAAACTTCAAAACAATACATTTTAAACAATAGACATGCATAGTTTCAACACGAGTGACTAACTCTCTCCAGAAGACAATATGTACTTAAACTAAGTAGGGGGCTACACCCCCCCACCCCCATCAACTATATATACTAACTCCAAGATTGCACTACAGTGGGGAAAAGGGCATATACCTTTTACTTGCCTTGCAGTACTCTACACAGTGCCATATATACTAACCGCAGTTCAGTGAAATGAGTTTTCAGTAATTTGAGTTTTCAGCAAAGTGGTCGAGGTGAAATGAAATTCAGTGAAATGAGATTCAACAAAACAAAGTAGAGCCATATGAACATAAATGTAATTAGACAAGTGTCTGCATTTACATGAACTTATTAACATTTTTGTGCATTTCTTTATATACTTTATCTGTATTATATTTATTGGTATTTTTTCCATTTCTGTAGCAATAACTTCATATAAGTATTTCTGCCTGCTTTTGCATGACTGAAGGTGAAATAAAGCAAAATGATGAAGAATCCAAAGCCTGAAAGAGAGGCTTATTAATCCCATGCCCCTCCCTCCTCCCCCACCATATGCAGCTTCATCAGTGGACTTCTGAGCAGTCATTTGGCTGTACTAGGAGTTATAATTGTAAATAAGTTACAACAGCTATAAGTTACAGCATCGCTACTGTGGACGTTCCCTATCCTTGATGCAGCAGGAACAGAAACATCTATAAAATGCACTTTGGTGGGACTGACTGACTGGTCATCATTAGAAAAAGAGGAGGCAGCCATACAAAAGTGCCACAAAATCACCCATTGTTCTTCAGCACTGAGAACAACCCTCACTTTCATCTCCACTGCACAATGAATCCTTTGTTTCCAAACCAGTAATATGACTACCTCTGGCAGCAGAGACGGGCATGTGAAGCAGCCTGCATCATCTGTGTCAGGCTCTACAGAAGGTTCAACAAGGAGCCATAAATTTACAAGAAGGCAAACGTATTTGAATTCTGTATATGTAAATCACTTAGACTAAGAGGAACAGGAGAACCCAGAGCTATTAGAAGCATACAGCTTACAGCCACTGCTCGCCATCATTCAAACACACCCACACAGCCCTTGTATGCCTACTGTATGACCTCGAACAAGTAACTTAACCAGATATTGTTCTCAGGTCACCCCTGAAAAGTGACTATGTGTCCAGTGGGCCTGCCTTGCTAACAAATGGGAATACAGAAAAAGACTCAATCACAATGACACCTCCAGTCAGGTCAGTATTTCCTCAAAGTCTAAATCTCAAAATGCACTCACTCGAGGCACTCCTTAAAATGGAGAACATCGTTATCTGTGCAGTGACTGAGACCTGGTTCCAGGCTCCAGAGAGCACCCCTGGACTACCAGGCTATAACTCATACCACACTTTTCGGCCATGTAACCTGGACCAGAACACCAAAGGCGGAGGTGTCTCTATATTCATTAAGGATATCCACACTTCCAAGCTAGTTGCTCAGCATAATGCAGCCGAGGTTATCCAAGTGCAACTAAATCTGGGCAAAACTGCAATCCAAATTGTAGCTTGTTACAGATCACCCACCATGCCCCAGGATTCAAACTCCTCTTTTCTTGATGTACTGGAAAATATTAGGGTTCAACCAAAAACCCTAATAATGGGGGATTTCAACTACCTCGACATTAACTGGGAAAACTGCTCATGTACCAACTCCTTCACTCAACGCTTTCTGGAATTCATAAACTCCAATGCCCTGGATCAACTTATCCACACCTCCACCAGGAGCAACAATATCCTAGATCTAGTTATTACCAATATGAGTGACCAGTGTTCCACACCTGAAGTCAATGCCTCATTGGTCCGATCCGACCATAAGCTAATTACCCTAGATATCCACATCCTGCCTCCACCCCCCCATTAAGGAAACCATGGTAAAAAATGTCTCCAAAGCCAAGTTCATGCTTCTTAAGACAGAAGTGGTGAACTTCATGACACCCATGCAGATGGACAATACAGTTATGACTACTGAATCCTACACAATTGCACTTTATAAGCACTTACATGAGTGCATGGATCGTGTTATCCCAAACAGAACCAAGACGCTATCCTCCAAAAAAAAGGAAGCCAATCTGGTTGTCCCCTGCCATAAACAAACTGTACAACAGAAGGAAGAAACTCTTGCAAAAGAGAGTAAAATCCCACAAGTGGAGGAGCTCCCTGGTCAGCCTCAGTAAGAAGCTGCGATCCCTGATAAAATCCTCCAAAGCTAGATATGAAAACAAAATTGCCACTGATTCTAAAGACAACCACAAAGCATTCTATAGCTATGTCAAGAATCTGAATGGCAACATTCAGATTTGCTCTGAGTTACAGCACAATGGCACTAAATATACAGACCCAACTGATATTGCCAACATCCTGGCAGATAGGTTCCGTGCTAACTTTACCCCCCCCTCACCCCTTAAAGAGCCCATCTCTATACCGGAAGAATGCAAAGTTCCTGTAATCACGGCTGCACAGGTAAAAACCACACTCTCCAAAGCCAAGAACACAGCATCCATGGAACCAGACAACATCTCAGGCTGCGTTCTACATGAACTACAGAACGAACTGGCACCCCACCTAAGTACCATGTTCAATCATAGCCTCACCTCAGGCTTTGTGCCTGCTGAATGGCGCACAGCAATGATTATCCCGCTCCACAAGGGGGGAGCCACCACGGACCCCGGGAACTACCACCCTATTAGCTTGACAAGCCTGGACTGCAAGGCCATGGAACGTATCATCATGGAACTTATAAACAAAGACATTGGTAATCTCCAAACTCTGGATCCCACCCAGTTCAGGTTTGTAAAAGGCAGATCATGTCTTCTAAACCTGATAGGCTTTTTTGAAGCAGTCACCAAAGCCGTAGACAAGGGTAAGGTGGTTCACACAGCCTATCTAGATCTTGCCAAGGCTTTTGACACCATCCCCCATTCTGGAATTATAGATAAACTCTGTAAACTAGGTATAAATCCCTATGTCACAAGATGGGTTGCTAACTGGCTCACTGACAGAACCCACACTGTGAAAGTAGCTGACTCCAAATCCGACTTCAGACCAGTGACAAGTGGAGTACCACAGGGTTCAGTCCTGGGTCCTCTCCTGTTTGGTATCTACTTCTCTGAAGTACAGGCTAACACAGAAGGTCTTTGGCTAATGAAGTTCACAGATGACTGCAAACTAGGAGCTATAATCGAAACTCCTAACGATGTGGACATCCTATGAAAGGGCCTCACTGAGACAGATGCCTGCTGTCAAAGCCATGTCCTCAAGCTCAATGCCAAAAAGTGCATTGTCATCCCCTTTGGTAAAAACTCTGTACCCATGAACTACAACATAGGCGGTAGTATACTTAACACCGAAATTGTGATAAGAGACCTTGGGACACAGGTGGACAGTAGTCTCTCCTTTGATAATCACATTGCCACAGTAGTCAGGAAATCCCTCTACATGGCACACCTCATCACAAAAGGTTTCTCATCCAGAAAAAAAGAGGTCATTGTTCCCCTCTACTCATCACTCATTAGACCCATTATAGAGTACAACGCCCCTTTTGGTATGCACCTCACAAGATATCTACAACAACTGGAAAGGCTGCAGAAATACCTCACAAAGAGGATTACCAGCCTCAAACAGATACCCTATGCAGACCGTCTCAAAAAACTCCAGCTTTACTCCGTCGCATATCGCCTACTCAGAGGTGATCTCTGCCTAACATAAAAAGCTATGTCAAACCCAGAGCTGTTGGACATACTCCACTTATAGAAATCCCAGTCCCTCTGAGCTACATGCTCTAGGGACCTAAACCTTGTCACCACAATAAACAGAACATGCCAGAGGGATAGATTCCTGTCCCAGAGACTTCCCATACTCTGGAATAAACTACCTATCTATATCAAACAAAGCTCCTCATTAGCACTCTTCAAGAAAAATCATGATGAATGGATGGGAAATAGGAAATTCACCCCAGGGATCACCTCTGTGGCTCCGCTACAGTGGCACAGGAAAATAATTTTCTTGGGTGGCAAAAGCCAGGGTACCTTTTTGGCTGGGCTTGTATAGGCCCCAGGGCCGATAGCCTAGTACCTACCTATGAACTTATGAACTTAATTTACGTCATCCTTTCTTCTTCCTAGCTAAAGTTACTCTATGCAATGCTTGGTATCCCTTCATGAGTCCCTGGATGTTTTGACAAAACATGTTTAAATCCATTTTAAAAGTCAGTCTTGCTGGTTTCGCCAAACTGGTTCTATATTCTGGCCTTCACATCAGGACCATTATAGTTGCTGCCTCCCTAACATGTCTAAATCTTTCAAAAACATCTTGGGATCCCTATGCATTACATAGATTGTGTATTTCTTTAACAAGAAGGCTTCAGTTATTTGCTGATGCCCATCATCAGGTCTTAGGGTTACTGCCATGACAAGAATCTATCAACTTACAAGCTCAACTCCTTGTTACCACCTAAATTCTAGATGGCCATTTTGATGCCATGCTTCTGACCTCCACTGATGTAAGGGAGAAGTACTTTCAGAAGCTGGAGTTGAACTTCTCCCCATAAAGCATATTCTAAGCATTCCTAGGACATACTTACTGCATGTTTGGGTTTCCTATTTTTAGCAAGCTGCTTCCCAGGACATCTGACCCAACTCAACACCAAGTGATCATCTGCTGACAGCTGAACATCTCTGCTGAGCTAAGTGTCCAAACATATGGACTCAAGTGTGGTAAAAAACAGCTACATAGTTAGCCAATGTCCTTTGTCTAAAGGTAGCATTGCACTAAGCACACTTATGAGCATTTCAGCTTTCAGACAAAGTGCTTATTATAAATGTATACGTCTATCCCCAAGGAACAATAGCAATAAAAAATTTAGGTTCAGATCAGGCAAGTTACTCATCTGAGTTACACCCAGAAAACTAAAGAATTACTATGTTGTACCTCTCAATCACCAGGTCCCTGGTCTGAAATTATACCAAATACTCTTAATAGCTGATATTTTAATATGTACTGACAACTGACAGTGCTTTTCTTTCTGCAACTCATTTTCATATTGAAGCATCTATCTCTTCTACTGCCAAAAATTGCAAGTGCACCAAACTCGGGTATCCCCATATCAGACAAAGACCTTGTCCAAAGGTCTGTTACAAATTAGGAGAGACACCATTCTGATTACTTTGTGAAAATTGGTCCTACCTTTAGTCAGAAGGGAAAATGTATGTATATATAAGAAGGCTAGGGTGTCCATACATAGATTTCCTTTAAGAGGTTTAAAACATATATTCTTATCAGCAAGTAGGAAAGAATAGCCTACAAATTGAGCAATCAAAAAGGTCATGCTCTCCTTTTATAGAAGTAAAGCAAACAAATATTATTTTAAAATTCTGGGCTTTCTCATATCAAGTAGTTTGCCTTAAAGGGATGGGTCCACATAAAAATAAAATATGATGGATATACTTATTGAAAAAATAGAGCATCTTCTGCGTGGAGACATGCATGAATGGGCATACCTTCATTGAAGGTTGTGCGTCAGGGCTGGTAACTCGGCATGTAAAAATCAACTACCAGCCATTAGCAGACCGGAGTTCCACTGTGGCAACCCATAACCAGGAAAAGCCGAAAGACACAACAACAACTTATTAAAAAAAATGTATGTTTTTGTTCTTTTGACTGGGCTTTGAAGCCAGTTATGTTTGGCATGCACACTGGTATATCGGCGTTTTAGAGAAAGTTCTTAATTGTTGACCATGTATATAGTACAATCTAACACCTTCAGAATAACTTTTCCGAAAAAAAGAAAATGGGTTTTGTACAACATATGAGTGGAACATAATCCTTTGGTACATGCTTATTACTACATCAAACTGGACTACATTCAACAATAAATAAACAAATAAATTAATGAACATAACTGCATACACAATTGCTTACAAGAAGTAACATTCCAAAGTAAGGGGTGAAATAGCCCATTCAATTCAGAACGGTATACAACATTTGTGCCAGAACAAACTGAATCTGGTGAAACAGCTGAAAGAAGTACCACAAGTACTCTAAAGCCAGATATTGTAGACAGGCCTTTCTGACAATCTGTGGAAGAAAAAATGTGTATAAATATGTATATATATATATATATATATATATATATATATATATACATATATATATATATATATATAAATATATATATATACATATATATATATATATATATATATATATATATATATATATATATATACACACACACACACACACACACACACACACACACACACACACACACACACATGTGTGTGTGTATATACACACACACACACACACACACACACACACACACACACACACACACACACACACACACACACACATGGACACACACGCACACATAGTCATCTCTCTCTGTATATACATTATATATGGATTTCTTTCCTCAAAATACTAAAATGCTGGTGATCCAAGCATTGACTGCAAAATGTTGGATATCCATATGTTGACATGCTACAATGCATGCATCAAGAAACATCCTCTGCGCATGAAAATTTTAAAAGCAAAAAAAACATAATTTTTTTGCATGGGATGGGGGAGAGGCTTCCCTGCACCTTGCATGTGGACACACTGTTTTAACTGTATCTATTAATTGTAATATTGCATAAAATCAGGTAAAGGGTGTTTTCCCCATCCTGAGAATGATGTGATCTTGCATGTCTGTCGACAATCTGTTTAGTTGTCCAAATGCTGTTGACTAGACAGATGTCAACCAAAACTATTTTAGACAAAAATCAATGCACATGTTTATCTGTATATAAGCAATCCAGTCTCTTACATTCAGGAATCCTTTTTTTTTATTTTGAAATTTAGTTCTGATATTTAGATTCCATAATCTGGCTAATCAAAAAGGTTCTGAAAATGTGCATGTAGAGTTTGATACCCATTTCCTATGTGTTACTTTACATTTACTTATGGGCAGACAAAGACGCAATCCTCAAGCCTCATTTTCTTGAAATTCAACCTACTGAGGATTGAAGCTGCTCCAAAAGAAATCACTGATGAAAATGTTACACATTTGTAAATCAAACTGCATGAGGGTCACTCATTCCAGGGATCTTAAGTAGCCTCTGACATAAGCAAATCATGTTGGAGAGACACCTGGTCTCTCAGAGACTACCCCTTCTCTGGAACAAGCTTCCTATTCACATCAAGCAAATTATTTCCCTGACCCTCTTCAACCACAACCTAGATCAATGGATGGGTAATTGTAAATTTACTCCTGGGGTGGTGCCCATGTCCCTCATGAAAAGAGACAGTCGGTATTAGATACCATAGAATAGGTTCATACCTCTGTGAACTTCTTTCACCTAGCTATTGAAAATTGGGATACTCAGGTTAAATATGGCTAGGCTTGTAAGGGCTCTTGGGCCATTAGTCTAGTAATCTCCTATGAATCTATGAATCACTGTTGGCATGTTGTGTTAGCTATGATGTCCTTTTTGTGGGAATGTTCTCCTCATTCGAGTTTGTGCAACCATGCAGTTGGTATATATAAGTTCAGCAGGGGGTGGGAGGGCTTGTTTCTCCCCATCATGAGTGCAGAGGAGCCTACCCCCCTGAAAAAAACACTTAAAAAGTGGGGTTTTTTTCAGTTTTTTTTTTTTTTGTTTTTCAGGGAATGACGTTTGGGGATTCCAATCCTCATTGGTTTAATCTTTGTCCACTCAAAGTGGAAGCTTTATTTTATACATCTGTTTAGTGCTCCATTTCAAGCCCAGCTTAGGAACTCTGTCTTGTCTAGTGACTTCTTCAGAGTCCCACAATAGGCAAATAAAGGTGTAAGAAATCAAATCCTGATCCCTTAACTAAAAGATGCAGCTTGTTGACAGCTGAAAGCATTAATACTTTGCAATAACTGCCACTGATTGAAAACCATCAGCTTAAAGAATATTTATGTCAGATTCAGGACTCTCACCATACTTGGACCTGTAGTGGGTTTAGAGCAAACTTTTATTCATAAGCTGACAAAATCAAGTCTTGCACATATCTGTACTATTGAATCTATCACTTGCGTTATGATTAACAGTTGCATGAAAAACCCTAATGGAGTTAAGCTGTTTTCCCAAATTACTCTGGGGCAAACATACTGGGATAGGAAAGTGACATGAAAGATGTTAGCTGAATAGAAAGCCCAGAAGCAACACTGAAAATCTAAACTTCTGTCTCTGCTTATTGTCATGTTCTGTGTTGAGTTCTTTTGTTCTCACTCTGCCTTGTTTTGCCCAATCCTATAAAATACCAGGCTAGGCCAATAAACATATATGTGTCTTGGAATTCAGTGTTTGATCTTTTACAAAAGAAAATTAAGATATCTTTAAAACATTGTCTTACAATTTATTAACATGCCGCATTTTTGTAACAAATAACAAAGTTGTTTTTGAAAAAAAAAAATATATATATATATATATATATATATATATATATATATATATGCATATGTGTGTATGTGTATGTAATAGAAACAGTGCTTGAGCTTTTCATACAGTAACATACAGTAAAGTTCTTTTTGCTTGCTATTTTTGTCTCACTTCAAAAGCTGAATTATTGTGTAAGAAAGTGTAAGCTCTTTGAAAAAAGAAACTTGTGGAAAATACTAATGGGTCTAAAATAAATGAAAAGAGAAAGGATTTCCTCTGAGTCTTAAAATAATATTAGTATTATATGTCAGTTTTTCTTTAACATCAACTTATTTGACTAGTTTTTGAACCACCTACAGACAGTAGCTTATTTTTCCACAGGCGTGGGCACCTGAGATGTTTGCCTGATGGATTAGAAACCTGTAAAACTCTTTTAAAAAGTAACCCTATACACACGCTAAGACAGCATTTATAAAGTTTAGTCCAAAGTTACTGTTTCTTTTTTGAAAAGAAAACCTCTAAGCATCTGGAAAAAACGAGATGTCTGGATTATGTTTAGTATTGTAGATCTGAGGAGCTGTGCTCATCAAAGTTTTCCTGGTGCTGCACCCTGTTGTTTCTGTGGTGGCTTAGAGGTTCAGCATGTCAGACCAAAATAATTCTTGGCTAAAGAGGAAAAAAGTTTTCTCACAAATTCTGCAGTGTGTATGTCTACACTTGTGTGTGTGTGTGTGTGTGTGTGTGTGTGTGTGTGTGTGTGTGTGTGTGTGTGTGTGTGTGTGTGTGTGTGTGTGTGTGTGTGTGTGTGTGTGTGTGTGTGTGTGTGTGTGTGTGTGTGTGCACATGTGACTCTCACACAATGAAAGTAGGTAACAAAACATGTTTAACAGTAATGGAGAATAACTTCTTGTTCCCTGCACTGGGTTATCAAGACTTACCAGTTCCCAGAAGTATAAAGTTAGCTATAATATTATATATATATATATATATATATATATATATATATATATATATATATATATACATATATTTTTGGCTCATAAAATGGGTTATGTGTATTTACAACCCTCACAAAGAGGATTACTGGCCTCAAACAGATGCCCTACACTGACCGTCTCAAAAAACTCCAGCTTTACTCTGTAGCATATCGCCTACTCCGAGATGATCTCTGCCTAACATATAAAGCTATGTCAGACCCAGAGCTGTTGGACATGATATAACCAAAGAAATCCCAATCCCTCTGAGCTACATGCTTTAGGGACCCAAACCTTGTCACCACAATGAACAGGACATGCTGGAGGGATGGATTCCTGTCCCAGAGACTTCCTGTACTCTGGATCAAGCTACCCATCTGTGTCAAGCAAAGTTCCTCATTAGCACTCTTCAAGAAAAATCTTGATGAGTGGATGGGAAATAGGAAATACACCCCGGGGATCACTTCTGTTGCTCTGCTCAACAGGGGCACAGGAAAATAACTTTCTTGGGTGATGTAAGCCAGGGAACCTTGTTGGCTAGGCTTACTTAGGCCCTTGGGCCGATAGCCTAGTACCTACCTATGAACCTATGAACCTGATTATTTTAAGTTATATTTTCTTATATTGAGTTGTACTTAAACTGAGTTTAGACAATTTGTAATAATGCATTGCATATTTTACTTGTTATGTGAAATGTATAAGCTGAATTATATAATTTTTTCAGTTAGAACATGGCAAGTTTTGCAGTCATTTTACATGTCTCAGTTTCATTTTTTTAATGGCTTTGTGTTAAATGTATTTAAGTTTATGCCATAGATTGTAGTACTCCACTTTGTAATATCTGAAATGTTAACTCTGTACACAACAGTCTTCTTTAACAATGCTGCAAACATACTTTTACCATTTTTGATCACCAGCTCTTGTCCAAATGTTAAAAAGTAAATTTTGCCATACCACAGTTGATTTCAGAGTTTTATTTTTTAGCTTTGGACCAGGATTATCATTTGTCATTTATTCATAACAACATGAGGAGATGGTACCTTGTGAACTTTTTGATCACCTTAAAAAGGGTCAGGAGATGCAAGATACTTGAGTAGAAAGGCAAACCTTTAGATAGAAATAAGTCTACATAACATTCACCTGTAAATCAGAATTTACAGCAGAAATATAACTCAGGCTAGATAGCCTATCTGGTGTTGTAGGTTCTAAATCCTGAGGATGCATAAAAAGCTAAAGTCAACTATCTTGTGTTATTTTCTTTGGCATAACTTCATTATTTTTTCTTACTGAAGTGGGAAAGGGGAAAACATTTTACTACACTATACTACTCTTTTTTGTCCCACCATTCTATGGTTATTCTGTTCCCAGTGTGAGATTTTGCAGCACTTACTTTGCTTCTATAAAGGTGGTCAAAGCAATAGATTACATATTCCTAGGGATTCAATAAACTTTGTGTAGGCTTCCCACAAAGTCTACATGGAATTTACATGTTTGAGCAATGAGTAGCAGCACTCACTGCACATACATGCCGTATATCACATTTAAATGTAATTCAGTGGTTGCATGGCCAGCAACAGTGTTGTTGGCCAGGAAACCATGTAAAGCAACATGAGCACCTGCAGACATCTACATCTGTTTACTTATGGGCAAACTATGTCTGTGGGGTTGCACAAAAAGCCACAATGACTACAAGGTTTTTAATAAAGTAATGTATACAGTTCCAACACACTACATGCAAGTGTATACAGTGCAGAGTAGTGTGGAAACCTGTTTTAGACATACTGAGTAAAACTTTTGTAACTGATCAGCAAGGGTACATAGACTGCATTCTAAATAATTATTTAGGGGAAGCGTGTGTATTGAAAAGAGACACACAGATGAATTGTAGGAAGACAAGTGAAATATGGTAATGTGCAGCAGATGAGGGCATGTCATTGTACATACACCACAAAGACAAGACAGTTGTAGCATGAACACTAATCACATATCTACATGATACAGTACAAACTGCTGTGCATATTTCCTGTATGGATATAGACATATCATCACACAGTTTTTGTATATTATGTCACATATCAATGGAAAGGATTCTTTGTGATATAATGATGCTGATATGAACAATGTATAGGACATTTATCAAGAATGGTTTATACAATAGAGTGTAGGTACATATTGTAAAGCTCTGCAAAATATGTTGCCTGAATATGAATGTCATGCCAGCATATGTCGGAACCAAGTGGGACACATAGTAAGTAACAGGTTCTTGTACAGCAGTAGACAGAAGCACACACAATCATGGACAATATTAGCATAATACCACCATTAATCCGTGTCTTTGACATAACATCTGTGATTGTGAGTGATTATAGATGGTTCTGCAAGAACACACTTGTACAGCTGTCAAGATTTATCAGCAATCTATGAGTGGAATCAAGAACACCTTCCTCACAAATGAACATCTTCCAGAGGTGTTAGGAGGGACACTATTACACCTATATTTTAATTACAAGCAATCCTGGCTAGTTGACAGATGTGCAAGGCAGATATATGGCACAATCCACACTGTCATGTATGTAACCCATGCCATCAATGTTGTCAATCAGCTATGTATTTACTGTGAGCATCGCAGAAACATGTATCACACATGCATCTTGTACAACACTTTGAAGAGGGTGGGCTTGCATCATCAACCACCAATGGTTATGCAACAAAAAAAAATACTTAGGTATGGCCAATAAGATATGTGGGAGGTTACTGTGGCAAATGTGGTACACTTCAGAAACTCATCTCTATAAGATGTGTTGGGAGGTACATGAAAAAGAGTGCATTCTACTCAGTTATTGGTGTTATGAGGGCTGAAAACTATGGAGCTATAATTCCCTTTAATGTGGATGTCCCACACATACTCAGAGGTTGTGCTACATACAAGGGAGTAGTCACCACAGTGGGCACAGGCTGGTGGACATTCCACATACCATCTACCTGAGTACACAGGTCAAATACCACTTGGTCTGCTGATAGGGGTATGCTGTCTATATTATAATTAGGCTGTGTATTTGCTTTTATAATAACACTAATTCCCCCCATGGTTTTTGATAGTCTACTGTGTCGCCATGTCTGTGGCAGCAATCCTTTGTGTGTGTTGATACTGTGTATTATATCAATACCAAACCTGGATTCAATGATTAGCCACAATCTGCAGTCCTCCACAAAGCTGGTTGGAAAAAGGATGTGAAGTCAGTCTTGACATCTGAGATTTAAATTATGAACAGGAAATGACCTAGCAGAGAACCCTGAGGTATGGACCTGCTCATTGGACTCTAGATATAGGTCACTTCACACACTTCAACATATTTTTCTGTCATGTATGTGATCCAGTGATCTATCCACTTGGTAATGTAGGTGTTTATGGCCACTTATGACAGTTTCCCAGCAACACCTGAATATGGATCTGTGTCAAATGCCTTGGCCAGGTCAGGTTACTCAGGATGATAGTGTTGTCATCATGAGTGTCCTTGTTGACCTTGTTGAGGGCATCAAACATATGTAACAGACATGGTGTAGCCTGAAAATAAATCACTCAAGGGTTTGTTACACAGTTGGGATATTACCTGTGTTCTTTTGGAGAAGGTCCATGATGACTCATTGGTCTACCTCACAGACAAGGAGAGTCAGGATGGGTCTATAACTCTATGCATCAGGTGATGGTCACCCCCAGTCAAAAGGATGCATGTAGATGTACACCCTTCTGTGGGAACATATTCTATCTGGAGGCTGTGTTGAAGTATGGATCCAACTGTATCTGGCAGGTCATGTTTGAGTCACATTATAGGTGACCTGTGATGTTGTCGGGGCCCATTGATTATGTGTTATTAGCCATAAAGAACACACAAATGAGCTGCCCTCCCTAGAATAAAAAATGAGTAATGTTTGCATGTATACTTTGACAGATGGCCAGTGGTGACAGACGGATGACGTTTGAGACAAACTGTCAGCTAGTGGATTGTCTGCTTTATCCATCTGGCTATTTCTGGTGGCATCCACATACAGATTTGTGCTTAGTTGTGTATTCCCCTTAACATTTCACTTTTATTGGAATAAATGATCTGTGAAAAGACCTCCAAATACAACCTTGGTTATTCATCACATTCCACACACTGGTACTATGCACACAGTCATACAACTGTACCAGTGTCACATACTTACATCAATTGCACAACATATGCCTATATGTGTTTCATGGGCAAGCTGTGTGAAGAACATTTCTTGACACAAATGCTAACAGTCACACAATGTTGCTGCTGACCATCTTGTGACACTGCCAACCGAAGTATCTGGAATTTTGTAAATAATCATATGCTATTTGTGAATATTAATATGATTCATATGTGTATCTTACAAATGTAAGATAACTATAGTATCAACTACTGTAGCAAATAAATCCCAGAAAAAAACACAAAAAGTTCAACATTCAAAACACATTAATAAAAGAGAAATAACTTTGAAGGATAACTATATGTTATGTGTACATGTGTATCTTAAACTACTGGTGCAGAAGTATGTGTTGAACAGGGTTTTTACAGTACTGAGCTTCAAGTATGTGTCCACAGTGTACCTTACTGGAAAAGAACAGAATATACCTGTGCAAATATATGTTTTAATAGTCGAAGCTGGAACATATAGAGTTAACTTGCAAAATTTCAAGAAAATAAGTTGAAATGAAATTGTTTTACGATTGAGTTATCTCTCAGTTTCACTTCAACAGCAGACACAATGTCCAGAGCTAGAAGTTTTTGTATTGTCTTAAAACAGAAATAATTACTAGGTTTCAAATGTAAAAGTCTTTTATTATTTTACAATTTCCAAGTTCTGCAAACTTCTGAGAGATATGTACTTCTCACACAGAAATGTTAAAATTCTGTTAGTATCTGTTTAGCCTGGGAACTGAAGTAAGGTGACAAACAGTGATGCCATCCAAGCTAACCCAGCAGTAATGTTTATTATTAATTTAAGAACTCTCTCAGAGAGAGACTGGGCATTTTGTATCTTGTCTTGGACCCAGAAACATCCACTCAGCACTTCTGCTGCATGTTGTCTGTAAGTAAGACTTAGGGCATAGTGTCTCTCTTAGATATAGTTAGGAATATAGTAAAGATTAGTTTAGATGTTTTCTGAGTTTATTTGAGACTGTCCTGCAATGTTGTTTTAAAATATTTCCTGTGATTTTGAACTCTGAAGTAACTGTGTTTGTTTTCTGAGTACTGTTTTGTTCTTTTATTATTTATTATTAAATATATTTAAACCTATCTTTGTGGCTGATATTTGTGAGACATATTTAAGCTCTTAGGATACTTGCATATGTATTTGGTGACACTGTACAGGCTGCTCCTAAATAGCCTTGCAATCCGTTTGGATTAATAGTAACATTACACAGTATGATTGGACACTCTTTGTACGGGTCTTATAGTAGCTGGTAATTAAGGGTAGCTGGTGGCAGCTAGTACAACCTTATAGTCTGGGCAGAAGGGGACATAGCTAGTAAACCTGTGCCAGCCTTCCCCAGATGTATTTGTGTGTTTGTATATAAATCAAAACTCAAAGTGTGTGTGTGTGTGTGTGTGTGTGTGTGTGTGTGTGTGTGTGTGTGTGTGTGTGTGTGTGTGTGTGTGTGTGTGTGTGTGTGTGTGTGTGTGTGTGTGTGTTGTTAGCTACTTGGGCAGGGACACAAAGCACTGATTGGCCAAAGAGGGTGCTGGAAGTCTTAGCTTGGCCACTTTGCTAAGATCTCAACCCTATAGCTGTGCCAGTGGAGAGTCTTATTGGGGATCTGGAGAAAGAGGGAGAAACCAGCCCCAGACTGATTGTGATCTCTGTGTGCTCTTAAGGGAAATTGTACTTTACTGTATTTGTCATTGTCATCCTCCCATTGTGCACATCCCTCACTGTTGCCAGTAGTGAGAATTGAGGCTCCTTGATTAATGGGCCAGTGCAGGGACATCACACACTTCAATAATCCTTGGGTATAGCAACACAACTACACATACAATGAATTCTATAATGTTGCAATTGAATGAAAACATGTGATACATACCTCTCAACTGTCCAGATGTTCACAGAATGTCCAGTTTTTTACCTCATATTTTGGTCTATTGCTCATAAAATTTGAGGTTTTCTGGCAAATCACTGAGGACTGAAGTCACTAAATAATGGCATACTTTTGAGTTTCAGACTTCATATCCTTCAGAAAAAGAATGCTAGCACAACAAACCTTGTTATTATAGTAACATTTTAAGTTTATAAGATGAATATTTAAAATTTGTCCCTATTTGTAGGCCTTTGTCTCCCCATATTTTAGGATTTGTCTAGATTTTTTTTGTACATAGCAGTTGAGAGGTATGATGTGATATACTGGTTGTGTATATCACAGCATAATAGCATGTGTATGAGACATGTCTTCTATGACCATGCAATCAATATGAATTTATATTGATGTCCATCATAGAACATTTAAAGATGGTATTTAGACACATGCACACTTGTGCCATACTGCAAGTGTCATTGTAATGGTGGAATGTGAAATGCAAAGAAGGTTGATCTGCTCCACTACAACAACACATGTCCTAATATGCCAACGATATACATAAAAATGTATCATACCATGTCAACAGTTGTCAGTA
Source organism: Protopterus annectens (assembly GCF_019279795.1). Lineage (NCBI taxonomy): Eukaryota > Metazoa > Chordata > Ceratodontiformes > Protopteridae > Protopterus > Protopterus annectens. Next base: position 575,035,031 of record NC_056725.1, read on the forward strand.
GGCATATTACCAGAGCTGTTGTATAAGGAGCGTGTAATGCAATGGCAGCAATGGCCATCAATACATTAGCTCACATCACAGATTGAAAGATCTTCTTGTAGCCATACTGTACATCCATACATCAATATAGCACATATTAATGACAGCATCATTGACATATCAACTGTTCACAGGGTCATAGGACATTATTAGGCTAACGGCCAGCATCACTTCAAATCCTAGCCATTATTATACCATGTAAAAATCACTATGTCTGTATTATGGAAGATAGTAAGCCTATCATGCATATGTGTGTATTTGATGGATTGCATTAGAGCTTGCCACAGTCCATATATGACATGTGCACCACACCATAACAGAATTAGCAATCACACATGCAGAGGCTCAATGAAGGAGTCTGCTTCATGATGTGTGCATGCATATTTAACATGAGGACATTCTCCAGTCCTCTGCAGTAAGGATGGCATGTTGGCAGAGGAAAAAGGAGGATGGTGGATGTATGGTGCTATATGGAAGGTTCCTCAAGTAGTAGTGAAATGAGTGATTCCAAAGATCAAAGATCATGCAATGAACATAATGCCCCATCAACCACACACACACACACAGCAGTAGACTGGGCCTAATTTTGAACATTACACTTGTGTAGGTACAGAAGACGAATGTCATGTCACAGTAGCAACACCACACATGTCTGACTGTAACACTGTGACATTGCACTTTATGGAGTATGATAGCATCATTGTATGCTGAGGAGAACATGTTGGGAGGTTTGTAGGACATGGGTCTGGAGTCACATCCCTCTGTAAAATTGCCTCAAAAGTGATAGTTGTATGTATAAACATGCAAGTTGCCTGCTGTCAGATTAGAATCCCTATATGTTTAAGTAAAGTAGCTTGCAAAAACATTAGTTAATGTTACTACCACAGCACAGTTTTTTCTTGAATATTGTCAGAAAGCATGTATTACAGGATGACATAATCAGTGTATGCTACAACAAGATGTTTGGAGGAGGGTCTGACATAGCTGTGGACTCACATATTATTCTAAAATTGCCACCATAGTGATTGTTGTATGCACACACAGTTAACAGTAGTTAGAATAGAACTTCTACCTATTTACAAAGCACAATACTCAATAAGTCTGACTTTTATAGTGTCCAGCAACACTTTATAGCTAATGACATCAGCGGTTTCTGGTGAGAAGAGGATGGTAGTAGCAATGTCCCACATATTGGTATAAACCATTCTCTTGAATGTCACCTGAGTGAGCAAACACACACACACACACACACACACACACACACACACACACACACACACACACACACACACACACACACACACACACACACACACACACACACACACACACACACACACACACACACACACACGCACACACACACACACACTGGCTGCAGTGAGAACAGAACCCCTACCAAACTATTTACAGAGCACGGTTCATAACACAAGTGCCACAACACAAGCCTGGCTTTTATAGTGTCTGACATCACTTTATAGTTGATGACATCAGCAGTGTCTGGTGAGAAGAAGATGGTTATAGCAGTGTCCTACATGCTGGCATAAAATGGTTTCTCGAATTCCAACCAAGTGAACACAGACACAGAAACAAACACACATACCAGTTGACTGCTGTGAGATTAGAATCCCTACCTAACTATATACAGATTACAGTACTTAACACAAGCACCACAACACAAGTTGTGCTTTTACAGTGTCCAGCAGCATTTTATTGCTGATGACATCACCAATGTCTAGTAACAAGAAGATGATAATAGCAGTGTCCCACATGCTTGTGTAAAATGGTCTATTCATTGTCAACCAAGTGAACACAGACACAGAAACACACACATCAGTTGACCATTGTGGGAATAAACCCCCAACCTAACCATTTACAAAGCACAGTACTTAATAAAAGCACCATAGCATAAGTCTGTTTTTTACAGTGCTGGACAACACTTTATAGCTGATGACATCAGCAGTGTCTGGTGAGAAGAAGCTGGTAATAGCAATGTCCCACATGGCTATGTAAAATGCTCTCTTGAATGTCAAGCAAGTGAACACAGATGCAGAAACACCAGTTGACCACAATGAGATTAGAACCCTTTCATAACTAAGTACACCAGCTAGAGGTCTCAGCATGTAATGCAAGTGCCACAACACAAGTCTGACTTTTGCACTGCTACTGGGCAATTTATAGTGGATGATATCGCCACTGGATGTTTAAGAGAAGATTTTTGGAGGCCTGATTGAAATGGATGTGTAGGCATGTACAACTGTCAAATATTTGTACTCCCTGTGACTGTAATGCTGTATGCAGTTATGCTCTTCTGACTACAAACATACACACAAGTTACCTGCAGTGAAATTAGAACCCCATACCTAAGATATACCAGCTAGAGAACTCAGTATTTAACACAATGCCATGGCACAAGTGTGAATTTTACAATGTTGCTGGACAATTTATAGTAGATGGCATCATCACTGGATGATTGAGAGAAGGTGTTGAGGCCTGAATGTAATGGATGTGTAGGCATGTACAACTGTCAAAATATTTGTATTCCATGGGACTGTATAATATACAGTTATTCTTTCTAACTACACACACACACACACACACACACACACACACACACACACACACACACACACACACACACACACACACACACACACACACACACACACACTAGATGACTGCAGTGAGATTAGAATCCCTACCCAACTTAGTATACTAACTAGAAAATTCAGTATTCAATGCAAGTGCCAGGGCACAAGTCTGACTTTTGAAATGATGCTGGACAATTTATGGTGGATGACATCATCATTGGATGTTTGCCAGAAGATGTTGGGAGGTCTGTATGAAATGAATTGATAGCCATGCAAGACTGTCAAGATTTTAAAGTTCTGCATGGTACCGGATTGATGATAGCAGGATCCAGACTGATGTTCCTTTGACTATGCACACACGCTTATACATACACAGCAATGCACACATAATATGGTTGCTGTGCTAATCTATGATACATGTAATTATTTTGTTCCCATTTGCAAAACACATAATGTGATGACTGCAACACCATTAAAGTATGCATTTGCTTTGTCATTTATAAATATTGTCATCATCATTATATGATCTGGTTAGCATAGCCTGTTATGAGAGTGGTGTGTAAAGTGTGGATGTAGTATTTGTGTTTCTAATGTGCAAGTATACTTTAATAGTCAGCATTACAAATTATATGCAAACACCTGTCAGGAATGCATATAGCAGAACTGAGGCATTTTCTGCTTTTTCCCAGTATATTGTATACATTGCACATTTAAATTGTCACATACAGGCATGCACATTTTATTGTGATCATATATGTGTGTTCATATTTGTGAATAATTGTTGTTCACATTAGTGCAAGTATTATACAATCTGAATATGTATGGTCAGTATAAAGATGTACATGTTATGTAACAAAGCATTTTTGTTGTTTATGTCTGTAGTGCAGTTGACATTTGGGAACAAGTACTAAGATAGCAAGTTTCAAGTGCATGGGTGCAGATAACACATTACTATGTATTCAGTCTTTAAAAGAGCCTTTCCTTTGCTTGTGTCTTTACATATACTTTAATAGGATGAAGACTAACTGGGCTGCAAGCATAAGTAATGCATGCTAATAAGCACTTTCCATAGTGCACTGACAAGCAGCTGGTTTGTGTGATGGATGGCAAAGTGTTTGCACATGTGAGATACACATTTAAGGACTCCTACTTGAACTTGAGAAGTACTTATCCATACTGGCTATGTTAGACACAGCTAATAGATACTATAGTGTTCATAAATTGTTCATATCAAAAATTATATGTCATAAATTGTTTAACCTTAAAAAGTATTTATATTGCTTTCCCCATTTGCACGTAGTTATGTGACAAGCAAATGCAGGCCTCTGCTTGGTTAATAAAATTATGAGATTTCTATTGGGTTTCTTTCCTACATTCCAACACACTAAGTGGAGAGGCACATCATTCATCACTTTGGATAGTACTGAGTGTAACAAATATACCTGCCGCTCAGATGACTCTGTGGTAGTGGGTGTAAGAGCATTTAGTTTTTTTTTATTTTGAGTCCAGATATACAGAGTTTGAATTCAGTTCTATGTAAGTAATATCTTTCAGCTTTTCCTGGTTAGGGGTTGTCACAGCAGAACTCCGGTCTACTAATGATTGGCAGTGGATTTTTACGGTGCCAAGTTGCCAGCCAGATGCCCAACCTTTAAAGAAGGCACACCCATTCATCCTCACATCTACCTGCATGTCTTGAACATCACTCAACCATGGGGAGGACATGCAGACTCCACACAAAAGGTGCTCAAGCCTATAATCGAATGGGAGAACCTCTTGCTGTGAGGCAAAAATGCTAACCGCTGCACCACCATGGCCCCGAATTCAGTTCTATGTAATAATTTTAAATATGTATTCCTGATGTAATTAAACAATTACATGTGATAATTATTTGAAATGTGAGAGGGAATGACAACAGTGAAGTAATGTATATAAACAAACAGTACTCCAGTGATTTATGTGAATAGTACACGTATGGAGTTACATATTGGTATAGTCACTGGGCTAAAAAAATATTTTTTTAAATGCAATTTTTGATATGAGTCTCTTTATTCTACATTTACTGTGTGTTTCCTAAGTGCAGTTGGTTTAAGCAGCATTGTGTGGTGGTAAATGTACCATGCCATTGGACGTGAAGAGCCAATAACCATTGCTTGGCATTGGTGCACAATGTAAAATGACACATAAACACAGGGGAAAAAAGTGAAGGACTTCATTGGGTATTTCTCATTTATGTGTGTGGTGTGTGATTCTGTTTCTGACCAGATTAAAGGTGTTAAAATGGGGTAGATAGGAAAGTGGTGAAACTGGGGGCAAGCAGGGGGAAGAACAAATGGAAAGCAATATAGTAATGTGCAGGAGGAAGGTAGGAAAGAACCATATCTATTCACTTGTTAAACAGTATAAAATGAATATGTATACAATATTGGCTGTATTTGGACTGTCACCTCAACAAAGATGAGTGACAACAACACAATCATGTTGTATAACCAATTGCACTGAATTAATTTGTTGAGAAGACACATGTGTGAAGTGAAGAGCTATGAATGGGACAATATTTTTATTTTTGGGACAAGTGCCCATTTATGATTTTTTATTTCAGTAAGAGAGGAATGTTGGGTAAGTGACATAGGTATTTCTGAGTCAGGTAAGTAGGGTAGGTGAGTAAGCAGATGGAGACAAACAGGACAAACAAAACAAGAGACAGGGATGGTGAGGAAAGAGACAGGGATGGTGAGGAATGCAACAAGTTGGGGGACACCATGATTGGGGATAGGGAGGGGACATCAGATGCCCATGCCCCTCAACTATGGGGACAGTGAGAATCTTGTCCTCACCCACAGAACTGTCTGAGGGTGAGGACTAGCTTGCTGTTGGAGTACTTGACATTTTGTTTCCCAAGCATTCCAGTGAGCATCTTCTCCATCCAGCAGAAGCATGCACCAATGGTGCTTTTCATGACCTCCTGCACCATGCCTGGCATCTCCTGATGGATGATAAAATACCCAGTTCTGCCAATACTTCCAGAGGGTACCACTGCACTAGCTAACAGTTAATGTTACCTGATGTGTAGGGGCCAGGTAGTGCAGGGGTAGCAGAGGCATTACTGCCAGGTTGGGTCTCAGATGTGGTGGGCATCAGTGCAGGAGCTGTTGGAGTGAGGGCAGGCTGAACCACAGTGGTTGGCCTACCTCCTTGTGCTGTAAATCATTTTGTGAGTTGTCAGAAATTGATGACATTACAATGTTGTGCCTATACATATAAAAATAAAAAAGAGAGATAAGGGTTGAGGTAAGAGGAAAAAAAATACATAATTACTGCCATCATATGTGTTATGCAATAAATTAGTACAATATAAATAATTTATTTCTAATTTTACATTTAAGTATACTTTTCAGCAACTAGAAACAATAACTGATGATTGCTCCAAATAATCCTTACAATATGCATATATTGCACATATGCTTGATCAAATAATACAGATTAATTAAACAGCATGGCATATATCCCAATTTTGTTAAAATTAATATGTAATTTTTTTATGCAATTTTATGAAATATCTGTTACCTGTGGTATCTGAACCCACCACATATGAATGCAGTACTACAGCTGACTCTAATACTTGGCTCGTGCCAGATTGAAGCATGCATGTTTGATTTTACAGTTAAGATATGCATGCTTAATTTGGTACTACAGTATAGAACAGCACTCCTTTAGATAAAATAATACTTATGTTGTGTTGCATGCAAACCTCTTGCTTCTCTGTCTTTCTAAATGATCAGCATGGGTTTTCCTGTTCATTGCTATCTCCTGGTCAGCTGTAGAATAAAAAGGAGAGTAAAAGAGAAAAGCATTATGCATACCAGTCTTGCCTATATCCAGCTTTCTATCTAATTTAAATTATCTTTATCTGTATACTCACTCAACTGTTTGATGTTAGCAGTCCTAAACTCATCCAGCCACTGGTTGAATGTATCCTGCTTGTGCCGGTGCTTGCATTGCTCTCCACTGCATGCAATGCCAGTCACACTGGACACAGCCTTGGCCAGACTATTCCAAGCTCCAGATTAGTACTGAGACCCAATATAGATCCCATGCAGCAGCCATCAGCTATGGTGCTTTACAAGGAGTGCAATAAAGATTCTGGCCTCCTCCACACCCCACTTTAAGCCCTAAATGGGGCACCTTCCCTTCTAGCTTTAGACATGTCCACTCAGATCAAACAACAGCAGTTGAGTGTTTTCCCACTAATTTGTGTTATCGCATTTAGTACTAGTGCACAAACCCGAACAACCTTGCCAACAGAGTTTACATGACATTAAGCAGAGAGCAACAGTGCCAAACAAAGAGCAAAGCAGTTTCTGAAATACGTTACTCTAACAGTTGGCATTACTTTATGGGTTGGCTGCTGTTGTAACTGTTACTTGATTTAACTTTGCAGACACATATTGGGGCATACGTTTTATGACCTGACATATTTTTTTTGTGTGGCTTTGCACACTGATAAAATTAATTGGAACAATGTGGAATTCAAACCTATGAAAATACACAAAACATATTCTTCCACATAGGTGATTTTTCATCCTTGCTGCAGAAGAAGTGCTTATCAGGCATACTTATTAGTTATATATAAATACACGTGACAGATTAAGGGGTTAAACATGTATGTGTGTGATCTGACAAGGTCCTTGTTTATACATTCATGTGTTTATGAGTATCACTAAAATCTGAAGTACATCCAAGGCCAGAAAAGACAATTATAATTACAGAACTCTTAATTGTCAGTATACTCTCAGCCACACATTAATTCATATGAGCTCCACTGCTATACATACTTATTGTTATTTATAATCATGTTCACATTGCTTTAAATTTTATAAAATTGAGTGGACAAGCATTACTAAAATCTGAAGTGTACTACATTAGAACTCTGGCTCACCTGCATTGTGAGCATTAACTTATACCAGTTTCCACAGGTTGAGAGTGCTCATTGTGAATTAGACCTCGTTTGTCAGAACTGTTCATTAGTTATATACATCAAAGAGTTGAGTGTTTAACCATGTATGTGTGTGACATGTATGTGTGTGACATGTATGTTCATTAAACAAATGTGTAATTGTAGAACCACAGTTGTACGGATACCCACAGTTACATGTTATATACCTCTGATATCCTATGTATGCTCAGTGCACCTACTATAGGTACTTATTCCTGTGTGTAAGTATTTTTCTGCTGTTAATTTTTATATAAAGTAAGGTAGAACATTAGCAATAAAAAACTGGCCTCAGCTGGAGGAGATCACAGGCTCACCTGTACTATAACCCTTAATTTGCAATTGTTGCCACAGGAACAACTAGGCAGCAGCTGTATAGTTTCACATTAATTACTGTGTGTGTGTGTGTGTGTGTGTGTGTGTGTGTGTGTGTGTGTGTGTGTGTGTGTGTGTGTGCTGACCACCTTGCAATTTTGCTTAGTGTGTTTGCATGGTGGTAAACCACACATGATACAATATATATGTTTGGAAATTGTCTACTGTCTGCTTCCTGTCTGCAGTTGTTCTGGACCTGCAGATGTTGGGGATGCTTTCTGACCATCAAGAAGCACCACTTAGTGGGTTTACGCAATGGTAAGCAAAAGATACAACAATGTATCTGTTTTGAAATTGACTACTGTCTGCTTCTTGTTTGCAGGTGTTTTAGATCTCCAGGTGCTGCTGACTGTTGCGCAATGCTGCTTAGTGGGATTGCACGATGGTCAGCAAAAGAGGTAACAATGTATCCCTTTTGAAACTGACAATGTCAGTTTCTTGTGTGGGCCATTAGACCATGTTTGCATGAAGGTAAGTGGCATGCAAACATGACAGGCCAAGCTCACCTTGCATTATCCTTCTATGAAGTGTTTATTAGATTTCATCCTTAAAAGATAAATGTGGGAATTGAACAATAATCTACAGATAGTATACACTGTCTGGTTTATTGTGTTTATGAATTGTGATACAGATACACACAAACTTTATTCACAGGTATAATTTATGGAGTCTTTATCATATAAATATGTTACACAAAATTTAGTTGATTTATCCATTTCACTATGTTTTCGCTAAGCCGCGGAAAAAAATTAATATTAAAAAATAAATAAAAAAAACATAAACAACCTCACAAAATAAGTTTTAGCACACATTACATATTTTTGCATAACTCTGAATTTGAACTGTCACAGCAATGCACCTAAAAAATACAGTAAGGGTGTCTTATTCCTCTTTACCACAGAAACAGCTTTGCAGCAGAAATGCAAATCATCGCTTATACAAACAAGTCCCATTTCATCCACAGTATTAACAAGACATTTAACACTTGTGCACACTCAGTTGTTAGTACATGTCTTAATTACATGTTCAGTGCAATGACTGATCAAACAACCATTTATGAGTGTTGTTTGCAGTAATGCAGCTCTGTCTTCTCTTTGTATTGTGTTCATTCTTCTCTTTCCTGAGCAGTGATCTCAGACATGCAGTCTGTATGGGCATTTTGTATCATTGTGCTTAAAATGTATGATAATATTATATGGCAATAATATACAGTTTTCAACAAAGGCAGGGGAGTTTGGCTACTAGAGAACAGAACTGAGAAATGGTGTGCTTCTGACTTCCATTTCAAACCTTGATACAATTACTTGTGCACTTTGAAGTGTAACCCGGATGACACAACCATTGCAGGTAAGGAAGTCTGAACTTCTGTTGTGTCTTCCTTCTCCCTACCAGTTAACATTCACAATTGCAATCCAATAGCAACTAACACTGAGGGAGTGCATGCACTATGTTTACACTTGATACATGGAGCCAAAATGTTAGGATTCAGCAATTCTAATGAGTTCACACCTCATTTGCATCTTCACCATGCTCACAGGCTTGAATCTACACTTTAAAAAGTTAACCGTGTAACCTGGGAACCTGAAGGTGAGGAGAGTAGTGTATGTGGCAACACAGTAGAAGATTGTTATTAATTTGGAATTATCTACACAGAAGACTTCAGATCTTGAAAAGGTATGATTTAATTTTTCAATTACATACTAGATCTGCTCACATATTACTAGGAAAACACACACACATATATATATATATATATATATATATATATATATATATATATATATATATATATATATATACACACACACACACACACACACACACACACACACACACACACACATGGTTTCCCTACAAAATATCTAATTCTCATAACATTGAAAGTCAAAACATTGAAAATCCAAAACACTGAAAACTCATAACACTGAACTTCATAACATTGAAAATGTAGAACATCGAGTAGTATATGATAAAACATGTAAATGTTACAGTTTAATCTGTTAATCTTGTGGTATCACTATAATACATTGTAGTTTTTATTTATATAGTTATTATTTATATAGTGTAATAGTTTATATTATTTATAAAGTGTTTATTTTGCCAATCTGTATGTGTTTTAGGCCATACAGGTAAGTGATTTAGACATTATGCGTACATTCTGTATGGTGATTGTGATACATTGGGGTTAGGAAATTAACTTTTTTCTACTATAGTATGATCTTGGAGTTGGTATACTTAATTTCAGGGGGGTGTGGGGGCAAGCCCCCCTGCAGAAATGTAGTAAAACGTGTGTTTGTTAGCTTAGTTTTGTTATAGGTGGAGGGGATATTATTTACATATGCTTTGTAGTTTTCAATGTTATGATGCAAAGTTTCAGTGTTCTGAGTTTTCAGTCTTTTGGGTTTTCAGTATTATGGTCTCAGTGTTTTGCATTTTGATGTTATAAGAATTAGATGTTTTGAAGGGGTAAAGTGGAACTATATATAAATATATATATATATATATATATATATATATATATATATATATATATATATATATATATATATATATACACATAGGTTTACTATCAAAATGTTGAACATTGGTTCAGCAAATGTGGAAAGGCAAATGTTAGTTAATCTACTTTCCGTGTTGCCGAACGTTAGGAGATCAAGATTATATATCAGCAAATGCAAGTGTGCATTTGCTGATATGAACTCGATGTTATGAGTAGACTCACGGTACAGTGCGGATTGGGAAATGTATCTCTTTCCTCACTGAAGTGCGATCTCGAAGTTAGAATATTTAATTTGCAGAGGGTGTGGGGAGAGCAGGGGGGCTTCACCCCCCTGCTAAAATGTGAATGACAGTGTAGGTGTTTAATGTATGTTTGCACTTACACTGCCATCACGTTCCAGTTTGGATATAAATGTTGAATCTGTTGATGTCGATCAACTGAATCTACATTTAAACGCATTGGTATTCATGCAGGATGATGTCATTCTTGAAATATTGACCATTCATGTAAATGAACGTCAATATTTTGATAGTAAACCATATATATATATATATATATATATATATATATATATATATATATATATATATACACACACACACACACACACACACATATATATATATATATATATATATATATGTATATATATATATATATATATATATATATATATATATATATATATATATATAGATAGATATGTAGATATATATATATATATACATTAGCACATGCAACGTTTATCTGTATGCACTTCTTAGACGTTTACTGATGGCATAAGGATTTTATTGTTAGGGCATTTTACTTTCTCAGATTGACAACCTTATTAACTTTTATCACATGCATTATTGTTATAACTGTTTATCTTTCACTCTTCTATGTTATGTCAGTGAAATGTAAATGTCCCATACTGTCAATAACACAGGGGTGTTAGGCTTCTAAGATGGCACACAGACACCTCTAAGAGAGTGCTGGGAACAGGTAGAGGTGACTGGCAATCATATAAAATGACTTTTCTGTTGAAAATGTGTACACATTTGCTGTTAATATTTTGGAAAGCACTTATAACAATTCACTGATGTGTTATCCCTTGCTTGGTACAAATTGTCATTTGCATGTTGTTTGGGGGTGGGAGGAGCCAAGTTCCATTTGTGTGTTACCGCAAACAAAAACTTTTTTTTAAAGAGGTTTGATCTTATTATTCCTTGGTTTTGATCAAACCTTGGTTTGTGTGTGGCTGTGATGTTACAACCACATAACCTTTTATACGTTACTACTTGAAGTTTTATATTTCTCCAGTGTGTAATAGTGAAAAAAATAATACATGTATATATAAGCAAGACATTTATTTGTGTGATATTTATGTGTATTATCCTTCTTTTTGTTTTATGCCTCCTACGATTATGGCACCCAAGCAGCCCAATCCCCACAAACCCTCTTTTAGTGACTCCAAAAATTATGCCATTGTCAAAACATGTATGTGATATGGTGCCTTTCTGCTAGATAGATGATGTGGGGATATGTCTAGCAGAATGCAGATTTGGAACCACATAGTTAATGACATCAATGCTGTTGGGGGCACAGCAGGACTTATGATCAGGTGTGTCATAGGGCCACTGATATGATTTTATCAGCCCAGAGGAGAGCAGCTACAGTGGCCAGTGGGCAGCTGGCTACAAGGGGGGGGGGCTGCTACAGAGCCACCACTGACATCAAATGAATAGTTCCTGTCCACTGTCAGGATCCAGAGAGCTCAGTGGAAATTGGAAAATAGCATGTGATTGACCTTGGTGCTGCTGTTTCAGGGAGGATAAGTATGTCCCAGAATAAGCTTCCAGGTAAGGTTTCTTTTATAGTAAAATACTGAAAGTAATAGTGCAGTTATTTTAATTATTTTTTGGGGGGAGAACCTATTAATAAGTACAGTTAACAACACATTCTGGTTCATGACACATAGGCTTTGGGTGGATGTGTCAGCCAAATTTCAGTTAAAAGTATTGCTAGTGGACATATAAAAGCAAAACGTTGGTCATCTTGTTTTATTGGAATTATGATAATGATGTCCTTACCTTTTGCTTAACTTCTAACAGAACCATACTCCCTAGCAAGTGTGGAGTCATCTGTACATGGTAAGCCAAAAATTTTTATTTGAGTATTGATGAGCATTTGACATAAATATGTATTTATCCGTATGCGTGAGGTGGGTGCATTGTTAGCCCATCTGTGATAGTGGCACCAGTGTTAGTTTGTTAGCATATATTAAATTGTAGTCGTGTAGGTATTAATTTCTTTCCTATGTTATCACAGGTGATCATGACAGTGTAAGTGTAAGATTCTTACCACCTGATGTGAGAGTATCTGTAGACTCTGATGATGATGGTGGCTAACAGAGGCACAGTCGGTAAGTGCAGAGGTTGAATCTGACACTGAGGTTAACATTCAGCTGGTAAGTGCAGAGGTTGAATCTGACACTGAGGTTAACATTCAGCCATCCTCTGTAGTTCCATCAAACACAGACAGTAGGCCCGTCCATACCTATTCCAGTGATCCCTCAGATACTGGACAGGTGGAGGGTGAGACACTTGATCAGGGTAGTGTGGTTACTGTGGCTTCAGTGCCTGTTGACTCTAACTGTAGCCAAAGTGTGTGCAAGGTGCCATGCAGGAGGGTTGTTAGAGGTGCTTGGAGGAGGCCTGAGTGCCACCCTCCACCTAGTCCTGGTGTGTCTTTCTGTGGCACACGACATATGTTTACAGCCATCCTAGAGATACGGGCATGTTCCAATAGGGCTTCTGAGGAAATGCTTAGGGTTGTAGATGTGGCACAGGCTGATATACAGGACTGTCTCAACCATGTTGCTAATTCAATGGATCAGATGAATGGCATATTGGAATGGGCAGTGTCTGTGATGGAATGTCTACTGGGAGGGATACAGCATCCACATGGACATAGGCCAGTCACATCATCTAATGTTAGCCAACGTGGCTGTGTCCAGTCATGCTCCTGTAGTGGCACTACTTCCACTGTTCCATCAATGGTTAAGGTGTGCACACCCATATGCAGTAGGCCATGAGGACATGGCTCTGGTCATACTCATGAGGAGAGCTTGTCTAGCAGATATCAGTCATGTTCAGATAGCAGCAGTGCATCTGACCATTGACATGGATGTGCCAATTCTCACGGATGGGGACAATGATAATGAACTGTCACCTATACCATGCATGACTCACACCTGTCCAACATATCAGGACATAGAGAAGAATGCAGATTTGGCTGTGTTCTTGCAGACACTCACGCACATATTTCACCTTGAGTGCCCATACAGACAGACATAACAGTTACATGGGTCAGTCGTGAGGCTTATATCTCATTCTGTCTCAGTGCCCATTTTATGTTTTATCCAAATGTCTGCCTGTCTGTCTTTCATACTCACATACACCCACTATCTTTTGTGTCAGCCTTGGCATCCCCCCCAAAACAAAACATTGTGCAAATGATGATAACTGTGCCATTTCCCTTGATTTTCTCTCTTTTGGATTCAGGGATACATCTATTGTCTGATGCCCAGAGTGCATAGCTGACTGAGTGCTTAGTATATATGCAACTGCAATGCTAATTTGCAAATTGTACTGCTTTCTTACAGGTTTTTTGTAATATATACCTCCCTCTCAAACTCTTAGACCAACAAATCTGGACCAAGTCATAAATAAAAGTGGCAGAAATGCCCAAAATTGGGAAATTGTTGAAATATGTTGGTCTTACAAACTTAGAAAGTTGATAGAATAACAGGTTATGCATTAACATGAACTTTCTGAGGAACATGAAGTCTGAAACTGAAATGCATGTCATTATTTTCTAATTTCAATCTTTAATGATTTATCAGTACAAAACTAAGAGGCAAAACTCTGGACATTCTGTAAAAATCTATACATCTGAGAGGTATATGTGGGAATCGTTGATGCATGAGGCCTGTTTAGTTGATAGAGAACACTTGTATTGACATAAGCCAGTGCTGTCAAATGTTGATGTCATTGCTGTAAAACTCACCCACCTTATACTTACTTACTTACATTAGGAAGTAACAGTATGCCAGGACATGACATTTATTTATGTTCTTAGCTATTTATTTTCCTGTTGCAAGTTCATCACTTACCTTGGAAGTCAGACAGTTACTAGAATTTTAATTTGTGGCTGACTCTGTGTGATGACAGCAGTACACAGCTATTACATGGGTAAGTAATTGTGGGCATTGCCTGGCATCACTGTTGCTGTATGTATATGCATATGAAGAAGGTTTTTGCCCCTTAGGTGGTGAGTGTGTGTGCTATGTGTTGCCTCTTGGCCAGTGCGAGGGCATATTTTGCATGCCTATGTCTACCTACACCCACAGCGGCTGGTCTTTTCCCCTCTGAATCCTCACCTGCATGTGGCTGTGCTGACCTTGCCAGTGCTGGTGGGATGTGTGGCCCATCCCCCTGGTGTTCCTACTGAAGCTGTTTTCTATAATAATATTGTGAAGCATGACACAGACAGTGAAAATTTCAGCACATGTATGGGGATTGTACTGCAGGGACCCTTAGATGTGCCTAGGTACTGGAGCTATGACTTCAGCAGCCCAAACACATGCACTATGAGATTTCTTGTTTGAGTGTGTGCCTCATTATAATGTTCTTTGGTGGGTTGGTGTACATTTCTGATGGGCATCATCAGCCATAGCTTGAGCGCATAACCTGCATCCCCCAGTAAATTACCCTGTCGGATATCCCCCTTAGAAAACATCTGATACAGTTGAGAGTTGTGCCAGATACGTGAGTCATGATAACTGTCTGGGTTGCCAGCACACATTCAGGGGGATTTCCTTAGCATTACACACAACTTGTTAGTTAATGGCGGTGAAGCCCTTTCTGTTTGTGTACACACTTCTCTGTTCCCAGCATGGTTCTTTGATTTTGATGTGCGTACAGTCTATGGAACCAAAGACTTCAGGGTAGTGTGTTACAGGGTAGAACTCCTGCATAGTTGTGGCTCTTTTCTCAGGTGCATGGGGAAAATGTATGTAGTCACTGGCATGTTGTATCATACCATTCAGGAACTGATGTAGAATCCTGGATGCTGATGCCTGTGATACCCCCAGCATGTCCCCTTTTGGTCTCTCGAAGGTTCCTGTAGCAAATATTTTAAGTGCTACACATACCTTAGTCTCCATAGGTATTTATTCCCCTTGGTTTGTCGTTGCTCTCAGTTGAGGATGACAGAGGTTGCACAGTGCCTGCAATGTGTCTCTATCCTGTCTGTAGCACTCTAAATTTCCACCTCATGCACACCATGAAAAGTTAAACAGGGTCTAAACATCCTTCTCCTTCTTGGCCTTGAACTATTAACAGCAGCATCAGCATAGACTTGGGCCTGCTGCATATACACATGAATAAGAACAACAGCAGCCCCTAACATTCTTTCCATGTAGACTAGTTTCTGTGGCTATATTTCAATAGGTTTTGGAATTTGCAGGCAAAACATGCACTGAGTGTACACAATTGCATTATAGCTTGTTGAATAGCTCCTCCATCATGGATCAATTGATTAGCATACAGTTCAGCTGCTTATGCTGTAATTAGCATGCCATGATGTTTACCATGTTTGCACAGTTCTACACACCATGTAGAGTTGGTTACTGAATACAGCAACTTGCTATTGTGCGATGTGCACATGGTTTTAGTGGACCATGTAGGCTTAATTGAACCTGCTCCATTGTCTACATGACTTAATTCTAAGTTGATACCATCATTATAAATCATGATATATTTCTACAATTTCTCATATAAATAATTACTTTGGGTTCAGTAAGGAAGCCATAAAAATTCATACCCGAGAATTCATTAAAGTGCCTAGCACAAGCTGTACAGCTCTAACTAAAAAGGCCAATCTCCAAAGATGTGCGTATTTGCAATTTAGAGATATGCTAGCCATGATGAGGTAAGGTCTCATTATTGACTAATTTGCATGCCTCTGAATCGTATTTACTTGCATGACAAGCTGATCATTGCTGAACTGCATGTTATGGTAGTAAACAGCTGCTCGCAATGACAGTAGCATTTCTCCCAGTTATTCTTCTACAAACAACATGCACACACACACACACACACACATACGCACACACCAGTCCCTAATCTGTCTACCCTCCCACTTTTCCCCCATCACTATAGTAGCTGAAGTGCCATTATGGCATTTATTTCTTATGCTCTGGAGGCTAGTTTATCTCCTCACACCCAATCCCCATACTGCTGCTGCTGCTGTTACAACATTTCTGACAGTAATCCTTAGTGTCTAGTTTTTTCCTCACACCCTCTGATCCCCATTGTGCTGTCAGTGCTATTACAGCACTTTAAGAGTAATCCTTGGTAGGCTAGTGCATCTCCCCAATATCAGTTCACCATACTGCCACTGTTTCCATTACGGTACTTTACAAATATTCTCTGGTGGTCTACTGGTCCCTCCCCCCCACCACCACATTTGTAGCAGTGGATTGAATATTACCTTTTGGGTGTGTTCTATACTGTGATATGGTGGTGACAGCTATGGTGAGCTACACAGCCAAGTAGTTTTATGAATAGATCAGCTGTGTAGATGTGTTCCTGGAGGCAGCTCCAGGAAGAGAGTACATAGCTAATTAGCATATGCTTCTCCTCTGGAATGCTTCATTAGCATTCAGAAAGGTCATGTGGCCAGCCCTATGGTAGAGGACCATGCAGCAACATGTTAGGGTGGTTGTTGAATTAGGATAAGGCATCATAAAGTGTACATGGAGGTGTGTGCATTGCAGTGCCTTCTTACATCGTCCCCACTTTAAAATGGTAACAGCTTGAACTGAACTAATTATAATCACAGGAAACAAAGATAATATAATGGTATAATTCATGGAACCTGTTGTAAGTACTGGTCTAGCAGCACTGTAATGTGGCACATAGACATTGCGTATGGCATGGAAGCTGTGGACAGTGGTAAGTGTATTTGGTACAATGTGATGAATAAAGCATATTAGAGAATGGACAAAATATATAGCAACACCATGATTGAAGAATGAATGTTCACCAGAAGGGCATTAATGTACATGTAATGCTTGCTGAAAAACAAGTCCTCCTCTTCACTGCAGCATATCAAGCTGCCGTGTAGCTCGGACCACAAAAAAAAAATAACGTCCGCCATTACTTTACACTAGCTAAGCAGTGATTTTGCTGTTTAGCTGGTATAAAGAAAAAAAATAGAAAAAAGTGTATGTGTGTATATGAATGTGTATGTGTATGACTATATTTATGTTTATGTCTGTGTGTGAGTGAACTTTTATGAAAGCAGAGGAGACTATGTGTGAGTGAATGTGTGTATGAAAGCAGAAGAGATTTTGTGAGTGTGTGTGTGTGTGTGTGTGTGTGTGTGTGTGTGTGTGTGTGTGTGTGTGTGTGTGTGTGTGTGTGTGTGAGAGAGAGTGACAGCAATCTTGTGTGAGTGAATGCATGTATCAATGCAGCTCAGACTGTGGGTGTGTGGGTGTCTGTGTGTGTGTGTGAGAGTGACAGCAATCTTGTGTGAGTGAATGTTCGAGATCAAGAGAGAGAGAGAGAGAGAGAGAGTGGTCTTGTGTGCATAGCTCTCAACTCCAAATTTTCGCAGAATGTTCAGATTTTTGCCTCATATTTTTTGTATATTCCTCATAAAATCTGTACTTTTCTGAAGTTTTATGGAAATCAGTGAGGAGTGAATTCACTAAATAATGACAGGCATTTGAGTTTTAGGCTTTATATTTTTTGGAAAATGCATTGTAATACAAGACATTTTATTCTAGTGAATTTCTAAGAGCAATATTTAAAATGTGTCTCTATTTTTGTGGCTTTGTCCCACCCATTATTTTTGGCTTTGTCCAGATTTTTTGTGTTAATAGGTTGAGAGTTATGCTTGTGTGAGTGAATGCAAGTATGAAACCAGAGGAGACTGTATGTGTATGTGCATGTTTGTGTGAAAGCAGAATAGACTGTGTATATGAAAGAAAGATAGAGAGAGAGAATGGGTTCTCTGTAAAATTGTTGTGTTTTACTTATTTTTTTAAGTACTATATTTTTTTATATATATATTTTTATGTAAAATGCTTCCTCTAACACCGTTAACATTTACTACAGAAAGTGTGAACCATTGGGCGGAGGAACTATTTTAGATCAAAAGTATATGAAATATAATATAGGACTTAAAAAATAAGTAAAACACAACAATTTTACAGACAGCCCATTTTCTAAGTGCAATAATACCCTCCAGGGTGTATGTTAATGTGTAAGTAATGCCCTTACAAGGGTGTAGAGGCCCTCCACCTGTGACATCAGAGCTGATAATACCTCTAGATGGGCGTTAACTACACATTAACACACACCCTGTCGAGCATTATTACTTACATAAATTCACAAACGTCACTGCAGACAAAGGGAAAGCACAGTGCATTTGCATCTGACTTAAAGATGCACACACTAAAAGATATTGTGCAAGAATAAGTATGCCAGGAATACATTTGCAGCAAGCAAAATGATGGAGATAAGGAATGTAAGATGCCCAATGTTAGGCATGCAATAAAAGTAATAAACAGTTTGGGTGAAATATATGTATTCCAAATGAATGACAACAAAAAAAACATACATGTGACTAATTAACATATCAACAGTGTAATATTCTTACCACATTGTCATGTAAAATTCATATAGTAATAGGTATGTTTTAGTTTTCATTAAAAAAAATAGCAAATTGGTTTTGGAATTCATGGTAGAATAATCATATACTGATGGTTCAGGGAAAAACTTTTAACACTTGGGCTTTAAATTTCCTTTCTTTCTCGTTGATTATTTTTGATTCCTTAGAGTTGTCGCATGTACCTCTTTGTGCACAACAGACTCTATTTGAGCAGGTGTGTCCCTTATGGGATTTAATACCCAACTGTGTAGCCTGGCCTGGTCTTTTAATATGGTTCCGGCTACATTTGCAAGCAAAATTATTTGGCTCCCTGCTGGTGTTTTAAAACAAAAAATATGCAAGGGAAGTAATTGTAGTCACTTTCTTTGTGTCTGAACTTACTACTTAGCCATATAGATATGTGTTCTGCAATGTTTGTTCTGTTTTTCCAGTTTATTTACTGTTTTGAGATATCTGTAGACCTGAATATTTTCCACCCATCAGTTTCCTGTTATACTTTTTAAACTTGGGGTATTTGGTTGCTTTAGAAGCCCCTCTTCATCTTATCTCAACTTCTCATTCTACTGGGCACTGAAAGATCAAACTGGGAAGGTCTTCCCCTTAGACTCTTAAAGCCTGTGTTAACCTCTGTTTCATATCACCCCATTCAATGCATGCTGCAATGTTTAGAGTTTTGATCACTTCTGTCCAGCTTACTTTTTGAATCTTTACCATTTGAGACTACATCACCAATCACTAGGGAGCTAGAGAACTGCTTTTTGGGAATCATCTTGGGACTGGTGCTTCTATTTTGCTCTTGGTGGGAGAAGGTTAGGGAAACATTACATTATTTCTGAAACTGCTGCTGTATTTTCAAATTACTCATTGTATTTTTCTGCATTTTAATCAATATAAAGTGTATTTGCTTTCCTTGGTCTAGCTGCTGCTAGTGTGCTATGAAATCACCTTTATTCATGATTTAACTATTTTACTGCATTTAAAGAGCATTTAAAGTACTTTTGGTGAAAATCCTACCTGTCTTCTCAAGTGTTGCTTTCTAAACTGTTTGCAATATAATTGCCTTGCTATAGGACCACCTTGCCAGGGAATAATTTGTTTTCTTGTTGCATTGTACTTTAGGGCTAATTTTTGCTGTGTTTTTACATTAAAAGGATCACATCATCCATCATGACAGAAGTTATTTGCCTGGTCTTTCTGAGTCAGGAAGCATTCCAGAAAAGCTCAGAGTGTAGTTGTTTACTGCCCAGTGGGTTCAAGGGTTATATTTCAGTTATTTTCTGTTTACAGATGCAAATGCTTGGACAGTAAAGTTTACCTAAATAACTAGTATTAGGACTGTAATGTAACATCGTAGGGCATTGCACTGAGATAAGCTTAGAGCAGCAAGTTTGTGCATCTAACAGCACTAGTACCATATCTTACACTATCTAACTCTAATCGCTAAGCCTACAGACCTCCTTAGGAGCCATTTGTACAACCCAGTCCTCAAACCATAATAGCCTACCATAATACAGGTCCTGACAACTTGGACATGCAATTTCCAAATATCTTTGTTGCCAGTTTGGCAACTATGGATATCCTGATTCAATGTAGCAATTGTCTCCATAAGGAAACTAACATAGCATGAAAGAAACGTGCATATACAATATCCTTGGTGGCAAAAATCTCCTTTACAAAGAAGGTTGTCAAGACCACATACACACACACACATACACACACACACACACACACACACACACACACACACACACACACACACACACACACACACACACACACACACACACACACACACACACACACACACACACACACACACACACACACACGCGCGGGCGCGCGCGCGCAATACTAGTGCCCACCACACACATAGACCATCGTATGCTAAGACACTAAAACGCAATCTTCCCAGACCTCACAGGTCACCTACAAACAGCAGTGACTATCCTCAGAAATCTCTAACTCATACACCAAAAGCAACATCAAGCATCACACATATACTTACACCCAACTGAGCCCCAAGAATGGAGCCCATAAGGCAAACAAACACTTTACCCAGGATTCTTGTCATAACGGACTCCACTGTATCAAACACAGATGCCCCACGCACCAAAGTGGACAAGTTGAAGATAAAGGTTAGTTGCTTATCTGGATCCAGGCGCCACCAGGTTACACATGCACTCAAGTCAATGTACCACAGGTACCAGTATGATTTTACCATAGACCATGTGGGTGTACATGACCTGAGGCAGACTATATGAAGATAGAAATTAAGGATATTCCTGAATGTGTCTAAGACAAGTATGTTCCTTGCATTGAGCAGCATTCTACCTTCACCAAGGATGATGCCACAGTAAGAACAAGAAATGATTGACTTAAACAATCGGCTTAGTTCCTGGTGTTATTCCAGGGGGACTCAGTGTTTGTCAGCATAGGAGTGCATGGTTAACAGACCACAATGCTTTGCCAAGGATGGTCTGCCCCTCTGGTCCTCTGAATATTGGCTAAAACTTTATCTAAACCCAAATTGCTTTTTTTAGGTAATTTCAAATTGACAAAACTACCAACTTAGCCAATAAATCCCAAAGGATCTTAAGATGTTACTGCTCAGTGCTGGGAGCCTTAACAAGAAACTTCATACTCTAAAAGCTCTCCTCACTCTGGAGAATATTGACATCTGTGCCATTACTGTGACATGGTTAAAAGCCACAAAACTATGGCAGTGCTAGGTTTCACTGTTTCACTGCCTTCCACAGATTTAGACCATCAGGCCCACAGACAGGGACTAAAGGTGGCGGTGTCTTGGTCTACATTAGCAATTGGTAACGTCTAGGTTGGTTAAACATGATGATGCCCTGTTGTTCATCCATATGCACATCACCATAGATAAAGTCCTTACAATATTCTAACAAGATATACGTCACCATCTGTGTCACAAGAATCCCATAACTCATACTTAGACCTATAGGCACTCAGCATCCAACCAAATGCCACATTCATGGGAGAATTCAACTACTCCTGTATAGACTGGGAAACAATCACTGCCACCAACTTGCAGTTACAATGCTTCCTGGACTTTTTTAACATAAATACCCTTGACAAGGAAATAACCACTCCAATCAGAGGTTTGAACATACTGGACCTGGCCCGCACCAATATGGAAGAGCAGTGCACCTGCTGCCCCCCCCCCTCCTTGTGTCACATCCTCACTGGTGAAATTGGATCACAAAGCTGTCTCCTTCAAAATAAAAATTAACTTGTAAAACCTAGGAAAACCTGTAACAGTTAGGAGCTATTCTAAAGTAAAATACATCCATTTAAGTGCCAGTTTGTCAAAATTTAATGCCCCTCCAAATCCAGGTTTCAGAGTAACCTATGTGGAATTTTTCACAGAAACCCTGTTGAACTATGCTGGCTACATAGAGGCTGCTGCACCTACCAGAAGAAAGCCCAAAACAAACCCAAAAAATAAACCATACTGGTGGAATCCAAACCTTAACTGGGTACAGAGGCATACTAATGCAGAGGTGGAGGGTGAGGTCTGCTTCTGGTGCAAACAATAAAGGACTGCAGCCATCACATGTAATCCACAACCAGATCCTTTAAAGAAGGGTGTTCTTCTTTATTTATTTTATTTGTTTATTTGTCATTTGTTAACTGGGTTACTCCAGCTGTGCCAAAGGGACATTTTCAATGGAAACCCGAGGAGAAAATCTCCAGTAGAAAACAAAATAGACAGGACATTAACGAACATGTATTAAAAGAACAAGAACATTACAAGGAATATATCATACATTCATTGGCAAGAACAAGTAGTGTTTAAAGGCAGGAATGATTAAATAGTTATATCATTGCACATATTTACATTAATAGTAGCTAATATGAAAAAAATAAATGCAAAAATAAAGAGCTGAGTGATATACAGAAATTAGGTTCAAGCTAGTAAATTCTAGAGTTACAACAGTCAGAGCTAGATTGGTAATAAATGGATGAATATTTGAATATTATTACAATTACAGAGACTACACGTCTTGAAAGGCTGATAGATTATGAGTAATGGGCGGTATAAAGAGGTGAGAGTGGGGGTCTTTAGGAATTCCCTATGTGTATGTGTATGTGCATCCTTGCAAACACAATATTGCTTACTTATTCTGTTACAACACTTACCTTGTCACCATTAGTCCCTGACACCATGGGGAATAGGTAGTACATCTGCTGCTACCTCTGTTAAGAAAAATTTCCACAGTGTCTGCCCGCTGCTACTAAGGTGTGTGTGTGTGTGTGTGTGTGTGTGTGTGTGTGTGTGTGTGTGTGTGTGTGTGTGTGTGTGTGTGTGTCTGTGTGTGTGTGTGTGTGTGTGTGTGTGTGAAATGCCCAAGTTAAGGATGGTGGATTAGTTAATTTCCTCAGGCTCAAACATTGTATCTTTGTTACAGAAGACAAGAGCCTGAATCATCTACATTAATTAACAAACTGAGGTTTGGTACATTTTTAAGAAATTGTGTGGTTCAGTGCATTTTCAAGGAATTGTGAGCTTTAGTGCATTTTCAAGGAATTATGAGCTTCAATGAAAGAGAAGCTTAATGCTGTTCATGCCAAGTCTATTTTCAGTGTACAATTGTTTTGTTTAGCAAATGGTCATAGTGCAACAGGTAGCATACTTGCATCTGATGTAAAAGGTTGTGGGTTCTTCTCTCACAGCCTGTAAATGGATTGTTGTTATGTAATTTAAGGAGATGGGGTGGAAGTGCTACACTCCTGATTGTATCCTCCTTTGGATGAGATACCTAGTAACTATGAACCTGTTATCAGTTTACCATCTATTCCCTATTGCATTATTACCAGATTATCATTTTTTTTAATGTAACAGGCAATTTATTCTTCAAGGGCAGCAGGCACTGAATTTGTAGATGAAACACTGAAATATAAAGTTGTTTGCTAGCAGCAACCTCTTCTTTAGTAACAGATTTTTAATGTGGAATTATTCAGCTGACTTTTATTCTGCAGAGACTGTACATATTGACAGATATTAGTGGATTGTAACAACAGAAGTTTGAGTGGCCGTTTATGGTTGAAATGTTCTGAAATGAGCAGTTTTGTCATTATTGGATCATATTTTTTTTCTTTGCTTACTGGAATAAACATAAAACACACTCTAACAAGCAGTGCTGTATTATACAAGGAATACAATTTAATACAATCAGGAAGGTGAATCAAAGAACACATGAATGCTTGCAAGGTCCTAAAAATGTGTGCAAGGGGCCTATGTTGTGAAAACAGCCTAAAGGTAAACTTTATCCGCATCTGGTCAGATGCATTTTCTTCAGATGTGGATATTGATGAAATTTCAATGAATATGAGCTTCACGGGCAGTTAATGCTAAGTCTGTTTTCATTGTGACACTGTATTCTTATTTTTTTTAGCCAATGTCTATCAGTGTCTGTGCTATAAAATTTGAAATAAAAGTTTTAAATTAAATCCAAATGCTTGTAATCATTCTAGAAGTAAAGAAAAAAATAGTATGCACACTGACAGGTTTGAACAGTGTTTATGGTAACTGGGGAGAAATAGCCAAGTAATGGAATACTGGAATGGCTGGGGGGGTACTGAATGGGTGTGTGGGGGGCATTCATTATGCTGCCTAGGGCCCCATTTGTCCATGATTCAACTCTGAAGTAAATGCTTTGTTTCTTCCTTTTGCATGCGTTCATGTCTCCATTCATGAAAAGTGGCACAGGATTGGAGAAAACTCAGAGGGAACAACAAACAAGACAGGAGAAAACCCTTGTTATTTTTTTAACATTAACAGCAGCTTTCTAATTGTACAGTAATACAGTGCAGTAAAGAGTTTTGCAGTGGAAAAGTGTTTTATTTTTTTTTAACTTAACATGGCAAACTGGATTAATCACAACAAGTGAAGCAACCAGGGCATTGTGGACTACAGGATCGAAGGTAAACATTTTTTAATGTGAATATAACCAGATCTTCTTTCTTATTTTTGGAGAGGGGCAGGGTGATGGTGGCTAAACTAGTGTGTTTGTGTGTGTGTGTGTGTGTGTGTGTGTGTGTGTGTGTGTGTGTGTGTGTGTGTGTGTGTGTGTGTGTGTGTTTAAATTTGATTAAATATTTTAAAGTCTGGCTAGTGTGGGTTTGCATTTGTTTAAATATTTTGAAATGGGATATTTATATTTTGTCATTCTACTCTTCTGCCTTCTTTTTGTTTTGGTGGTGTGGATGGGGGTAGCCAGCTGTGCTTTTAATTAAGGTAACTTGCCCTTTTACTTGCTCAGCTTAAATTCTGCCATTAAGGCTGGCAACTGATTATTTGTGTTACTAAACTGGAATATTTTTAGCCTTTTTGGGGGGGGGGGTTGGCCAGCTGTGTTGTGGATGAATGTAACTTGTCCTTTTCATTTGGTTGGTCTAAATTCCACCCTTAAGGTGTATTTGTGTGAATAAATCAGAATATTTCTGCTTTTAGAAGGTGGTAGAAACATTGTCCTCTTCATTTATTATCTTGAATGTGTGTACTGGCAATCCTGGCAGTTATCATGACTCCCATATCTGGCATATCTGGCACACATCACAGCTGTACCAGATGTTTGCCAGGGGGGACATCTCACAGGGTCATTAACTGGGGGATATTGGTTATGCCCTGGAACCATGGCTGATGACACTCATCAGATGTGCACACACACCCATGGAAGAATGCCATAATGATGCACATGCTCAAACTAGAAACATCATATAGCATTTGTTTGGGTTTCTGAAGTCACAGTCCAGGTGCCTAGAAATATCTGGTGGAGCTCTGTACACAGATATTCATGATATGTACTATGCTCAACAATCTGATCCTGTGGAAACAGCTGCAGCTGGCTCAACAAGAAGAGGGGACACATACTCCCCCACCAACGTCTAGGTCACCACAGCTACTGTCAAAGGAAGACTCGGAGGAGGAACCCCCAGCTGTTGTTCCTGTAGGCAGACTTAGGTGTGCTCAGTATTCCCTTGCTTTGGCTAAGAGACAACATGTAGCACATTCATCATAACCCTCAACCTGGAAACATCAAAAATCTGGACAAGGGCCATGAAAAATAGGTACAAATCTGTAAGCTGATTAACATCTAATTTGCATACATAATTATGTAACCCCACCCACTCCAATGGATTTGTGGGATACCAACTTTTGAACACAAACTGAAGAACAGACAACCAAAATATGGCACCAGAGTCCCCCTGTAGCCATTCCAATGTCCCATTACCCCATTTACCGTAAACACTAATGTATGCATACTGCTTTACTTCTACAATGAAGATTTGGATTTTATTTTTACATTTTGTGGCATATCATCAATGCACAAACACTTATAGACATCTGCTAAACAAAGCAATACTGTCTCACAATGAAAATAGACTTGGCATTAAAACTTGTCTGCCCTTGAAACTCACATTCATTGAAACAGCATTGAAACCTGCACCACATCCAAAGAAAATACATTTGGCCAATAGTGGATAAAGATTACCTTTGTGCTGTTTTCAAATCATTGGCCCCTTGCACACAAAACAAAAAATATACACGTGTTCTTTTCTTTGATACACCTTCCAGACTTTATTAAGTTATATTCCTTGTATAATACAGCACACTTGTTAGACAGAGCACATTTTAAATTTATTGTTTGAATGAACATTTTTCCATTAGGCTGCACTGTAGGCAATAAAAGAAAATGCACAAACCAATAATTACAAAACTGTCCAATTCAGAACATTTCCATCATAAAAGTCTACTTTTACACCCAAACTATAAACAGAATGACAGTAGTGTAAGCCATAGGCATCTTGCACAGCTTCTCTCACTTTCAATTTCAGGGGTTTTTTTTTTTGGGGGGGGGGTAAAAGGTCCAAAACCAGGGACACATTTTAAACATTGTTTGTATAATTCTGGAAAGTTGCTAGAATAAAATGTTGTGTTACCCCCATGCATGTTACTGGCAAGTCTTGAACCCAGAACACTATACACACACTACAGTTAGTGCAACATACCAGTATCAGCAGTTTAAACAATAGGAAGACTGAAACTTAATGGCTATTATTTGTGAATTCAGTTCTCACTTCTCACCATAACTCTCAAGTCTCAACCTGGACAAACAACAAAGCCAATAATGGGGGAATACAAATTCTGTTGTTACTATAGCTCTCAACTCTTAGCACAAAATCTGGGTAAAGCTGAGAAATGGTGGCGGCTATAGACTTTAGGCTCTTTTACCCTGTACCAAAGGTACAGGGTTTGAACCTAAATACCTCTAGCCACCAGGTGTGGGGGCATTTACACACACACACACACACACACACACACACACCCTTTGTTCAAACTAATAGCAGCTCCTAATACAGCAGATTAAAATGAATGGCAGCAGTCCTCACATTCAAAATGAATGGCAGCTTGTTCTTGTTCCTCCTTACCTAATACCAGTCCTGAATGGCAGAGCTTTCTTGGACAGGCAGCAGCGTAAACCATACAGCAGCATATCTTTCTCAGATAGTCCCAGCACGAATGGCAGCTTTCTTTCTTGGGCAATACAAGTCCTAGATTAAAAATGAATGGCAGGCAGCTAAGCATTTCTGTCTGAACCGGCGGCAAGCTTTTCAAATGCAGCAACTGCTTGCAGCCAGCCGGAAATGATGACATGAGATCAAGGAGCTCAATTCTGACTGGCTGGTTGTGCTGACGTCATCACGCACGTGATGACATCAGCTCCGACAGCACTAAAATTAAAAAAAAATAAAAAAAAAAGGCAAAGAAATCGGAAATGAAGGGGTGCCACTCGGGAATCGTGGCACCCCTTCATTTGGACCCAAAAACTTAGTATAAACCAAGTAATTTGGGATGGATAGGAGGTCTGGTATTCACTATCCACCTAGGGACCTAATACCTTTCTCCTACTCACATACATATGGCAAAATTGATGCCAGGCAACTCATATAACCTTTACCTCCCCAAGTATTGAGTATGTATTGCTTGCATCAGACATTGTCAACCTTGAACAAAAGGTGTGTCAACTGCTGCATTTGCAAGGTAAATCCTAAACTTAGAGTGTATTCATTAATAATATTATGGCATAGCCTTGCATTTTTTAACTTGGTACAGTAAGCAAGCAAATAGTGATGGAGCTGTACAGAAAGTACCTTAACATGTGACATCAGACACTTATATTACTTATATTTCTCCATTAGTAATTAGTAAGTCTCTGGTATGAAAGATTCACACAGTCATACCTTTGAAGAATTCTGATGTTCCCTGGGTGGTCTCAGTTTAGCACCATACCTTAGTACTGGTAAATCATTGAAGACAGACATTAGAAAGTGATGATACACATTGCAGTTTCAGACTTCAGGCTTGTTTGTGTCATAACAGTAACTGAGCCTTGCCCCCCCCCCCCAAAGTGGAGTGTACTCTTGTTCATGCCCTAACACTAACTCAGCTATGCTACCTCCAAAAGAACAGTATGTGTATTTGTGCCATCCAACCTTAGCTTCATTTGTTGGCAAATGCATATCATATTATTCCCAATTAATATCCTCTTACATGTAAGGCCAATGATATAGAATGGCTTATACACTGCATGCGTTAGAGAACCAATAAATTATCAAGAAACAGAAAGGTAACACAGAACTGTATATTTGTAAGCATAATTATCACAGGTTGGGTGATCACTAACTGCTCTACGTCCAAATATAGTAAAGAGAATTAAATGTAAAAATCACAGCTGATGGTTTGATAGCAGTGTACATTCTGATACAGTTGGTTGTGTGAAGAATGACTTTTCATTTCATTGATGCAAAACTGTTTGTGCGGCTAAGAGGACTAAGGCATCCCTCCTGTTTTCTAAACCTGTATTCGTGTGAGGGTTCAAATCTTGACGTATGTGGAGATTTGTGATCTGTACTATCAAGTTTTACTGTGCTTGCACAGATTTTGTGTATGTGTCCCTTAATTTTAGTATCTTTTCCTATTTGTTTTCTTTTAATTTCAGTTTTGTGCAATGTGCCGCATCTCCCAAAAGACAGTTTGGCTAAGCTTATCTTGTTTGTGCAATGTGCAACATTGCAGAAACGGGGAAAACCAGATTTCCCAGAAAGCAGACACCCAAAAATATAAAATGGATACATTCAGCTAAAGCTTTTGGCCATTGTGAAAATCCAGCCTGGAGTATACATGGGACCGTGTTATAGTAACAAGCATTAGCACTGCACTTTGTGTTTGTGCACTGCTTCCCTGTGCTCAAACAGGCCTAGCTCACATGCATGTACACTTTGCTAGCCATCATATAAATCTAATTCTTGTTGCACTATGGAATTGCATATATGATATTTTATTATTGCTGTTTATTGTCCATTTCCTTTGTATGACATAAAACTACATATGGAAACATTGCAAACGAAGGGCACAATATAATATAATATAATATAATATAATATAATATAATATAATATAATATAATATAATAATATAATATAATATAATATAATATAATATAATATAATATAATATAATATAATATAATATAATATAATATTATGTTGATGTCATCTACTATAAGTTCACCTGCCGTCTTGCTAAAATCAAACTTGAGCCGTGGTTTGTGTGAAAAGTACTGTGTTCTGTAGTCAGTGTCCTTAGATAGGTAGGGGTTCTGTTCTCACTGCAGTAGCTTGTGTGTGTGTGTGTGTGTGTGTGTGTGTGTGTGTGTGTGTGTGTGTGTGTGTGTGTGTGTGTCTACAAAGAAGAGCAGAAATATGTATCCCACAGTTACCTCTCCAGTGACATGGCTTGTCAGTTTTTGAAATTCGCACAAGTCTACACATCAGTTCTGTACAGGCTTCCCAACCTCTTGTCTCTCTCATGGCCTGCCAATGTCATCTACTATAAGTTCACCTGCAGTCCTGTTGAAATCAAAGTTCTGCCATGGCATGTGTGATGAGTCCTGTGTTCTGTAGTTTGTGCACTTAGATAGGTAGGGATTCTATTCTCATTGCAGTCAAATTGGTGGGAGTGGTTTGTGCATGTGTGTAAGCTGTTGCTGGACTTTACAGTTAGGCTTTCACAGCAGCCTGTGGAACACTGTTAACTTGTCCTCAACAGACACTGCCCAATGTCATCATCTAGAAAGTATTGCCTGACACACTCCAAGTTGGACTTAAGCCATGGCACTTGTGTTAAATACTGTGTTCTGTAGTGTGTGTACTTAGATAGCTAGGGGTTCTATTATCACTGCCATTAAATTGTGGGGGTTGGTCTGTGTGCATGTGTGCTGTTGCTTTACTTTACAGTGAGCCTTTAACAGCAGCCTGTGGGACACTGTTATCTTGTCCTGGACAGATACAGTTCTGTCATTACTAGATTATACAGTAAGAAAAAGAAGCTACTGTCTATAAATACAAAAGTGAAAACCCAGACCTGGAAGACCACCCTCCTCAGCCTAACCAAGTAAATAAGACAACTTGTGCAACTTCTAACTGCAACCTTTATTTTCTCTTTTGTTGTTTTTTTTTTTTTTTTGCTTTTTTTTTCTTTCCCCACAGCACAGCAAGGACGGCCTGACTCACAGGATCCACCTGCCCCCACTCCACTGGCTATGACATCAAGGCTCAGCATGTCTGAGCTACAACCTGATAGCATCCCTTGTGCTCCCCCTGCACTACCTGGCCCCTCAAATACTTCTGCCCTGGAGTACAGGCCTGTCTTTCCCTCCGGGAGAAGTGGCAGAGTGGGTGATTTTATCATGTGAGAAGAACTGCCAGAGATGGGGCATATGATTGTGTGCCACACTGTGGTTTCATACCTATGCCAGATGGAGACATTGCTCTCTATCTTTGTACTGAATAAAACAAGGAGATGCTGACATCAGACACTGCAGCTATTTGCACAGTGAGGTGGCAGTGATGACAGTCCAGTGGGTGAGGACTTGATTCTCACTGTCAGTCAGCTTGACAACCATGGGTTTACAAGGTCCAAACCCTTACCCAAAAATGGTGTTCACCCATCTCTTTTGTTCTTCACAGACACTGTCTCTTGTCTCGTATGCCCTGTCTGTCAACAATTGTTTACTCACCTTGCCAAAGTATCTGCTTCAGACATACCTGTGTCCCTTCCCCAACAGTCTTCTCTCTCTTCAAATAAAATAGGGTACCTGTACCAAACAAAGAAATTGTCCTCTACATAGCTTTCCATGTCATCCACATATCTACTTTACATGCTTGATTTGGTCCAGTTGGCTATACAACATGATTATGCTGTTGTCACCTCTCTCTCTGGAGGTGGCAGTCCAAATTCAGCTAATCTTCTGTATATATGATCAGTTTTTCATGATACATTCTCAGTATACATCATATTTTCATAATACATACATTTGTCACTCACCCTCCAGCAATAAAATCCTGGGGGCTCAATATTTTATACACAGATATATCAACCACACTACAAGTGTAATATATAATGTTTGGTGCTCCCTCATGGACAGAGCCAGTCAGTGGTATTGGCAACCTTATCTGCTAAACTCAAACATCCTTCTATGTTGAATAAGTGTACTTGTGCTTTTAAACAGCTAAGCTTCTACACACATAGGTCACACTGTACATTTAGGCTACTGGCCTTATATGAACCTATGACTTTATGTGCTTATGTAGGCCTCCCAACCTTTTCTCTGGTTATGTCATCTACCATGGCCTGCTAATGTCATCTACCATAAGTTCATCAATAGCCATATAAAAGTCAGACTTGTGCTGTGGTGCTCATGCTAAGTACTGAGTTCTATAGTCTGTATACTTAGGTAAGGGTTCTGTTCTCACTGCAGTCCAGTGTGTGTGTGTGTGTGTGTGTGTGTGTGCGTGTGTGTGTGTGTGTGTGTGTGTGAGTGTGTGTGTGTGTCTATTCAGCAGAGTACACCTGCTTTCCTACAGTTGCTTCTCCAATGGCATGGCTTGCTAGTCTTTTCATACTTTCAGAACCCTAAACATACATTTCATGCAGCCCTCCAAACCTCTTGTCTCCCACATGGTCTGATGATGTCATCAATAAGCTGACCTGCAGATGTGCTGTGGTGCTTGCATATAGTGCTTTGTTCTGTAGACTGTGTACTTAGATAGGTAGGGGTTCTTTCACTACAATCAACTGTGTGTGTGTCTGACAAATGTTACTTGACATTACAGAGATCATTTTATACCAGCATGTGGGGCACTGTTATCACCATATGCTGAACAGAATATGCTGATGTAATCAGCTATATCAGATTGTTGCATTTCCAACCATCCCACCAGACCATAATCAGAAACTGGCCTGTAGCCCAGGCAGATGTCACCTTAGGTTCATATGAATTTACTAGGTAGAGGACAGATGACAGGCATGCTTTGGGGGTATGTCTGGTGGGGATAAGGGGGTGAAGTTTTCCCTACACTGTCTGGTAGCAGGTTGGCAATATCCTCTGGATCAGTATGAGTGTTACCATCTAATACTAGTTTGTCACAAGCTGGGCTTTCACTTTTAAATGTGTGACATAGCTGAAGAATGCCTGTCTGATAATCTTTAGCTAGGAATGCTACTTTAGGTTTGTACATGGCTTTAGAGGACTTTTCAAAATAGCTAATTTCTCTGTTCAAGCTGTGGATGGTGTCCTTTCCTCTGCTGTGTCAGTTCCCTTTTGTTCTTAGGCATTACTTGTTTTCAACTTGTTGTATGACCTAAGTATTCTTGATGCTCACTAGGATGGCTTCTTTTCCATGAGGAACTTGTTTTAGTCTGTTCATGTTCAGCCAGCTCTATATATTTGTATAGTTGATTATACAGGCCATTTGTGTACACCTTTGTATAACAGTCATTGTTGACAGTGGTAGTAGGAGGTTTGCAACTCTTTATGGCATCAGTTAGGAGCCTATAGTATGCTTTGGAGAAATGTTTTATCCTTTTTGAATCTTCAGGGGTTGTTGGGTATGATTGTGAATGTGATCAAGACTGAATTATGATCTGACAGGACCAAGGGAGCCAACACACAGAAGGTACTGCAGAGAACCACTATGTTGGTCAGTACTAGGTCTAGGACATTCAAGACCACTGTGGGGGTGCAGACTGTTACACAGCATGTGTATTATCAAAGTCCAGGAACCTTAGCGTGAGTGTGTTTATGCAGGTAATGACTCCAAATCAATGTAAGGATAGTTTAACTCACACCTGACCAAGGTGTTTGGCTGTCTAGTGAGTGACTCAATTATGTCCAAGTAGGAAAAGTGGTCCTTTTAGTTCAGAGTGGGGGACCTGTAGCTATCAATGATATGGAAGTGGGTTTTACATACACTTAGTTGGAAATGGAGTAGCTGTACAGAGTTGTACTATTTGACCAGTCTTGCAGTATTTTTTGTCTTTAATGAAAATGTATTTATTTAATTATGATTTATTCTATTTTACATTTATTTACTGGGGAAGTCTGACTGGGTTTTAGCTCAATTTCAGCAGATGCTTGTGAAAAAAGCTCCAAAACAATTATTAACAAGTAACCTACATGATATGTTAATGTTTACAAAGAGAAGTTGCAAGAGAAATGTTAGCAAGTAATTTCCATTATACCTTATGGCTTACATAGACGTTAGAAAACATATCTCAGAACATAGTGTCATTTGCAGATTACATTCATATTTTAGAACATAATGTGGTACCCAGATCGCAATGAACATTAGAGAAAGAAGTACATACATACAGTCAATCATAGTGTTATACATATTACATTTTCTACTAATGACATTACATATCCTACTAATGACAACTGGGATTTAGTTCTAAAAGAGGTAGAGAGGCAGTATAGAGTGGAGAGACTGGTGTTAAAAAGGAGGAAAGAGGAGATGAGGCGGGAGACTGGTGTTAAAGAGGAGGAAAGAAGAGGTAAGGTGGGAGACTGTTGTTAAAGAGGAGGAAAGAGGAGGCGAGGTGGGAGATGAGGGAGATACTTTACACAATGGGGAAAGTTTTGGGGTTTGTGACAGAGAAGGAGTAGGGAAGGAAGGGATACGGTGGAGGGATAGGATGAGAGGTAAGTAACTATTATATGTTAGACTTTATTATGTTAATAATATGTTAAATAGTTATAAGAAGAGGATATTGTAATTAGAGTGTAATGGGGTGGTCAGAGTTTTAACCAGGGCCAGAGCAAGTGGAGCCAGAGAAAATGTATACACCTCAACTTTTGGTTCTTTCACACTCATTTTGATGTGTGAACTTGTTGAAGGCATTGTACTCCTGCATGGTCAGGGTGATCTCTGCAGCCTTGAACCATTTCTGTGCGACTGTACAGACATGGGAATCTGCCATGGTAAGGATGTCTTCTAGTGAGTGCATTTTGATTTACACTCCATACATTAAGCAGCATAACCTTCAGTTTGTCTGTGAAGGATACTTTTATGTTGCGACTTTACTTCTGAGATCATCTAAAAAGGTCACTATGGGGGAGGCAACCACCTTCATATAGTACAGTGAGGTACATCTCCAGTCATTCCCTGTAACATGGACTATGACAGAGTCAAGACTGTACTTTTTGAGAGACTTGAGTGCGCCAATGAATCTGACTCGCTCTGGCATCTGTCAGACAGCTGACTGTGACCTTCTCCTTGTCCAGCCTGGCAAGGGGAATATTTTTGTGTCTCACTATGCAGCTACTTATGAGCAAGGCATTTGGTTTTAAGGTGTTTGCCTAAGGGGCCTATTGGCTGAGACACTGCTGTGTATATTATTATGTGTAGTGGATTTTGTTGGGTCTGCACTGTGTGCTGTAGGTTTGCACCTGAGAGGTCTCTGATCTTTAGTTAGATTTCTAGTGATTACTTCCACATATGTGGGTTTATGTGGTGTGAGATTATGTGCTACAGGTGAATTGTGTCTGCTGACATGTTTGATATCTGGTTTGTTGTTATCTGAGAAAATTGATTCCAAATTCATAGTTTAGATACAGCTCTCACATGTTGTATTAGTTTGTTTTAGCAGTAACTGGTTGTCAGTAATCATGAGGCAATTTCTCTGTGGCCTCAGGATGTACATGTCCATCAGGCTACCTGGAAACATGGTAGGAAACTGTCTGTCTATTATGGAAGGTATATACTGTAGTAAGTAGTAGGGTGTGGGCTAGGTGGAGCAGGTTTTGGTTTAAGACTAACAAAATGTGTATATTCTATGCAGGGCTAATGCTACACAAATGTGTCAATGTTTCACAATGCACACTTGAGTTGCTCACAGGGCAGCAGTGCAAGCTCTGAGTAGCTATGGTAAACTGAGTGCAAACTCCCCAAAACACAACACTGAAGTACAAGAGAAGTTAAACTATTTTAAACAAGTAAAAGAAGGGAAAGGTCAACAGGAACCTTATTCCAGCAATCCCCAGGTCAGATGGATTCTTGGCTGCACAGTTCTGCCACCAGAATGCAGGGGACCTTCTTAATGTAAAAGCACTGGTTTTAATGCTCCAGTGATACCAAACAGTCTAAATTCAGCAAGTCTGAACTGAGTCTATGCTATAAAATGCAGAAGTCCTGGAAATCCAAAGTGCAGAAAATAGCAATCACAAAAGAAGACAGACATTTTAAATAAATGTGCAATCCAGTAGAATGCTCCAACAAGAGTGTAGGCAACAAATCTTCCTAGTGTGAAATAAGTGGTCTGGGG
This sequence comes from Protopterus annectens, assembly GCF_019279795.1. Taxonomy (NCBI): domain Eukaryota; kingdom Metazoa; phylum Chordata; order Ceratodontiformes; family Protopteridae; genus Protopterus; species Protopterus annectens. The sequence continues at coordinate 575,070,952 of NC_056725.1, forward strand.
TACAAGTGCTTAAACCAGAACTAAGAGATTTTCAGAATAACAGACACAATAAGCCTTCAACCAGCAATACCCAGCTTAGAAGGGTGTAAGCTATCCCCCCTTCCCGCCACAAGAGTCTGAACCACAAACATTCCTAATGTAAAATAACTAGTTTAGAGGCCAAGTGCTTGAACCATAACAAAGAGATTTAGAACAACCACAATAAGCATTCAACCAGAAATTCCCATCTCAGAAGGGCAGAGGCTACCCTCTCCTCCCACCAGAGTGCAGAGTACAAAACTTTGTAATGTAAGACAACTGGCCTGAAGCTGAAGTGCTTAAACTAAAAGTAATAAGCTTAGAATCAAATTACAATGCAATTTGATACCAGACTGATGAAAGTGACATGTCTGTTAATCTGCCCACATGCATCATGTCTTGGTTAGTAGGCTCTGTGTTATCTTGATGAGAAAGCCCTGTGGTCTGTCCAGCTGCATGTATCTGGTGTGGTTTCTGCAAAAGACAGCATTATACTGTATTACTGTTCTGATGAGTGTGACTATAGTGCTGCCATACAATCCTGAAATCTGCATGTGATCGCATGTCTTATGATGTGCACTATTCATATGTACTGGAAAGCACTAAAGAGAAAGGTTATAAAGTAATGATACACATTGCAGTTCCTGAATTCACAACCTTTACAAGAGAATACAGTAAAAAGTACTGTAATGATGATGCTATCCACTGTAACATTTGGCAAGGCAAATATAACTGATAGGTACAATTATCAGTTTGGCAACACAAATGCAGATATACTCAGCTCTAATGTAGCTATACATCCTGTGCATCATGCACAAAGCTTTTCTATCCCTGAATCCCAAAATAGAGAAAACAGGGATATGGCAAAGTTATCATCAATTACACAGCATGCTGGGTAGGTGGCAGGAGGCCTAGGCTGACACAAAAGGTTGGTGAATGTGTGTAGGGAGAAAGTGAAGCAGACAGGCTGTGTGTATGTGTGTCTGTTGGGATCCTCCATCTACATGTGGTGTGTGAGAGTCTGTATGAACACAGCCAAGCTCACTGTTAGCTCTGCATCTTGATATGTTAGACAGGTGTGAGCTACATATGGTAGAGGTAGCAGTTCATTGTTCTCACCCAAGGTCAGATGGAGTGCTGCTACCTGAGCATGGCCAATGTCTGCTGGATATGCTCCTTTATAGGAATCCCAGGATATGACCCATGGCCTGGTATGTCTGGGTGTGTACAGCAGACTCCCTGATGAACCAGCTGAAGTACTACCACTACAGGAGCATGATCAGGAATGGCCATGTTGGATTTCAGCAGATGTGGATGAGCTACACCCATGATGATGCCATTCCCCTCCCAGCAGATGTTGCATCACAGACACTGCTTGTTCCATGACAGACACCCCTCAGTCCACCACAGACACCCTTCTTTCCAATGTGTCATTGATCTGATCCAGGGAATCGGTGACACAGTGGAGGCAGTCATGCTGTCAGATTGTGCCACATCCACAACCCTGAGCATTTGTCTGGAGTACCTTTCTAAACATGCCTGTGCCTCCATGATGGACTTAAGCATACATTGAGTGGCACGGAAAGAGACACCTGCAGCAGGTGGAGGAGGAACAGCAGCCCCCTCTAAGAACCCCATCAGTCCTCCTGCATAGTACTTCACCAACATTTTAGCTATGGCCACACTCAGCAGGCACTGAAGCCACAGTAGCCACACATCCCTGCTCAATGTCATCGCCCTCCACCTGTCCTATATCTGTGGGCTCAGTGTACTGGGTATGTGTAGGTCTACTGTCTGTGTCCAGGGAAAAAGAAGGGGGTGGCTGTGTCAGATTCAAACTGTGCACCCCCTGACTGTGCCTCAGTTTTGCCACCATTATCATCAGTGCCTGATGAGACACTGACATCAGGTGGCACAGGGCCAACATTCCCACTGTCATGATCACCTGTGATAAAAAGGGGAAACACAGGCACACATTAACACCTGCACTACTATGGTTCAATATATGCTAAACAACTAACAGTGCTACCGCTATTACAGACAGTAAAACAGTATACACATCAGGCCTAAAATGACACATTAGATTACCAGAAATTGATGTGCAGTAATGAAATAACTTGATTTAGCTTACTACCTGCAGGAAGCCTACAGTGCTGGATTCCTCATGGTCCTGAAAGAAGTTAATCAAGAGGTAAGGCCAACATCATCACATTTAACAGTAAAAGAGGAGATAAACTCTCCTGTCAATCAGCATGACATTTTACTTTAACAAGTATGCTGCTGATAACTCCAAACTGAGCTTATCACTGTACTAATATTCAACCCCCCCCAAAAAAAAACTACAAGTGACACAGAGGTAAATTTTATTTTAATTGTTTTACTATACAACAATATTGAACTGGTCATATAGCAAAGTCTAACAGTAAGCTCTTTCTTGGACTGAGAAGGAGATGCACACACATCAAGGACATATTGTGGGACACTCTGCTGTGAGTTTTGTGTCAGAAGATTCACCAGGAATTCCTCATTGTGGGTGAGAGGTGTTTCTGCAGCAGACTCACCCCCGGTTACCCTCCCAGCTAACAGCAGCTGCATGTCTTTGTGTAGATGTGAGCAATGTCAGTAGCCCTGTGGTGCTCCTGTTCATAAGTGTGACCATGACTGTCCACAGCATTTATTTTATCAGTGATTTGCTGCAATATTCCCAGCCTCTCTGGTATATTGGGACGACCCCTTCCAAGAAGAAAAACACCATGTTGACATAGCACATCCACTATTATTGTGTTTTCTGCCTCACTGAAGGGGGAGTCTGTGCCTCAATAATATATTTGATCCTAAAACACAATGGAATAATAATAACTATCACATAAGTACAAAGTAACTGTTACCAGATAAAACAGTTAAGGTAGGCAGTCAGTAGTACTCACTGTAAAGACATAACACATACGACAGATGTGATATACTAACAACAGGCAGGATGCAAAACAAGTAGAGTAGCAAGGGCAACATATCCTTGTATGTGCCATATCAGGAAATCAACTGTGCTCCCCCAAAAGAACAGTTCATTCTGATTTGTGCCAAACTTCTCTTTCCTTCCCCCACCCACTAAAGAACAGGTACATAAACCATATTGCTCATAAAACACATTGTAAGTGCTAAACATGCATTCAAAGGACCTGTCCCTGAAAGATTTGTCATATGTATCACATAGTTTACTATTTTTATGTATTGTCAATCATTTGTACCTCTGAAATGGCTTGACAAACATGGCCATGTTATCAGTACACGTCTAACTAATGCATACAGATAACAGTGTAAAAGGTGCACAATAATTCTTTAAAGAAAAGTAAAGGAGAAGAAAGGAAAGTGGTGAAATAGGGAACAAGCAGGGGGGAAGAACAAAGTGAAAACAAGGCAGGAATATGCAGGAAGGCTGTAGGAAAGAACACTAGCTATCTAGGTCTTCTAGAATAAACCATACATACAAATTTGGCTGAATTTGGACTGTCATCCCCTGCCCAACATTCCTCAATCCAAACCTCAAGGGTATCCCGCTTCCTGCTCCGGAGGTCATCAAAATGATGACTACATTGCTCACCTGTGCAAGGGATACCTGTTGCACTGGTTACACTATTCCAGGCTTCAGATTTATATTCTGACCCAGAATAGTGCTGCTGCACAAACTGGTCTCATGCTCTATAACTAGGAGTCCAACAAAAATCTTGGACTCCCAGACACCCCAAAGCTGTGCCCAAAGGAGCACATCATCTCCATCAACTCCAGACACGCCTGCCATAGTTCAAGCTCAATCTTTAGTGAGCATTTCCAGCCAACTGCAGTTTATATGTTGCTGTTTCCCTCCTATTCAACATCTCATGCTTACGGAGAGTGCTCTTATTTTGGATTTGCAACATCTGAAAACAGTGCACATCGCTTACCATCACAGAGACATGGTAAGTGAGGGTGTACAATGTAGGGCACAGTTTTTGCCCTCCTACACCTGCAGCTATTGCAACAAGACGATTGAAGAAACAGTTTATCTTGAATTTTGTTGCTATAATCTGCATTCTCACAAGAGCAAAACAAAACTTGCACACCCTGTAGTAGAGCACTGTACCATCTGCACTCAACCCCAACACTTAAACACTTGCTGTCTTGGAATTAGTGAGATGTATATCTACTATCTTAGTAGTTATTCTAAGGTTCTTGCTGTTAACAGTAGTGCAATGCCACTTAACATGGTTGTGCAATGCACAATAGTATTAATTGAATGCATCCGGTTTATGTTTGTGGCTGTCTGGGTCCTGTCTGCAACCTGGGTGGTCCATTCCTCCAGTTTGTGTCCTGCTGCACTTCACAGAAACCAGCTGAGCATAGCTAAACATGTTTATGCCAAGTGGCACATCACACAAATACTGGCAAAAAAAATAAAAAAAGGATTAAACAAATTAATTAAAACATAAAAGGCAGACTGTCCACAGTTCTGCAGAATGTCCAGATATTTGCATCATATATTTGGCCTGTTCCTTGTAAAATGGGTGGTTTATTGTGAAATCACTGAAGATTACAGTACTTCATATTTTTCAGAAAATGCATGCTTGACCTTTGCCCTGGAATAATCCACATTCATCATACAGGTTTCACGGCCAGTAACACTGGGGCAAGCCGCAAATCCTTCCCTATGCACGCCACATGTCATTAATATCCATGGAGCTAGACTGCGTGCTGCCCCATGATGCGCAGTATCATGTACATGAATACACTCCATGTAAGCTCTGCACCGGACCTACACAGAGTTTATTGAATCCAGCAGTTTGTTTATTTATTTGACATTTGTTTATGATTGTTTACACAAGTCTGTCTGAGCCAGAAAGTGCCAATTTTCAGTGGATGCCCTGGCAGAATCATGAAGTGAAATAAAATGGCCGTCAAGGAGCAAGCTTTAAAGGCTGGCTAGTGTGCATTTTTGTGAAATTTAAATGTTTGGGGTGGGGAGGTGGCTAGCTGTACTATGGGAATTTGTCTTTTTCATTTGCTTAGCTTAAGTATGGTATTAAGGGCTGGCTCGTGCACATTTGTGTGAAATAAATTAGAATATTTATGCTTTATTTTCGTTGGAGGGGGTGGCTAGCTGTGTTGTTGATGAAATAACTGGTGCTCAGTTTAAAGTCTGGCATTAACAGCTAGTATGCAATTGTGTGAAATAAATTGTCATATTGTATGAAACACATTTGAAACTGTCCCCAGTTTTAAAAATGTTCTTGCACTTGCGTAATGTGCTTTGTCTGCAAGCTACTCGCTATTGTTTGCTTAGCTTATAGTGTGCCTTTACATAACCAGTGTGCATTTGCATGAAATATGCTGCAATCTTTACTCCCTCTCTCTCTCCATCTCTCTGTCTGTCTGTGCTGTATTTGAAAAACCAAGTTGAAAATGTTCCTGATTTTGCAGAATGTCCCTAAGTTAGCTTCATCTTGATCTGTTCCTAATAGGATTTGGCATCAACTTTCCACATAAATTACCAAATCTCGAACTATTGCATCAGCACATAGGGGCTTGTTGTCAATCTCATTCTCAACTTTTCAAAAGGAAATGATAATGCGTTTTTGACATTTACCTTTGGTTCATGATTCTGCCATGTGTTACTTGTATGGGACAAGCCTTCCTGTAGGATAGCTAAGAGTTTTGGGGATTTGATCACTGCTCCTAGTGTGCTCCTTGATGGCCATTTTTTTCATTTCTTGATTACTACTACTAAAACACAGAGGAAGAATCTCCATGGGTGGGGCGATTAAAAAACATTCTGCTCCAGATGTGAAATATGGTAGGTATGCCACTGACAGGGTATATAACACAATGAAAAAAAATCATGGCCAAAATCAGAAAGAACAACTCTCATAATGACAAGATCTCACTAATTAAGCAGGAAACTAAGAGGCCTAATTAAATCAACAAGGCCAGTTAAAAAGTTAACATAGCCTCTGGCTAAAGTCAACCACAAGGCCTTCTACAACTATGTCTGAATCCTTAAAGATAACTCACAGCAGTGTGATGAACTGGTAGTAAATGGTACCACCTTCACTAAGTAGAGTGACATAATGAATCTGCTGGATAACAAATTCAGCCCTAACTTTACCCCCCTTTGAAACCTCTAATAGCATGCCCCCCCAACTATTAGCATGGAGCAGGTCATGATTTTGCTCACTAAAGCCAAAAACACAGCCTCAGTGGGGCCAGACAATATTCTGGATTGCCTCCTAAATATCTTGAAACATAACCTGTCAGGACAAATTGAGCCACTTTTCAACTAAAGCCTTAAAACAGGCTATATGATACATACCACATGAATGGAGGACTGCAACAGTAATCTCTCTTCACAAGGGTGGACCATCAACTGACCTCAGAAACTACAGATCTATTATTCTGACTAGTCTCATATGCAAAGCCATGGAAATAATTATCACAGAAATTATTAAAAATGAGATAGAAAAACTTCAGACAAAGGACCCACCTAGTTTGGTTTCATCAAAGGCAGGTCATGCCTACTCTTCCTGCTGGACTTCCTTGGGAAGGTCACCAAGGCAATGGATGAGGGGAAAATGGTGTATACTGCCTACCTTGACCTACTTGGGCATTGTAAACAAACTCATGGAATTAAACTCCTATGTAACTCACTGTATAGCCAGCTGGCTCACAGTGAGGGACTCAGTAAGTTAGGATTGGAGAGACCAGCTCCACAAGGAGGGCAGCCACCAGTGGAGTCCCCCAGGGCTTTGTTCTGGGTCTGATCATCTTTGCATCTACTTTCAGATGTCAAGGCCAATGTCAAGAGCATCTGGTTTACCATGTTTGCAGATGATTGCAAGCTAAGAGCAAGCATAGAAACATCCAAAATACTAACATCTTACAGGAAGGTCTATCACAGACAAATGGCTGGTGCAGCCTTGACTTAAAATTCAGTGTCAAGAAATGCATAATTCTGCCTTTTGGGAAATGGGCTATCCAGGGAAACTACCTCACTGATAAAACACATTTAAAAAGTAGACACAGTAGCCAGGAATTTGGAGACTCATGTGTAGATTAACATGGCATTCAACCACCTTGCATCTATTGTTGTAGAGACATCATTTTATATTGCTCAACTTATAAGTAAGGCCATGGCATCTAGATCCAGGGATGTCATTGTGCCACTGTACTCAGCCCTCATCAGACCCTTCATTGAGTATAATGCTGCCTTTGGTATGTACCAGACCAGTCACATGCAACAATTGCAATGTCTACAGAGGGTTCTCAGAAAAAGTATACAGGGCATAAACACAATGTCCTATGACAATACCCTCTAAGCCCTATCTCTATTATCTGTTTCCTGCAGACTGCTGATAGGTGATTTATGCCTTGCATAGAAGGCATCCTTGGATCCCACTTTAATGGAACTTTTGCACATCTGCAAAACGAACATCACCAGAACTACTAGATCTAAAGAATTAAACTTTGCTTGTGACTTAAACAGGACATGTTAGCGAGACAGGTATGTATCTCTGAGAATTCCCATTCTCTGGAATAGGTTTCCCATCCATGTAAAGCAGAGCCTTTCCTTAACCCTATTCGAGTGCAACCTGGACCAGTGGATGGGAAATCAGAATGCACCCCTGCTCTGACACCTATGTTTCTGATGGACAGTGGCAGCCATTAAATCAGACCCTAATTAAAAAGCACCTCTTAAAATAACATCTAAAACAAAGTAACTCGTGAGATATATTTGGGCTGCATGGTTAGGCTGATAAAGGCCCTAGCAGTCATTAGCCTAATATACACCTATGAACCTATGAACCTGTGAGCATCAGTTAGCATAGTTATATCTACTGTGCTTTGTTCTTTGCCAGAATGTTGCAAAAATGGGTAATGTTTTATAAATGTACATCTTTCATTAGCAATAGTAACCATGGAAACTTATTATTTTACTTTATTTTTGTCTCTGAAATATAGCAAGGAGAATATTTACCCTTGACCATGCAATTTTACCAATAAAGTTTATCCCATGTTAAAATCATTCTCCATGTCCTGTTTTCCTATCCACAAATGTCTTTTATTTATTTGTTGTAGACAGCATTTTTCAGATAACCCCCTTAAGGTTTGGCACATTTTACAGAAGAGCTTTCATTGCCAAAATATACAAATAACAAGTCATTTGTTTAAAATGCACGCCTGTAGATTCTCAGCCTTACAAGTATACTTTTCTACAGAGTGGTAGCATTTTTATTTAAGGTAAACAGAACAAGAGAGGGTTTAATCTGTGAACTATCAATGCTCTACAAGTGCTGCCGTATAAATATTTTAGATTTTTCCTGCACTACTCATATTCACTCTGTTTTTGTTGTGCTCTTAAACTCCCTGGCTCTTGATTTGCCAGTTCTTTATGTTAACTGGCTTTAGAGGCTCCTCCAGTCTTATCTGGCTTGCTCAAGTTTGTAAGCACTAGAAGATTATTATTGTGAAGCCCCTCCCCTTAGAATGATAAATCTCTGCTACTCTCACTTTCATATCTTCCCACCAAACTAGGTGCATGCTGCAATAGCTAAAGAACTACAGTCACCCCTTTTTAACATTTGTGACCTGGGAGATACTTGAAATGACGAATGGGACCTGTTTTCCCATGTCTCATTTGGGATTTTGTTAATAATGTACCTGGAGAGAGAAACAGCATTAGCTATTTTGCCCTTGCCATTTCTGCTGTGGGGTGCTCCTGTGAGAGTTTGTTCATTAGTAGTGTTGATTTGTGCTTTATTCTGCTGAGGTGGATTGCTGAACACTGTACTATCTAGCACCATACTTGACAAGACAAGATGGGTAAAATTGAGAGTAGAAATGCAAGTTGTTCCCTTTAAAATCTAGAACCTGAAGTGATCACCAAGATACTTAAATTTGAATGGGAACTATATTTGTTTTGTCCTTGTGAAAGAAGGAACATTAACTATCCTGTCTAGTCTATTTCTGCTGTGCACCATTCCTGAAGAGTTCACAAGTTGGATGATTCCTATTTCAGAAGGAAGCATTCTACTACAAAGAATGACCAAGAGCCTGGCTTGGTGTTCTAGTCTGCTGGGCTAGTGAATGCCATGCTAACTGGTGCAACATCAGAAAAAAACAAGTGAAAGGAAAGGAGAAAGTATTACCGGCACTAGAAAGTCTGCTCTTCAAATTTTCCCTTAGAACTAGCCAGTTTTTCAGTTTTAGCACTCATACCTGATTCTTTGAGCTCAACACTTGCACAGAACTCATTGTAAGTGCTAGATATTCTGTAAATTGCTACAGCACTCAACTTTCCTTACTAAGTAAAGAGGAAAACAGTTTTAGTACTTAAATAAATAAGCACCTATCCAGGCATGTTTAAGGGTCAGCTCCCAGTATTTCTCCTGTCCACCTGGTGAATCTGGGCATCTTGGGGCAATGTAGCAATTGCCTCACATACACAGACAACCCTCTCCTCCTACCAACCAACACTACAACCTGTGAGAGATGCACTTATATAGCCAAGCTGGAATCCAAGCTCTCAACAGCCAAGACTGGACTAGTCAGTCAAGAGGAGAAGGTAAACCCCCACACCACACCACACACAACACATAGTCTTTCAAAACCTACACCACCAAAACCCACACATAGTAACACAAAACACACACCTAAATTTGCGGAGGTTCTTGATATCAATCTGCCCAAGCAACAGAGACCTCCGAAGCTGAAACACAAACAATCACTGCCACCCAACACAACACAAGTGACACATAGCTCACAAAACCAATGTGCGACTCAGTCTCAGCCCCTAAGGCAAAATAACGTACTCAACACACTAATCATAGGTGACTCTATAGTCAGGCATACTGATGTCCCACTCACCAGGCTAAACAAGGAGAAAATTACAGTCAGCTGCCTGTCAGGTGCCAGGATCCACCACATAATGCATGCACTCAGGTCACTCCACAACAAGTACAAATTTGACTCTGTCGTTGTCCATGTTGGAGTGAATGACCTAAGACGTACCTCCCTGGACTACATGAAAAGAGACATGGAGGAACTTTTGAATCATGTAGCCTAGATAGGTATGACCCTAACCCTGAGTAGCATCCTGCCATCACCCGGAATGATACCACAGTACAAGGACAAAATGATTGACTTCAACAACCGGCTACACTTCTGGTGTCATTCTAAGGGGAACCAGTATTTGTCTGTATGGGATGACATGATTGACAGACCACAATGCCTTTTTTAGGCAAGGTTCAAATGCAAAATTACCACCGTAGCAGGTACAAGCAAGCAAACTCTGCGGGTAATGCTACTCAGTGCTAGAAGTCTAAACCTCAAAATGCACTCGCTTGAGGCACTCCTTAAAATGGAGAACATTGACATTTGTGCAGTGACAGAGACATGGTTCAGGGCTCTGGAGAGCACCCCTGCAATACCAAGCTACAATTCATACCACACCTTTTGGCCACCTAACCTGGACCGAAATACTAAAGGTGGAGGCATGTCCATATTCTCCAAGGATATCCACACCTCAAGGCTGGTTGCCCAGCATAATGCATCTGAAATTCTCCAGGTGCAACTAACACTAGGCAAGACTGCAATCCAAATTGTATCTTGCTACATATCCCCCACCATGCTCCAAGATTCCCACTCCGCTTTTCTTAACATACTGGAAAATATTAAGGTACAACCAAATACCCTAATACTGGGTGACTTCAACTACCACACCATTAAATGGGAAAACTAATCATGTACCGATACATTTGCTCTATGTTTTTTGGAATTCATAAATTCCAATGCCTTGGATCAGCTTATCCATGCCCCCACCAGTGGCACCAATATCCTAGACCTGGTCATTACCAACATGGGCGACCGATGTTCCACACCAGAGGTCAGCTCCTTGTTGGTCAGATCTGACCATAAGCTAATCACCATGGACATCCACATCCTGCCCTCACCCCTGATTAAGGTAACCCCCATAAAAAACTTTCCAAAGCCAACTTTATGTTTCTTAAGACAGAAGTGGCAAACTTACGACACCCATGCAGATGGAAAGCAGAAAAACGACTGCTGAATCTTACACCAATGCACTGTATGAACACATACATGATTGCATGGACCATGCCATCCCAAATTGAACCAAGACACTCTCCTCAAAAAAAAGCAAGCCAATCTGGTGGTCCCCTACCATAAACAAACTCTAGAACAGAAGGAAGAAACTGTTGCAAAAAAAGAGTAAAATCCCCTGACTGGAAAAACTCACTTGACAGCCTCAGTAAGAAGCTGAGATCCCTCATAAAATCCTCCAAAGCTAGCTATGAAAACAAAATCACCACAGATTCTAAAGACAACCACAAGGCATTCTAAAGTTATGTCAAGAATCTCAATGGCAATACTCAGATCTGCTTTGAGTTACACCACAATGGCACTAAATATACAGAACCATCTGATATTGCCAACATCCTGGCAGATAGGTTCAGTGCTAATTTCACCCCCTAAAGAACCCATTTCAATACCAGAAGAATGCCAAGTCCTGGTAATCATGGCCACACAGGTAAAAAACACACTCTCCAAAGCCAAGAATACAGCATCCATGGGACCAGACAACATCCCAGGCTGTGTTCTGCACAAACTACAAAAGGAACTGGCACCCCACCTAAATACCATGTCCAATCATAGCCTCACTTCAGGCTTTGTGCCTACTGAATGGCACACATCTATGGTTATCCCACTCCACAAGGGGGATCCACCATGGACCCTGGGAACTACCGCCCCATTAGCCTGATGAGCCTGATCTGCAAGGCCATGGAACATATCATGATGGAACTTATTAACAAAGACATATGTAGGCTTCAAACCCTGGTCTCCACCCAGTTTGGATTCATGAAAGGTAGACAATGTCTCCTAAACCTAAATGACATCTTTAAAGTAGTCACCAAATCCATGGACAAGGGTAAGGTGGTTCACACAGTCTAGCGAGACCTCTCCAAAGCCTTTGACACCATTTCCCACTCTGGAATCATAGACAAACTAAAAAAAACTGGGCATAAATCCATATGTCAAAGCAATGGGCTGCCAATTGGCTCACTGACAGAACCCACACCGTAAAAGTAGCCAATTCCAAATCCAACCCCAGACCAGTGACAAGTGGAGTACCACAGGGTTCAGTCCTAGGTCCCCTCCTGTTTAGCATCTACTTCTCTGAATTTCAGGCCAACACAGAGGGTCTATGGCTAGCAAAGTTCACAGATGATTGCAAACTGGGAGCCATTATTGAATCCCCAAATGATGTGGGCATTCTACAAAAGGGCCTCACTGAGGCAGATGTCTGGTGTCAAAGCCATGGCCTCAAGCACAATACCAAAGAATGCATAGTCATACCCTTTGGTAAAAACCCTGTGCCCATGAACTACCACATAGACCATAGTCTACTTAGCACCAAAAGTGTGATAAGAGACCTAAGGACACAGGTGGACAGTAGTCTCTCCTTTGATAACCACATCACCACATCAGTCAGGAAATCCTTCTACATGGCACACCTCATCACAAAAGGTTTTTCATCCAGAAAAAAGGAGATAATTGTTCCTCTCTATGCATCCCTCATTAGACCTATTATAGAGTACAATGCCCCATTTGGTATGTACCTCACAAGACATTTACAACAACTGGAACAGCTGCAGAAATAGCTCACAAAGAGGATCATGGGCCTCAAACAAATGCCCTATGCAGACTGCCTCAAAAAACTCCAGATCTACTCCATCACATATCGCCTACTCAGAGGCAATCTCTGCCTAACATACAAGGCCATGTCAAACCCAGAGCTGTTGGATATGCTACACTTAAATAAATCCCAATCCCTCCATGCCACATGCTCCAGTGACCTAAACCTTGTCACCACAATAAACAAAACATGCTGGAGGGATAAGTTCCTGTCCCATAGACTTCCCATACTCTGGAACAGACTGCCCATTCATGTCAAGCAGAGCACCTCATTAGCCCTCTTTAAGAAAAATATTGACAATTGGATGGGAAATAAGAAATTCACCCCAGGGATCACTTCTGTGGCTCTGCTCAACATGGGCACAGGAAAATAATTTGTTTGGATGGTAAAAGCCAGGGAATCTTTATGGCTAGGCTTATATAGGTCCTAGGGCCTATAGCCTAGTACCTACCTATGAACCTATGAGAGCTACAGACAACTCTTTAATCATCCTGGACCTGAGCTGTGCTATGTGCAGTGTCACAGGAGCAATACTAACAAATGAGTGCATCCTGCTTCAACTACTAATTGCACATTGTATACTAATAAAATCTCTTGTCAGTTATGTAAGACTCTCCCCTGGATTTACTAATCTTCTGTGTAAGACTAGATTAGTCTTACATGGAAGCACCAGTGTAAGAGTATGATAGCAGCACACCATGCATATTAATGAGGGCATGCTGCCTCAACTCTAAAGCTTACACGGAGCGTGGATGAGTGTAGGGGGCGTGTCGGACTGCCGAGCAGTCCAAAAATCCATGCCCCTGCAATGAAGAAATGCCGCAACTTCCAGTTACATGAGCGAGTCCACTCACATGTGTACAATGTAACACTACACTCCCCCATATGTTAAAGAACTTACAAAATTAAAAATAAAAATAATTTTTTTTCTTCCAATATAGCTGCCTGTAGTTGCGCGGGTTTGCACGGATTTGCCCATTGCTTAGCTACGTTGGTAGCTTAGACACCAGAAGAGGATAATAAGACAAATATATGCAAATTAAGCAACATAGTGATAGAGTAGTGGTTAGAGCCTTCGCACAAAGATGAGGCATTCCCGGTTCGAGTCCCACTACTGCGCGTTCCATTTTCTGTGGGAAATCTGTATACAAAAATATTTCCTGATGTTTTTTATATATAAGTTTTGCAAAAAGCATTGAAATGTTAAATGTAATAGTGAACGAATTTTATATATATATATATATATATATATATATATATATATATATATATATATATATATATATATGAAGGTGAAATGTTTATGCATTCTTAGGCATGAGTACCCTATTTTAAGCAATATAAAGCAATGCTAAGCACATTGTACCAGTACTGAGCATATTTAAATACAATTGCTCGTAGCTGCACACCGCACTAACCAGCGCAATGTCTTTGAAGCAGCTGCACACCGCGCTAACTAGCACAAAGTCAGGCAACGTTGAGCAACGTCAAGCAACGTTGGGCAAAGTCGGGCAAAGTTGAGCAAAGTCAGGTAAACATGCTCACACCTGCTTTACTGTTCCTTAACCAGTCAGGTCTGCCCAGCAGGAAAATAAAAAGTAGCGTCAGGGCTCAAACTCTGGATACTGTGCACTAGAGTCACAGTACTTAACCACTAAGCCATGACAGCATTTCACAAATATGCACTTTCAACAGACACATATCTATCAAAGGAATTTTAAACATTGCCAACATCAGCTAAGCAGGCGTGCCTACAGCTGAGTTTTTCAAAAACTGGCCAATCACAAATAAGTGCGGGAAATGAGGCATATTTAAGCTCCACAGGTGGGAATACTTGCTATAACTGGTTGTAGCTTCCTTCTGCCATCAGCATGGCTGGTGTTGGTGAAGGCACTCGATTTAGAGCGCAACGCTGGGGCATCCAGGAGTCCAAAATTATGGTTTGGCTCCTCGTCCACAAACATGAGGAAAGACTCCTGCTGGGCCAATACCAGGGTACCCAATATAAAACAGAGGCCTGGAACAGTCTTGCCCATGATCTTACCAGTGCCACTTGTGTTCCTCAGACTGGTGAGCAGGTCTGGCACCATTATTCTGACCTGAAGCTACGTAGGGGGGATGAACTGGACTGGTGGATCCAGGAATCCTGTATGAAGCCTAATGCCCCAGTACTGAATAAGTAGCCATTGTATTAAGTAGTTAAGACTTGCTATGCTTGTCTATACTATGGATAGGTATGTCTCAATATCACTGCATTTACTTCATAGCTGCAGGTGACCGAACTATGAACCTGCAAGCCCATGAAGATAGGCTGCAAAGGCTGCGTCATGAGGCAGGTTAGTAATTATTCTGTATGTACTGTTATATAAAATAAATGAGAGAGCCTTCAAAAAGTCTTTTAACCCAATAAATAAAGGTGTAATAATCCTTTAATAAATGTATGATTCATGGAGTGCATCTGTGTCATTTTCTTTGATATGTTGTACTGTTGCATTCTACAAATAGTAGTGTTGTATTAAGCAGTGTCAACACACACTTGGGTAGGCCCATATAACGTGGGTGAAGGGAATGCCAGTAGCTTGTATGCATATGTACATCCCTCAACTGTTGGTTCATGGCCAGCATGTACAGGTTAATCTGGCACATGAGTAGCTTGGTATTGTGTTCCCCAGAAATGTCAGTGTGTTGCTAGAAATGTAGGGAGCTTTTAAAATATAACTGATACTTTCACCTGAACATATCTAGATAATTATATGAAAGTAGAGCTGTCAGTGTACCATTTTAGCAGTAGTGTGTGTGAGCAACTCTCAAAATATGTTGCAGTAACATCTCCATCTTGGACAGTTTGTATGTAAGATACAACTCATGTATATAATGATCTAGCAAAACCCAAGTGCACAATATAAGGACATTGGGTAGTGTAATAATACATGTAAGGGACATATAACTGCAGTTAATAGGAATGTAGTGAAAACAAGAAGGATATATAAGTTGTTAATTGAGCTATCTTTTTCCACCCTACTGTAAGTGCATAAAAAATGCAATTCCACACCTCATTCGGTATGTCTAATCTCAAAACATTTGTTGGGACATATATCCTATTGGTTTATAAATATTTGCATTTATTTCTATGCATGTGCCCTGTTAAAATATCACAATACTGGTGGCCTGTTATCATCAATTCAACCTGCATGCTGTTGTAATGTCCACTATTGTTCTATATATGCATGTGTCATGCTTGCTATTCAACTGTTGAAAATCTGGTGTGTTGGGTTAATAGGAATACTTCTGCATGCTGTTATAACTAATTGGCAATGCTGTTAACTGTTACTAACCCATATCTTTATTAAACTCTCCAAAACATAGTTCGTATGGGAAGGCCGGTCCCAGCAGACCCACCTTTCCCACCTCAGCTGGAAATGGCAACTGGCACCAGCAGATCTGGTGCCCAGCCTGGGACCTCTTCCTCCGTTGGGCCTGTGCCACCTTCGGGTGGAAGCGCTGCAGAGGGGATGGGGCTTGGCCCCCCTGTGCAAGCGTGGGTGGAGAGGCACTTATCACCCTTCATAGGGTCCGGGCTGTGGTGCATAGAGAGATTGAACATTCTGTTGCAGAACCTCTGTGCCAGCTTGAGGCCCAAGTAGCACAAATCATGAGTCAGCCTGCCCCTCCTACACAGCCCCCAGCACAGCCACCTTCTGGGCCATGAAGGTGCAGTGGTGACTGCCCATGGGTGTAGACCTCAGTCCCACTGTTTCCATCTGGGGGCTCATGGGCTTGTGATTTCCAAACATCCCTCCCCCTCAAAGGTGTTCACTCACCACATGTGTCATATACCGCCCCTGTATGCATCTTGTTTGTCTTGTCTGTTTACCTCCCCAACCTACCTCCCCAAGTATACCGACTTCCCCTACCTCACATTCCACTCTCACCTGAAAAAAAGGGCAATCTGCTCCCAAAAAAAAAATTACGCCCCATACATAGCTGCCCATTTTGCACACATGCCCACTGGACACATGAAATGTTATTTAATTGGCATTACAACATACTTTGTTGTCCTCACCCCTCTATCAGGGGTTGAAGGGTTCATATCTACCTCCAAATTTATTGCATTTGCACAGCTGTTGCTGTTGAAGAAATGGGCAGCTATGGACCTTCCCTACACCCATCCTGCACATCCCGAGCTATTTTCCATACTGTCTTTCCCTCTTTGTGCCCCTTTTTTACCACTTTCCTGTCTCCCCATTTTTCTTTTCTTTCAAAGAAATTAGCACGTGGGTGAGTGGGAGTAAGCACTATTAAGCAGCAGCTAGCGGGTTTGCACAGGTTTGCGCTTGTTTGTGCTTGGCTAAGCAATGTGCAGCATTGTGCAAACCTGCGCAAACCTGCTTACAACTGCTTAAAAGTGCCTTAGTCACTCTGTATGTGAGGGCTCTTGTTCTGCTCAGGAACAAAATAAAACACCTCTGTAAGTCTCGAACCCCGGACCTTGCACACACTACACAACATGAAGTACCACTAAGCCACGGTAGATATACATCAAGTTGGTGCTTAAATAATTATATCATACATTAGAATGAGTGAATGTAAAGGAAAATTAGGAATACCATACCCTACCATTCTGTGGATGTTGACTAACAGTTGTTGTGGGATTACATTACATGACTGTGATAAGAGAAGCAGCCATTCTAGCAGGAAATAATGTTACACCATCACTTTACAACCCCACACAGTATCACAGCAGGACAAACACTGGCATATCTGTTTAGGGCAGAGGCCATACCTCTCAACTGTCCCTAATTTTCAGGGACGTCCCTGATTTTGACCCAAATTTTAGCTCTGTCCCTCTGAATCCCTCCTAAAACTACTGACTTTCGGCAGAAAGGTGGTGAATTACACTTAATGAATAATGGCAATAATTAAGAGTTTGGCACTTCTTTTACTTCAGAAAAGGTGTATTAATTCATATGCTCTGATTCTCTCAATTTTTCAACTTAATGGCATTAATATTTTAAAGGTGTCCCTGATTGTCCCTGACTTTTTCTTGACTTTTCCCTGTTTCTGCTCAAATATGTACCTGATTGGTTGAGAGGTCTGGCAGAGGCAGAAACACAGAGGAATATTAGCCTTTCTGCTGTTACACACTGTGCAAATAGCTTTGGAAGGAGTTTTGAAAGCATACCCTTATGTAGGAATACAACACTGAAATACAAATGGATGTAGCCATGTACTGGTAACAACCAACTGTAAGAATGCCATTGCTCTATTGCTGAAAAGACCTGTGTGGTGCACAGACAAAAAATAACAGACTATTCTCTGGCTATCATGTGGATAGGTCCACAGTTGGGAGTTACACAGACAGTCTACATGCCTTGATAAACTAACATGTACACAGCAACCCTGTAAGTCCAGCAAGATAAAATCCACACAATACTACTTACGCTCTCTGTACTTCTGCAACCCTACCCAAATGTAGAATATACCTGTGTGTGCAGGGTCTACCAAGGATGTAGGTAAGCATACTCACAGTACTGAAATGTGTCCAGTTTTTCTGAGCAGCTCGTGCTAATGTCAACACTAAAAATGCACAAACTGTTTAGAACTGTGTAAATGAATATTCACAGTATAGCAGTTCACAAACAATTCTTGTGCCAATGGAATACATCTCTATAACTAGCTTTGTATGGCAGTTAATTGTAACAGTTGAAAAGAAAGTACATCTTTCCGTGTATCTTGGGGTAGAATTTGGAGGGGTGAATACATTTCTACACTGACAAGTGGTACTGGAAGCAGCAGCATTAGGTCTGAGTACAAAATCTAAATCTCTGGCTACACCCCTGGCTTCTGATATAAGAACTATACCAACCTTATGTCTTAAACAATGATGTCCACACCAAACAAGGATGATCTCCATCTTGGAAAGCTGAAAGGGCCACGTCTACATGAGTCAGCAATTTATAGTACTGGGTTGCTATGACAGTGATTACTGCAATTACTACACAGCAGGCTGCATGCAATTAGCAAATGGTGGGTACTAAATGGTGCAGAGGCCATCACATGCTCATGTACAAATTCCTACAAAAGCAGGCTGCAATCTCTGCCAACAAACTCAATCGCTCTATTACAGAGACTGACAGAGACAGAGAGAGACAGAGAGAGAGAGAAAAGGAAAAATAAATATTACCAAATTATACAAAGGAAAGGTATGTGACACATATGTATTTACTTGCATGTAGTAGATGTTATTGAAGAATAGTCTACATAATGTGAAACATTCATATGTGGCAGCAGTACTTCTTTCTGCACAGATGTTCTGCTTAACTACTGCTATGGACAATACTGTGTGTACCTGTGGGCAATGGGATATACCTGTGAAATGTGTACCTCAGCATTAAATGTCAAAGATCTGATCCATGTTATCTGTGTTCTGTACAGTAGCGTGGCCAATGGCTGTTGGGGGGATTAGCACTGACATTATATAAATATGGGTGTGGCAGAACAACACATGCATGATAGTCATATAAAAGTGTAGCTTAGCATTGGCAACTGCTGTAGCAGTCTAGTATGCTTATCTAGCATCTGTTACCATATATACCCCCCTAATGTTAGTCTGTGTCCATATGTGACACCTGTTTGTGTTGCAGCAAGGCCCAACAGTTCAGCTGTGAGGTCCAGGGACTTACAACAGTGTGGACCATGTGTGTGTATGCCACACACATAAAGAGAAATATATATGTGTTATATATATTCACATCTGTATATGTGCACAGAGCAGGGGACATATCGCAACTGTTTTTGAAGGGGAGAGATATATATGTTGGTGAAGGTTAGTATGCGCATATTTGTATGTAGGTTTTAGTGTGTGACAAACAAGACAGCATACAGTGCTGGTACATGACATGTGGTGATTAAACACTGTGGGTGGTTTGTTCAGTTTGCAATGTTGAAGCCAGTAAGGCCTGCTAAAGCTACCTGGGCTGTGAACACCTTCAATGCATTTATCCCAAGACTGTGTGATTTTATTACATTACTGTACACCTTACATCCTTAGAATAATTGATATTCTCACTATGAAAGGTGAAATATATATGTGCCTATAAATATATATATATATATGTATATGTAGACAAATGGATGTGTGTGTGTATATATATATATATATATATATATATATATATATATATATATATAGATATATATATATATATATTTACTCATACACACCTATATATATATATATATATATATAGTCATACACACCTACATGTACTTGCTGCAATAGATTCTCTGTACTGTTGATTGACTGTGATGGTCAATATGTTTGTGAATACATCAAAGCTATGTATCTGTGGGATAGCTTAGTGGGAAACTGTTTATATTATGGTATTATGGGTCCTTGCTTTGATCCTAGCAAAAGCTGTGTATTCTGTTGCTAGGCAGAACAAGTGCTATTGCATACAGTGTGATTAAGTCCCCTGGTTTTAACTAGGGTGTGTCATTGGAGGCTAAAGCACTACATCTATGATTATTGATTGGTACCGATGTTGAATGCAAATCCTGTGTGTACTGTTGTACTAACTGATGGTCTGGGCCTGTACAGCAAAGTATGGTGTATGTCCACATTGCTTGCATCCACTGTTTTGTGTGGTCCCTGTATTTATCAAAGATTACATTTCTCAAGATTAAGGTTGTGTATGTACTGACACACAATACTGTATAGTACACACTGAAAGCTTATCTGGGTTGTCATACCTTTGTGTCCTGTAATTATGTCTGATGTGTGTGTGGGTATGTCTGTAACATGTCCTTTGAAATATGTGTGGTAATACATATAACTACGTATCTAGCAACATTCATAGTGTACTACAGCAGTATGTGGCCTATATTCCCAATTGTGCCACAGGTTTGGCATTAACAAGTTGTGTGGTATAATAGTAATACATTTACTGGACCTTACACTGATTGTGATGGATGATATATTTCTTTACACATCAGCTTGATGTATATCTGCTGTGGCTAGGTGGTGCATCGTGTTGCTGTTCTTGTTGCTTGTTCATTATGCAAGCAACATGCACCTCCAAGCACACACCAAAAAACACATAATACACCAAAACAGTGTGCCTCACAGCAGGCACTAAGGCAAAACAACATACACAACACACTAGTAATAGGTGACTCCATAGTCAGGCAAACAGATGCTCCACTCACTAGGCTGGACAAGGGGAAGGTTACTGTCAGTTGTCTGTCAGGTGCTATGATCCGCCACATAACACAAGCACTTAGATCACTCCAGAACAGGTACATATATGACATGGTCTTTGTACATGTCAGTGTGAATGATCTGAGACATACCTCTCTGGACAACATGAAAAGAGATATATAGTAGCTGTATGATCATGTAGCCCAGGCTGGTATGACCCTGACCTTGAGTAGCATCTTACCTTCACCTACATGATACTACAATATTAACAGAAAGATGATAAATTTCAACAATTAGCTGAGCTTCTGGTGTCATTCAAAGGTATAAAGTCTCTGCCTGCCTGGGATGACATGATAGACATGCCTTGTTGCTTCACTAGATATGGTTTGTACCTGTCACCCCTATGCTTCTGAATACTGGCCAAGGCTCTTGCTGTCCCCATATTACCTTTTTTAGGCAAGGCTCAAAGGTTCATAGAGTCATAGGTTCATAGGTAGGTACTAGGCTATCGGCCCTGGGAACTATACAAGCCCAGCCTAAAAAGGTACCCTGGCTTTTGCCACCCAAGAAAATTATTTTCCTATGCCACTGTCGAGCAGAGCCACAGAGGTGATCCCCGGGGTGAATTTCCTATTTCCCATCCAGTCATCAAGAATTTTCTTAAAGAGTGCTAATGAGGAGCTTTGTTTGATATATATACGTAGTTTATTCCAGAGTATGGGAAGTCTCTGGGACAGGAATCTATCCGTCCAGCATGTTCTGTTTATTGTGGTGACAAGGTTTAGGTCCCTAGAGCATGTAGCTCAGAGGGATTTCTTTAAGTGGAGCATGTGCAACAGATCTGGGTTTGACATACCTTTGTATGTTAGGCAGAGATCACCTCTGAGTAGGTGATATGCGACGGAGTAAAGCTGGAATTTTTTGAGACGGTCTGTGTAGGGCATCTGTTTGAGGCCGGTAATCCTCTTTGTGAGGTATTTCTGCGACCTTTCCAGTTGTTGTAGATGTCTTGTGAGGAACATACCAAAAGGGATGTTGTACTCTATAATGGGTCTAATGAGTGATGAGTAGAGTGGAACAATGACCTCTTTTTTTCTGGATGAGAAACCTTTTGTGATGAGGTGTGCCACGTAGAAGGATTTCCTGACTACTGTGGCGATGTGATTATCAAAGGAGAGACTACAGTCCACCTGTGTCCCAAGGTCATAACACTTTCTGTGTTAAGTATACTACTGCCTATGTTGTAGTTCATGGGTACAGAGTTTTTACCAAAGGGGATGACAATGCACTTTTTGGCATTGAGCTTGAGGCCATGGCCTTGACAACAGGCATCTGTGTCAGTGAGGCCCTTTTGTATTGTGTCCACATCGTTAGGAGTTTTGATTATGGCTCCTAGTTTGCAGTCATCTGCAAACTTCATTAGCCAAAGACCTTCTGTGTTAGCCTGTACTTCAGAGAAGTAGATACCAAACAGGAGAGGTCCCAGGACTGAACCCTGTGGTACTCCACTTATCACTGGTCTGAAGTCGGATTTGGAGTCTGCTACTTTCACAGTGTAGGTTCTGTCAATGAGCCAGTTGGCAACCCATCTTGTGACATAGGGATTTATACCTAGTTTAGTAAGTTTATCTATAATTCCAGAGTGGGGGATGGTGTTGAAAGCCTTGGCAAGATCTAGATAGGATGTGTGAACCACCTTAACCTTGTCTATGGCTTTGGTGACTGCTTCAAAGAAGTCTATCAGGTTTTGGAGACAAGATCTGCCTTTTACAAAATCAACCTGGGTGGGGTCCAGAGTTTGAAGATTACCAATGTCTTTGTTTATAAGTTCCATGATGATACTTTCCATGGCCTTGCAAACCAGGCTCATCGGGCTACTGGGGCAGTAGTTCCCAGGGTCCGTGGTGGCTCCCCCCTTGTGGAGTGTGGTAACCATCACTGTGCACCATTCAGCAGGCACAGAGCCTGAGGTGAGGCTATGATTGGCCATGGTACTTAGGTGGGGTGTCAGTTCGTTCTGTAGTTCGTGTAGAATGCAGCCTGGGATGTTGTCTGGTCCCATGGATGCTGTGTTCCTGGCTTTGGAGAGTGTGGATTTTACCTATGCAGCCGTGGTTACAGGAACTTTGCATTCTTCTGGTATAGAGATGGGCTCTTTAATGGGTGAGGGGGGGGAAAAGTTAGCATTGAAAATATCTGCCAGGATGTTGGTAATATCAGTTGGGTCTGTATATTTAGTGCCATTGTGCTGTAACTCAGAGCAGATATGAGTGTTGCCATTGAGATTATTGACATAGCTATAGAATGCTTTGCGGATGTCTTTATAATCAGTGGCAATTTTGTTTTCATAACTAGCTTTGGAGGATTTTATCAGGGATCGCAGCTTCTTACTGAGGCTGACCAGGGAGCTCCTACACTCATGGGATTTTACTCTCTTTTGCAGCAGTTTCTTCTTTCTGTTCTACAGTTTGTTTATGGCAGGGGACCACCAGATCTGCTTCCTTTTTTTGGAGGATAGCATCTTGGTTCTGTTTAGGATAGCACGATCCATGCACTCATGTAAGTGCTTATAAAGTGCGATTGTGCAGGATTCAGTAGTCGTAACTGTATTGTCCATCTGCATGGGTGTCATGAAGTTCACCACTTCTGTCTTAAGAAGCATGAATTTGGCTTTGGAGAAATTTTTTACCATGGTTTCCTTAATGGGGGTGGGGGCAGCATGTGGATATCTAGGGTAATTAGCTTATGGTCGGATCGGACCAATGAGGCATTGACTTCAGGTGTGGAACACTGATCACTCAAGACAAACCAAACCCCGTAACCAACACAAATAACCACAAAGTGAGCTAAATGCTACTCATTACCAGAAGTCTCAGCCTCCAAATGCACACACTCCAGGCACTTCTCAGTATGGAGAATATTGATATCTGTGCAGTAACAGAAACCTACTTCAAGGCTCCAGAGAGCACACCAGCACTACCAGGATACTACTCATTCCATACATTCCAGCATCAGAACCTGGATCATAGCACATAGGGTGGGGATGTATCTATATTCATCAAGGATACCTACACCTCTCTCTACATGTTCTCTACAGGATATGTACCCATAGAATGTTGCACCCCACAGGGGTGGGGCCACAATAGACCCTTGGCATTCCCGCTGTATGAGCCTGACAAGTCTGATCTGCAAGGCAATGGAGACAATCATAATGGAAGTCAACAATAAAGACATTGGGAACCTTCACACAATTGAGCATACCCAGTTTGGCTTCATCAAATGCAGATCATGCCTCCTGAACTGGGTGGATTTTTTTGAGACAGTTACCCAGGCTACAGATGATTGAAAGGAGCACCACTAAGCCTACCTATGCCTCACTAAGGCCTTTGCCATCATTCCCCAGTCAGGTATCATAGATGTACTCACAAATCTGGGCATAAATCCATACATCACAAGATGGATTGCAAACTGGCTCACAGATAGATCCCACAAATTAAGAGTTGCTGGCTACATGTCAGACTCTAAACACATAACAACTGGTGTCCCCCATGATTCAGTCCTGGGGCCCCTCCTCTTTGATATATACTTCCCAAAAGTACATGCCAACACAGGAGGGTTGTGGTTGACTAAGTTTGCTGGGAACTGTAAAGTGTTTGCCATAACAGATTCCCGGATGACACAAATATTCTCCAGAAGGGACTCTATGAGATAGATGTGTGGTGTCAGAATCATGGCCTCAAGCTCAATGCAAAAGAATGCATAGTAATTCCCTTTGGGGAAAACTAAGTACCCACAAACTACCACATAGGTGTTACCCCCTAAAAACTGATAAGGTAATAAGAGATCTGGGGACACAAGTAGATAGTCATCTTTCCTTTGACAACCATGTTGCCAAAGTGATTAGGAAATCCTATGCGGCCCACCAAATCAACAAAGGGTTTGCATCAGGATCAAAAGAGGTAGTGGTGGCCCTCTACTCTTAAGTCATCAGACCCATCATTGAGTACAATGCACCATGTTGGATGTACTTGACTAAGCATATCCAGCAGCTGGAGAGACCACAGAGGTTCCTCACCAAGAGGATTACTGGCCTCAAACAGTTGTGTTATGCAACACAACTGGAAAAACTAAATCTGTTCTCTGTTGTGTACCGCCTACTCAGAGGCAAACTCTGCCTAACATACAGAGCCATGTCCAACACATAACTGTTGAACATGCTCCATCTAAGGAAAACAAAACTGAGTCTCACTACACACTCCAGGGATATGAACCACATTACAACAATGAGTATAACATGCTGGTGGGATAGAGTACCATCCCAGAGACTTGCCTTACTGTGGAACAGAGTCTCAATGTACATCAGACAGAGCCCCTCACTGACACTTTTAAATAGGAACCTTGATGAGTGGATCGGAAATAGACAATTCATGCCAGAGATCACATCAGCAGCCCCACTAGAAAGAGGCTTAGGGTACTAACTATTAGAACTAGGGCTTAGGAGACTAACCAATGGGGTGGTGAAAGCTGCACAACTTGCCTAGGCTAATATATGCCTTTGTGAAAATAGTCTACTACATACCTATGAACCTATGTGACAGGTACATGTCTACAGATAGTAGATGTGTACTTCATTGCGCAGTCATGTTGTACAGCAGGCACATGCACCACATACACTGTAATGCTTACAGATACTGGTGGCTATTATGTATAGTGGGTGAGATGTGCACCTCATGTCTTTTGTGCCATTGGGATGTGTGCTGGGTGGGACAGTCCTGGATGGCTCCCTGTCATGGTCATCCTTTTACACACATCTCTGCCCATCCATCTTTGGCTTATTATACTGTGTTCCCCCTACATATATAGGTACATAGGTATGTAATAGGCTATCTGCCTGAAGGCATATATTAGTATGGCCAGAGTGTGCAGCTATCAACACACCTGGGGTTAGTTCCCTATGGCTCAGTGTAGTAGAGTTGATGAAGTGATCCCTGGTGTGACAGTTCAGTTTCACATACACTCATCAAGGCTCCTCTGGAAGAGTGTCAGTGAGGTACTCAGCTTAATGTAGGTTGGGAGCCTTTTCCAAAGGAAGGGAAGTATGTGAGTTAGTAATGTATCCCTCCAACATGTTCTATTTATTGTTGTGATGATTATATCCCTAGAGCATGTGGCACAGAGAGCTTGGGTTTACTTCAGATAGAGCATGTACATCAGTTCTGCATTGGACATGGACCTGCTGTTGGGCAGAGATCGTCTGAGTAGACGGTATGCAACAGAGTATAGATTGAGTTACTTCAGTCTTGTGCATGTGTCAAATGTTTGAGGCCAGTAATCCTCTTGTTGAGGTACTTCAATGGTCTTTCCAGCTGCCGAAGGTACCTCGTCAGATTCATCGCAAGTGTGTTGTGGTACTTTCTGATGTGTCTGATGACTGATGAGTAGAGGGAACCTCCTTTGACCTACGTGCAAAGACTTTGGCAATTTGTGGTAACACATAGCATGATTTTCTAAGCACTTTGTGAATGTGTTTCTGAAAATAGAGATGACTATCCACATGTGTCCATAGATCCCTTATTATTACCTCCATATTTAGGGTGTTGGCACCTATGTGGTATTTGTATGACTGTAGCTCGAGGCCATAATTTTGACACCACATCTGTCTGACTGAGACCCTTTTTAAGGATGTCTCTGTTGTCCCAAACATCGATTATGACAACCTTTTTGCAGTCATCCACAAACTTTGATAACCATAGCCCTCGTGTGTTTGACTGTACTTCTGAATAGAATACACCAGACAGGAGGGGTCCCAGGACTGAGCCATGGGGGACAGCAGTGGTTAACAGTTTACAGTCCAACAGGGAGACCACAATTCTTACCTTGTAGGATTTATCTGTGCCCCAGTTGGCAATCCATCAGATGACATTCGTGTTTATGCACAGGTTGTTGATTTTATGGATACGACATATGTGTGGGATGTTGGAAAAGGTCTTTTCAAGGTCTATGTAGGCCATGTGGAGCTCATTTCATTAATGTATGTCCTGGGCAACTGCCTTGCAAACTGTGTAGCAGGTTTATGGACCATGATCTGACCCTGAACAAACCAAAATGGGTAGAGTCGGGTGTTTGTAGGCTCCCAATAGCTTTATTTATGAGTTCCATAATGATGGACTCCATGGCCATGTAGATCAGGCTTATTAGGCTTATAAGACAATAGTTCCCATGGTCTGTTGTGCACCAACACTTGTGGAGTGTGCCAAAAGT
This sequence comes from Protopterus annectens, assembly GCF_019279795.1. NCBI lineage: Eukaryota > Metazoa > Chordata > Ceratodontiformes > Protopteridae > Protopterus > Protopterus annectens. The sequence continues at coordinate 575,098,170 of NC_056725.1, forward strand.
TGCTGTAACCCATTCAACAGTTTCATATCCTGTACAGAGGGTGAGTGTCAACAGACTGTTCAGGTACAGGGTCTGTTTGTTTTGGAGTTCACATATGACATGGCCAGGGACAGCAAGTCATCCCTTAGACACCATGTTTTTAGGTTTGGATAGAGCTGTTTAACCAATGTATATGTGATTTCTGGGTTTTCACAATCTCCAGGTATGGTAATGGGCCCTTTTGTCAGTGAGAGGGGAGTAAATATGTATGAACCTGTCTGACAAGATGTTGGCAATGTCAGTCGTGTACATGTATTCGTTTACACTTGGCACTAACTCAGAACATATATGAGTTTACATTGATATTTATGACATAGCTAAAGAAAGCTTCATGGTTCTCTATGGAATCTTTGGCAATATTTTTGGCAGAGCTTGGCTTGGATAATGTTAGGAGTGCTCATTGCTTCATGATGATACTAATCAGAGATTTATTGATCTTCTTTGTAATTTAACTTTCTTTGAACAAGTTAAGTACTTGTATTACATAATTTGATTATGACAGGGGTCCAATATATCATATGGGTATGTTTTCATATCACTGTGTGCGCAAGGCAGGATTGGTAAATAGTGACATGTGTCTGGAGTAAGAACTGCAACTGCCAGATATGTGTGGCCCACTGCTGTACTCAGACATGGCCTAAGTGTGTGAGCATGCCCAGTATGACCTTTCAGTATGTTGACTGATATTTGCTTTGTTTGTTTGTGTGTGAGCATGCCCAGTATGACCTTTCAGTACGTTGTTGACTGAAATTTGCAAAATTTGTGTGTGAGCATGCCCACTATGGGCATATATACTATATGTGTGTGAAAAATCAAGTTGGTTTTTACTTCACGGTTCACCTTTGTGTTGTACATCGACAGGAAGCACCACTGTGCCTGCAGGGCTTCCATGAATCAATTTGCAGAGACTTATCAACATTTGTACATACAGGGGGGACAGCTATTATTTGTACATTTCTACCTGGGGGGGGGGCACACCTGATTGTTACTGTGGGTGTACATAGGATGAGGGGCACACCTGACACTTATACACATTTTCTAGGCCTGCACTGCTATGTCAGGTACTCCATTTCAGTCTGTACTGTTGCCTATCGTACTGGCTTGAGGCATACCACTGTACTACAGACCTTAGCTTCCAATTACATGCATATTAGTTTGTGACTTCATAGCCTACCCAACCCACATCACACTGCCTGCCCTGCTATCTGTCTGCATAGGCCTGGGGGGAGGTTACCCATATGCCTCTTCAGAGGGCATGATGCATCATTTGTTTGTGTTTGCATTTGTCTACAATTGTCCTGCTGGCTGTGACTATTAGGTATGTGACCCCCCCCAAATGGTATGTGTGAGTGACTTAAGTTGTGTCTGTGCCAGTGAAATGCTGTCATGGCTTAGTGGTACAGTACTGTGACTAAAGTGCACAGTATCCTGAGTTCGAGCCCTGTCACTGCTTTTTATTTTCCTGCTGGGCAGACCTGACTGGTTAAGGAACAGTAAAGCAGGTGTGAGCGTGTTTACCCAATTTTGCTCGACTTTGCCCGACTTTGCCCAACATTGCCCGACGTTGCACTGGTTTGCGTGGTGCGCAGCTATGTGCAATTGTATTTAAATATGCTCAATACTGGTAAAATGTGCTTAGCAGTGCTTTATATTGCTTAAAAATAGGGCACTCATTTCTCAGGTGGTGCTGTAGGGCTGCCTATGTCGGATGCACATAGTACACTTCCTATACATGTTTGAAAACAGGTAGTGTCAAGTTAGGCATCCCTTTTACTGTATGTGTGAGTCAGAGAGAGGTGTCATTTCCAGGGTTCCTATTGAGTCACTGTATGTGCTATGTGTTGCCTCTTTGCCAAGGCCAGGGCATACTGGGCACGCCTCCTTCTGCCTACTGGGGCAGGCTCAGGTTGTTCCTCCTCCGAGTCACGCTGTGCCTGTGCAGGCCTTGGCAATGGTGGGGGGCTGTTTTGCCCTACCCCATGCTGTTCCTGCTGCAGCTGTTTCTGCAGGATCATATTGTGTAGCATGGCACATACCATAACAATCTGGGTACATGTAGTTGGTGTGTACTGCAAGGCTCCACCAGATGTGTCCAGGCACTGGAACCATGACTTGAGCATCCCAAACATATGCTCAATTATGTTTTTTGTTTGTGCGTGTGCGTCATTATGGAGTTCTTGTTCAGGTGTGTGTGCATTTCTGACAGGTGTCATCAGCCACGGCTCCAGTGCGTATCCAGCATCCTCCACTAGGTGACCATCAGGGATGTCCCCATTGGCAAATCTCTGGTACAGCTGTGTCAGATGCCAGATGTGAAAATTATGATAGCTTCCAGGGCAGCCAGCACACACATTCATTATTATGCGCTGGGCATTGCAAACAACCTGGCAGTTGATGGAGGGGAAGCCCTTGCGGTTGATGTAGACCCTACCCCGCTCACTGGGTGGTGTTTTGATGCATATGTACGTGCAGTCTATTGCACCCACTACCTCAGGGTATTCTGCTATTTGGTGGAAAAGACGCATATTGCTGGCCAATGCCTCACGGGAATTGGGGAAATATACATGGTCACTGACATGTGCTGACATGGCATCCAGGAGCTGGTGGAGTACCCTGGATGCTGATGCCTATGAAATCCCCATCATATCCACCAGTTGGTCTTTGGAAGTTACTTGTAGCTAGTATTCTTAGGCCAACACATACCTTGGTATCCACTGGGATGGGTTCCCCCTCTGTTGGTTCTGTGTGTGAGGCGTGGCTGGCACAGCTGAACAATTTGCTGTAGAAGGTCTCTGTCCACCCTATAGCTCTCCACTATCTCCAGCTCATGTAGCCCCTGGTAGTTTACCCTGGGTCTGTACACTCTTCTCTGTCTCCTCACTGTGGGTTGCTCAGCAGCATTCACAACATCACAACCTTCAGCACCTTGCATATGTTGGTTTATGATAGCAAGAACAGCCCCTAACATTTTGTCTGACTTAAGCTTTTTAAGCTTTCCCTTTTTGTATACTGCAGTGTTGCAGAGTTCTTGAGAAAAAAACAGGGGGAATGGTGTTTGCAGAGTTTAAAGTGCTAGGCTGGACTAGACTGCTGCCTGTGTAATTGGCTGATTCTGATATATTTCACCTGGCAGCTCTACTAGTTCTCCTTGGTTAACTTCCTACTACTTCTTTTCCTTCCTTTTGCCTTTCTGTTTCCTCCATGCAAACAAGCGCAAACGCACACACACGCGCACATGAGCACACACGAGCACACATGCTGTGTGCATGTTTGCAAGGAGTTTCCTATCTTTTAACAGTGTGCACCTTTGGTTTGAGGTTTTCAAATAGGACAACTGTAGGCACACCTCTTGCAATCCTGAGCAACTCAGGGCAAACACAAGCCACTGTGCTCCAATTACCTTACAGTCTGTCTGACACACCTCCTCATGATGTCACCTATATTCTGCTCTTCTACTCACCTACTCCTACTCTTACACTCTTGGGATATGCCTCACATGCTGGGGAAAATTGAGATTCACTATCCTTATCCTCATTTGCATAGAATTGCCTAGTAATGCATGGTTATATCTCTCACACTGAGCTTCCCCCCCTTAGCAACCACTACTCAGTGGCCATGTTGTCTTCAGCCTGCCATTCAACTGTATGGCAGAATAAGCTTTTTAGTGAAAATGCCTATTTTTGGCTTTTTTTTTAATTATTTTCTTGTTTTTATAAGCGCCACACGTTTGCACGGTGCTGCGCTATGCTTAAACATCAGAGATTGGAGGAAAAAAAGTTAAATTGTTATATTTTTAAACATTTTATAATGCTAATGGACTTATATTTGGCCATTGGCATGCTTCCTCAACTGTATGCATCCTTTATTTGGAGCTGTCATAGCTCCGTTTAGCTATTTGCAGAAATGTACTCCTTTACCAACGGAGTACATTTCTGCAGCTAACACTAATCTTCCACGGACAAGTTAGTGTTTCCTGGATCTCAAATTTACCTCATTTGCATGGCTTTCACCAGCAAATGAGGTAATTTGCATACCATGATGCTGTCCATGCAAGAGTAGCTTTAGCAGCTCTCGTACACGCCCCCTGCCGGCTGTTCCTGGATCGCACGGCAGACATATTGCCGGCGTGAGCTCCTGCACTCTTCTTGCACTCTGTGCAAGCTTTCGAAAATCCGGGGGACGCCTTTTAATCCAAGTCTTCTTACAGCAAGGTAAGTACGCTCCCATGCATTTTCAATAAAGGCTTCTAAATGCCTGTATTTCTGTTACTGATTTTTTTGCTACTGTTACTAAATCTGTTCTGCTAGACATAATTCTTTTCCCTTTTTAAATAAAATTCCTCATATTTCTCATGTACCTAAGGTATTTTTATTTTTTTTCCTTGTTGCTGTTACTTTTGCTGGTGTTGTTGAATTTGTTGCCATCACTGTACTAGAATTATTGTTGCTGAACCTGTCTGACTGCATCATATTTCTAATGTACTTGAACTATTATTGGTGAGCTGTACATTTGTTAATGTTGTTGAGTCTTTTTCTGTTATTGCCCACATAGCTCATCTAACCATTATGCTTTCAATGTGCTTGCATTCCTATGCAGTATTTCTTTGCCTACTTTGCTAAATGATTTCACTTGTAGCCAGTTCAACTGTAGCCACAATTCAATGGACTACCTTCTTAAAGTTCCTGCAGTTTTTGTGCTATCACTGATAAGTGTGGTACTTACTGTTTAACTTCATAGGTTCATAGGTTCATAGGTTCATACTAGGCTATCTGCCCGAGGGCATTTACAAGCCTACCCTTTAGTATGGGGAACTATACCCATTATTTTTCTGTGCCTCTGTAGTGACAGTGAGGTAATCCCTGGGGTATATCTGCGATCTCCCATCCATTGGTCAAGATTTCTCTTGAACAAGGCCAGCGAGGTGCTCTGCCTCACATGTACCGGGATTTTGTTCCACAGCATAGGAGTCTTTGGGTGATGAATCTATCCTCCAGTCAAGGTTTAAGTCTCCCCTTGTGGCTCTGATGGATCTAGATTTTTGAGGTGAAGCATATTCATCAAATCTGGGTTTGACATGGCCTTGTATGTTAGGCAAAGGTCACCTCTGAGCTGAATAGAGCTGGAGTTCTTTCAGTCGGGCAGCATAGGACAGATTTTTGAGACCCTTTATCCTTTTGGAGAGGAACTTTGTGGCCTCTCCAGCTGCTGCAAGTGTCGGGTCAGATACATTCAATGGGGCATTGTACTCAATCATTGGTCTGATGAGTGATGAGTAAAGGGAGACTATGACCTCCCTTGATCTAGATGAGAATCCCTTCATGATAAGGTGGGCAATGTAGAAGGTCTTCCTAACTACTTTAGCTACATGGGTGTCGAATGACAGACTACTATCAACCTGGGTCCCCAGGTCCCTGATAACTTCTTCTGTGCTCAGTGGATTGCCACCTATTTGGTAGCTAGGTAACCTTGTTTTTTTTTGGCATTTAACTTTAGGCCGTGGCTCTGGCACCAGTTATCCGTTTCTGTGAGACCCTTCTGAAGGATATCTGTGTCAGATGTGTTTTCTATATGGGCCCAGTTTGCAGTCATCTGCAAACTTTGTCAGCCATAACCCTCCTGTGTTTGCTTGTACTTGGAAAAGTAGATGCCAAACAAGAGTGGGCCCAGGACTGAGCCCTGTGGGACACCACTTGTGACAGGCTTTGAGTCTGACATGGCGCCAGCAGCTCTGACCCTGTGGGTTCTGTCACTCAGCCAGTTTGCAACCCATCTCGTGATGTATGGGTTGACATTTAAACTGATGAGTTTTTCAATGATACCCGAATGGGGTATTGTATCAAGGCCTTAGCCAGCTCGAGGTAGGCTGTATCGACTGCCTTTCCCTCATCAATGGCTTTGGTGACTGTTTCCAAAAAGTCAACCAAGTTTAAAAGGCATGATCTGCCTTTGACAAAGCCAAACTGGGTTGGATCCAAAGTCTGCAAATTCCTATGTCTTTATTTATGAGGTCCATTATGATCCTCTCCATGGCTTTGCAGATAAGGCTTGTCAAGCTAATGGGCGGTAATTTCCAGGGTCGGTGGAGGCATGTGAAGTGGTACCACAGTTGCAGTGCCACTCCTGGGCATGTATCCAGAGGTAAGACTTTGATTAAACAGCTGTCCTAGCTGTGGGTTTAATTCCTCATTGAGTTCATAGAGCACACAGCCGGGGACACCATCAGGTCCCATGGATGCTGTGTTTTTGCTTTGGAGAGCAGTTCTCACTTGGGCGCTGGAGATGTTTGGGGGCTGCAATCGTTTGGTATAGATATCTCTCCTTTTGGGGAGGGGAGAAGTTTGCACTGAACCTGTCAGCCAGTATGTTGGCAATGTCTGTAGGATCAGTAATCTTCACATCATTTTGAACTAGCTCTGAGCATATCTGGGAGTTTCCTCCCAGGTTTCTAACATAGCTAAAGAAGGCCTTATGATTGTCTTTTGAGTCTTTAGCTATTTTTCTCTCGAAATTTGCTTTGGATGATTTTATGAGAGCTCTTAGTTTTTACTTATAGTGATCAAGGGTGTCTTACCTTTTAAGGATTTTGCTCTATCTTGTAGTAGCTTCCTCCTTTGTTGTAGAGTTTGTTTATGGCTGGGGTCCACCAGACTGGACGCTTGCCTTTGGTACAAAGAGTCTTTGTTTTGCTTGGGATTGCCTTATCCATGCAGTCCTGCAGGTGCTGGTAGAAGGCATTTGTAAGTGATTCAGCGGCTTGAGTACTGTTTTCCAGGGCCTTAAAGGAGACCACACTAGTCTTTAGAAGTGTGAAGTCGGCTTTTGAGAAGTTCTTTACTGTGGTCTTTTTATTTCAGGTGGGGTGGGATGAGGACCTCCAGCGAGATTAGTTTGTGGTCTGATCTCACCAGTGAGGGGTACACCTCGGTGTTGAACATTGTGCTCCCATGTTCGTGATGATGAGATCAAGTATGTTATCTCCTCTTGTGGGATGGTGACTAGTTGTTCCATGGCATTTGAGTTTATGAATTCCAGGAACTTTTGGGCTAGGGTGTTTGGGCTTGAGTAGTGTTCCCAGTCTATATTAGGGTAATTGAAGTCACCTAGTATGATGGTGTTTGGTGATACATTTATCCCTCTAGTGTTTTCAGGAAGGCCATGTGAGGTTCCTGAGTTTGTGAGGGTGGCCTGTAACATGCTACAATTTGCAGAGCAGTCTTGCCTATGGTTAATTGCACCTGGATGGTCTCTGATGCATCAGTCTTGAGGTGTGGGTGTCCTTGATGAATATGGATACCCTCCTTTCTTGGTATTGTCCAGATTTTGGGGCCGGAACGCATGATATGAGGTAAAACCTGATAGCTGGGGTGCTCTCAGGAGCCTTGAACCAGGTTTCTGTCACAGCACAGACATCGATGTTCTCCATACTGAGAAGGGCCTCGAGTGCGTGCATTTTGAGATTTAGACTTCTGGCATTGAGCAGCATTACCCTTAGTTTTTTCCTTTTTGTGTTCTAGGGTGGTAGGTTTAGAATTTGAGCCTTGACTAAAAAGGCACTATGGGGTGGCAAGAGCCTTTGCCAATATCCGGAATCCCAGGGTGACAGGTCATGTCATCCCAGGCAGACAGACACTGGATCCCCTTTGAATGACACCAGTGTTTAAGCCAATTGTTAAAGCTGATCATCTTATCTCTGTATTGTGGCATCATTCTTGGTGAAGGTAGGATACTGCTCAAGGTCAGGGTCATACCTGTCTGGGCTACATAATCAGAGAGCTCCTCAATGTCTCTTTTCATGTAGTCCAAGGAGAATTCTCAAGTCATTTACACCAGCGTGGACAATGACTGAATCATATTTGTACCTGCTGTTGAGAGACCTGAGTGCTTGCGTATGTGGCGGATTCTACAGGCAGCTTACTGTGACCTTCTCCTTACTCAGTCTGGTGAGCGGGACGCCAGTGTGTCTGACTATGGAGTCACCAATGACTAGTGTGTCTGGCATTGTGTTTGGCCTTAAGGGCTGTGACTGTTTGACACTCTGACTGTGAGGTCTATGTGTTGCAGGTGTTGTGTTCTGAGGTGGTGGTTGTTTGGGTGTCTGCTTTGGTGGCCTCTGCTGTTTTGGTAGATTTTTGATCAGAGCCTCGGAATATGTCTTTGTGTGTTTATGTGTATGATTTGAGGTTGTAATGGTAATATGTGAGACTGGGTCTATAGTGTGTGTGGTAACCTTCTCCTCCTGACTGGTCTTGCCAGTCCTATGTTCATCTCTCACATGTATTTGTGTTTTGTGGGAGGAGGAGAGGGTTGTCTGTACATGAGGCAATTGTAACATTGCCTCAATATTCAGGTTCACCAGCTGAGCAGGAGAGGACACTAGCAACTGATCCCTCGACATGCTAGAAGGAATAGACAAAAACTTTAAAAAGATTCTTTGGGGTACTATCTATGACAACAGTGCGTATCAAGGTAATAAGTACTGTAGGAGCAAGTGCTACGTTTAACAGATAGAGAATAGTCTACTTGGAGTCAAGTAGAGATGATCTTTTAATTATAGGATACGCTGATTAGATCAGTAGTATAGTTCGAGGAAGGTAGTTTTAAGGAAAATTTGAAGAGTGGACTTTAGGTAGCCGAATAGTTTAAACCTGTGCAACAGTAGCAACTCCGCTATCCCGGGCTAAAAATCGGCTAAATCGCTACTAAAGCGTGCTTTATAGCAGGGGCTGGAAAAGACAGGAAATGACACAAATTGGCCAACAAACCACAAGTCACTGCCCTAAACCACTCCGAGGACAAATGAAGGAGTTATGGAAATGACCCCTAGTGGCCAATAAAACTACAGTTTCAAGTCAGTAACCACCTCTCCGGGGGGCAGAGAAGCTGCTCAATGTTAGTCACTGCCACTGATGAACACAGAGACCCTCCTTCAGCCCAAGCAAAAATGGCCTCACAGAAACTTTCAAACAGTTCAGGAACAGCAAGCCTGTATCAGATCTTTTTAAACTCTCAGGAAAGTGGGAAAAAAGCAAGATTTTTTTTTTGTTTTGTTTTTACAGAGATAGCAGAGGTTCACAAGTAATATCAAGTTATAACAGTGACCCCAACAAGAGTGCTAGGTCAAGGACAGAAAATATGCAAGTTTTAAGAAAAAAACGATTTAAAATTAAGTGCAAACAGGAAATTCAGCAAACAGCTTTTGGTTGTGCTCTAAATACAGCTACTAATACAGAAATCAAGTTTAACAAGCCAGAAAATGCTCAAGCTAGGCAGCTATGCAGAAAAACTTAGCAAATAAACAGAGAAAAATACTTAAAATCTCAAAAGTGGCTCCCTTCTTCTCTCAGCTTTTTCCTCTTGAGGGTGCTTCACCAACAGCCAACAAGCCTGAAAAGATGCTCAAACCACGAGGCAACTAGGTTTTAAGAGAGGAAGATGAAGGAGTTATGGAAATGACCCCTAGTGGCCAATAAAACTACAGTTTCAAGTCAGTAACCACCTCTCCGGGGCAGGGAAGCTGCTCAATGTTAGTCACTGCCACTGATAAACACAGAGACCCTCCTTCAGCCCAAGCAAAATGGCCTCACAGAAACTTTCAAACAGTTCAGGAACAGCAAGCCTGTAACTGAACTTTTTAACTCTCAGAAAAGTGGGAAAAAGCAAGATTTTTTTTTTGTTTTGTTTTTACAGAGATAGCAGAGGTTCACAAGTAATATCAAGTTATAACAGTGCAGTAAATGACCCCACACAAGAGTGCTAGGTCAAGGACAGAAAATATGCAAGTTTTAAGAAAAAAACGATTTAAAATTAAGTGCAAACAGGAAATTCAGCAAACAGCTTTTGGTTGTGCTCTAAATACAGCTACTAATACAGAAATCAAGTTTAACAAGCCAGAAAATGCTCAAGCTAGGCAGCTATGCAGAAAAACTTAGCAATAAACAGAGAAAAAAAATACTTAAAATCTCAAAAGTGGCTCCTCTTGTAGGGTGCTTCACCAACAGCCAACAAGCCTGATACATTATCAGTTTGGTTGATTACCTACTTGAGATTCCTAAAGTTTTTTTTGTGTTATTGTTGCCAGCTATGTTCTGGTTGTTTCAATAGCTGCTGCTTTAGATTACCTAGCATTACTAATTTAGTGGTTGATCTCAACATTATTGTGATGACCATAGCTACTAAACCCATGTTAAACAGTCCATTGCCTATCTCTGGAATAATGGGTTCTTGTGCTGCTCTTTCCCTTTCTGTGCCCAGACTGCTTGCAGATGGGATATCCAGGCAGTAGCAACTGCCTCATTCTTAGCAATAAGCCTTTACTCATAACAAGTAATGGCTCAATTTGTGAAATGTGCAAATATTTACTTAAACTGGAGTCCAGCCTCTTATTTTTCATTAGTATTGGTATGCATCCTACCTACACTGCACAGCATTGTAGCAGTAGACCCTTATATGCTGAAGTTGTAAAAAAAAATAAAACATTACCTAAGCCAGCTAGACAAATCACAGACAAATCTCAGTTACCTAGATACACTTCTACACCCGCAACTTCAACCTCTTCTATCTCTACAAAGGATCATCATATCTGCAAGCATATACCTACACAGTGCAAAAGCCTTCAGCTTCAAAAAAGTAAAGTCAGTCATCTGTGATTCTGTAGCTAGAAAAACAGATTCCACCCTCTACAGACTGGACAAAGAGTGGATGAATTAAGGTACCTATCAGGTACAAAAGGTTGTAACATCACTAGAGCTCTTAGATCCTTCCACCTTAAGTATGAATATGACCTTCTGGTTTCCCATTTGAAGCTGAGTACTCTTAAATGTTGTTCCTTGATAGAAATGCAGAGGCGTATGCTGGATTTCTCGGGTCTATATTATAACATCGAAGTCTTAAAACTTTGAATGTTATAATATCGACCCCAATTCAGCGAATGCTTGAAATAGTGAAGCTGCAGAACACCGAATATTTTCCTAGGGAAAGTATTCGGTGGGCCTTTTCTACGGCTTCACTATTTCCTCCACTGTGGTACGAAGGTGATGGACCGGGTTAAGGTAAGTGTGCGAACAGACCGAGGTAAGGTGAGTGTGTGATGGTTAGGAACCTTAGGGATAGGGAGCGGGTAAGGTGAGTGCGAGATAGTTAGGGAGCTTAGGATTAGGGAGCGGGTAAGGTGAGTGTGCAATAGTTAGGGACCTTAGGGTTAGGGAACAGGTAAGGTGAGTGTGTATTAGTTAGGGACCTTAGGGTTAGGGAGCAGGTAAGGTGAGTGTGCGTTAGTTAGGGACCTTAGGGTTAGGGAGTGGGTAAGGTGAGTGTGCATTAGTTAGGGACATTAGGGTTAGGGAGCAGGTAAGGTAAGTGGATAGCTAGTAGTGTATGTACAGTTTAGTGTAGGGTTCTGTGAAGTGTATATGTGTGGATTATGTATTTTGGTGTGCTTGTGCTGTGTGTGTGTATTCTCGGAACAGCAAATTTTTTCCCTTGGAAAAAATTCTCTGTTCTGAGTGTTCGAGTATATCACATTTCGAGATTCTAAGGTCGAGCTTATGGTGTTCGACATTTTGGAATTTCGATAATGTGATATAGACCTGGATTTTTCTATGCTCGAGTCCAAGGTAAGAAATATTCCAGTAAGAATTATTCCACAATACAAATAGAAAATAATTGGCTTTAATGGTTGATTATTAAGTATTGTCACTCAAGAGAGATCCAGTAGGTTTCAGCATGGAAAGACATGACTAACAAGACAACATGGTTTGCCAGAGATGGACTCTGCCCCTCATGGTTTTCAAATACTGGCTAAAACATTTGCAGTACTTATAGTACTTTTTTATGTAAAGGCCATCTCTGGGGCATATACATGTAACAAAGCGCAGTTTGACTTATAATAAGAGTACACTACTCAATGCTAGGAGTTTAAATAAGAAATTAATTTTGAATCCTTTCTAGCCCTTGAGCATATCGATATCTGTATCAAGACTGAAATGTTCTTCCAGGGAAGTGACAGTACTTGCTCTATATCGATATTTAGTGATCATTATTCATTCAGACACACTGTGTACAGTGTGGTAATTTCTGTATTTATCAATGACACCATCTCCTGCCAAATGCCACATAGTATTAACCATACGATACTTGATTTCAGGGTAAACTTTAATAAAACAATCTACCATATCCTTGCAAATTTTAGATTCCATTCAGTATCTCCTACTTGTCATGATTTATACCTGAATTACTTTGAAAAAAAAACATGTCATGCTTAGTATCCTGCTTCTATGTAATTTTAGCTCACCTTCGATCAACTGAGACACCAGTGCTATTAATAATAGCTATTGACAGTAGATCTTATATATTTTTTTAAATGCCAGCTCTCTAGGCCAGATCATATACCTTCCAGTTAGGGTTGCAAACTTTCTTGACCTCATCCTCATTGATATTCTCTATGCCCACACCTCACCATATGTCATACCCGCTCTGGTGACCACCTGACTGTCATCTTACTTCTGACAATCACTCCAATCCCCCCACTGAACCCTAAAATTACTCGTAAAACCAACCTCCCGTTATGTTTGGGTAATCTAGACACATTTCAATGTGCCCCTCCCTGGCATCTTGTCCAAGCCAAACTGTACTCTCATCTGAACAGTGTCATCAAGGCATATTTTCTCATATGTCACAAATACAACTGAAATTTCTTGACAGAATCCTTATGGCAGAAATACCACATAAATGAATTTTACAGCTTCTACTGGCCTTATATAAAATGTGTTCTTCCTCATACAATAAAAGGTATTTACAGTGTTGGCCAAATTAATAGAAATCCATGTTTTTATTGTTTTTATTTTTGTTTTTATTGTTGTTTCACCATATAACTCAATATGAGTATATGAAATGACAAACAATATAATTAATATTATATGAGAAAATGTTCTAATACAATGTTCTAATATTTTATGAATGACCATTTGGCTATTATCAAGGATTTAACTAGTTGAGGCATAGAATGAACAAGTTCATAGCAATGTTCAGTCATAGAAGCCTTGCGCCCCAAGCTGAAATGAGTTCTTCACTCATTTGCTGCTTGTTTGTTATGGTCTGTTTCTTCATCTCTGACTTCAGAATAACCCACAAGTTCTCTATTGGATTCATATCTGGGCTGTTACTCGGCCATGATAACACTTCAGTACCATGGAACTCAAGGAAACTTGTCACTTGTTGACCTCTCTGACATGAGGCACCATCATGCATGAAGATGAAGTCCCCTGTCTCAGTAAATCCCTTCTTCTTAGCCCAGTCTCACAGCTGAGGGAGCAGATGTGGTGTAGTATGGTTCTATACTGTGCCTGCTTCATGTTTCCCTGAGCAATGTACAGCCAACCTATGCCAAAGACATTCATAACGTCTCACACCATCACTTGAGTGGGGTGCTTGATGTGCTGGACAATACAATGCCTCTCATGTGTTCTCCAGCTTGTCATCTGAAATCTTGTACTTGCTGATCTGAACACTGTGTTATGCTTTTGTTACTGAAAACAATGCACGCCCAATCTTCTTCTGACCACTTCTGAAACTCTTTCACCCAGCACAGTCCTTTTGCTTTCATTTGGTTAGACAATTTCTGTTTTTTCAGAGGTCTGCAAGCTCGAAGCCCGGCATCCAGAAGTCTCTGACAAACAGTTCTGGAACTTACTGTAAAACCCTATTGTTCCAGCATCCCCTGCAGCTGTCTACTGGATGCCTTGCAAGTCTTACGGCATTCTCTGATCAGATAAGAATCATCCCGAGGAGTTGTAGACCTTCTGTGACTACATCCACCAGATAGTCGGGGCAACAACACTTTTTTTTTCAAACACCTTAATTGAATTATTACTATAATTAACATAACAAACATTTTACTTCACATATATTGCTATATATCATATAACCTAAGCAACATTACATAAATTATTCAACTCCTGCCTTTTATTATTATTTTTTTAAACAAGAAACATCTTTATTAAACCATCACTTACTACACAGGCAAACAGACATTTATAGAAATGAAAACAAACCACATTTTACATCATAAACCATAATGACACACTCACAGTTGCTAACATTATACTTCACTTATAACCTACCCAATCTTTTTCAGTCAAACATTACATAACTCATTTAAGTCCTGCTGCCCTTTAAACCTCATTGCTCATTTGTATATATTATTCCCACAATTCCCATTTTTCCTATGTAGTTTTTTCAGACCCTTTTCTAAAGATCTCAATTCTAGTTGCTTTATCCCTGTTACTATATTCACTCCTTGTAGTACAGTTGGTTTATATTTTGATTTCCATTTTCTAGTAATTGCTGTTTTGGCAGCCACCATTATTAGATACAGCAAGGCTTTCGCATGCTTAGGCAATTCCTACTCTGTATAATAGCTCAGAAAAATCATCTCCCTCATCAGAACAAGTTGCCCATCCAGCATCTCTGATAGTGCATCCCACACAGAATCCTTAAAGTCTACCAATTCACCACGCTCCCAGAAATATGCTCCCAATTACCTCTTTCTTCCCCATCACACCTCCAACATTTGCTGTCTGCCTGAGGAAAAATTCTCTGGAGTCTACTTGGGGTATTGAAATCTTTATACAAACATTTCCAGGCAAAAATCCTAAATCTTCTAGATTTTGTTGTATATTTGGGAAAACACATATATACTCCTATTGTTTCTTACATATATACTCCCATTGTTTCTTTGTAAATTGCTATCCAGTCTCTATTCCCAATCCTTTCTAACCTCCTCTGATTAATTTTTATAGTCATCATGCAATATTTTATATGTTCTACTAATTATTCCTTTTTTAATGGCAGCTTCTGTTCTAGATTCTACTAAAAACTCTACCAGTGCTGGTCTTTCATTTAGGATCACTCCATTTCTTTCTCTTTGCCTATAATGTGATATCAATCCGTGATAAGCAAGGTAATCTCTAACCTGCATTCCAAATAAATTCTTGGCATTTTCCCATTTTTTTCTTCTTTCCCTGTCTAGGAATTTGCTTCCAATACCTTGGTTGCTTTGCCAGTTTTCACCAATAAGTTCCAGCCCCCTCTTGCCTGTTGTCTATATGTCTGAGGACAGTGCAGTGGTTTGCAATGTTGCCTCACAGCAAGAGGTTCTCCAGTTTCATTCTCAGCTTGGGTGCCTTCTGTGCTGAGTCTGCATATCTTCCCTGCATCCATGAAGGTTTCCTCCAGGTGGTCCAGTTTCCTCCCATGTTACAAAGACATGTGTCTGTAGTGTTATTCCCTAGGCCTTTGCTGAATATTGGCTTTGTTCCAAGTCAGACTGTCCCGGTAAACAAATGTTAAATAAATATCCCTAACTGCAGTCATCCATATTGTCAGAATCTCCTTTATCCACTCCTTTGTTGGCTTAGTTCTTAGAATACTTTTTGCTACTTTATGGATATATTATGTATGATTATTGTTAAGGCCTGCATCCCAAATCCCAGTTTCTCCTTGTTTCTTGAGGACCCCCCCCCCCAGTTTCATCATAATCCCTTTCCACTTTGAATTATAGTTTTCTGCTTGTGCTATGTATAGGAGTTTTAATTGTGTAGCTCTGAAATACCCCTCCAAATTGGATAAATCCAATCTGCCCTGTTCTACTATAAGAATCAGCTTATCCCACTTGATTCTTGCCATCTTCCCCTCCCAGATAAAGTCCTTCAGCTCTTTATTAATCTCTATCCACAACTTCTCCTCTGGTTGATAATAATATGTCTGACCTGTGTAGAAGACTAAAGGGACTGAAAACATTTTAACTGCTTATATCTTATTATCCATATCCATATAACAAATCTTCCACTTTCTCAGTTTTTGTATTATCTTTTGTTTAGTCTTTTCCTTAGCTGCCATACTAGAATCATATATATATATATATATATATATATATATATATATATATATATATATATATATACACACACACCTCACAGAAAGACGTTGTCCTGTTCGATTCTCAGCTAAAGCGTCTTCTGTGTGGAGACATGCGTGAATGGGCGTACCTTCGTTGAAGGGTGTGCGTCATAGCTGGCAACTCGACACGTAAAAATCTACTGCCAATCATTAGCGGACTGGAGTTCTGCTGTGGTGACCCCTAACCGGGAAAAGCTAAAAGACACAACATATATATATATATATATATATATATATATATATATATATATATATATATAGATAGATAGATAGATAGATATTTCTGTATCCCGAAAAGATCTGAAATTGTCTCAAAATGTTCCACAGCACTGTAATGCCTCTTTCTGGTTTTGTTAGGTATAAAATATCATCTGCAGATAAAGCCAGGTTTTCTTGACTGACATACCAATTATATGCTAGAATTTCTGAGTCTGTTATTTTCTTTGCAAATGGTTCAAAATATAATGCAAATAATAAAAGGGAAAGAGGACACACCTGCCTGGTTCCTCTGCTCAAGCAGAAATTATCAGAGAGGACCCATCCACTTTAATTTTCCCTCCAATCCCTCATATATTCTCCTAATCAACCTTGTAATTTTTTTTCAGAAAATGCAAATGCTTCCATTGCCCTGCTGATAAAGTCCAAGCTTACTCTATCAAATGCTTTCTCTGCATGAAGACCTACCAACAACAATGGTATTTCTTACATTCTGCTTCCCTTTGGATCACCAATGCTCTGTTAATGTTATCAGATGTTTGCCTCCCCTCCACAAAACCACATTGATCCACATCAATCAGTTTTAGCATTACTTTTTCCATTCTTTTAGCCATTATAGACATGAGCGCTTTATAATCATAGTTTAGTATTGCAATGGGTCTGTATGAAGTTGGATCTGATAGATCTTTATCCACTTTAGGTATTACAGATACCACTGCTTTCTTCCAAGACATTATAGGTTCATAGGTTCATAATCTAGTACTAGGCTATCAGTCCTAGGGCCTATACAAGCCTAGCCAAACAATTCCCAGGATAATTCTTCCCATGATATTTACTTCCCTGGGCCCCTGTCTAGCAGGGCGACTGATGTGATCCCTGGGGTGAATTTCCTATCTCCCATCCAATCGTCAAGGCTCCTTTTGAAGAGGGCCAAGGAGGCACTCTGCTTTACATGTATGGGTTGTCCATTCCGAAGTATGGGGAGTCTCTGGGTCAGGAACCTATCCCTCCACAATGTTTTGTTCATTGTGATGACAATGTTTAGATCCCTGGAGTGTATGGCTCTGAAGGATTGGGGTTTTCTTAAGTAGAGCATGTCTAACAGCTCAGGGTTTGACATGGCCTTGTATGTCAAGCAGAGATCACCTCTGAGTAGACGATATGCCACAGAGTATAGCTGGTGTTTTATAAGATGGTCAGCATAGGGCATCTGCTTTAGGCCTGTGATTCTTTTAGTGAGGTATTTCTGCGGCCTTTTCAGCTGTTGCAGATGTCTTGTGAGGTACACACCAAATGGGGCATTGTACTCTACAATGGGTCTAATGAGTGATGAGTACAGTGGGACAATGATCTCTTTTTTTCTGGATGAAAATCCCTTAGTGATGAGGTGTGCCACATAAAAGGATTTCCTGACTGTTGTGGCGATGTGGTTATCGAAGGTGAGACCACTGTCCACCTGTGTCCCTAAGTCTCTCATCACACTTTTGGTGTTTAGTGTACTGCCATCTATGTGGTAATTCATGGGTACATTGTTTTTTTCCCAAAGGGGATAACTATACATTTCTTGGCATTAAACTTGAACCCATGGCTCAGGCACCAAGCATCTGTTTCTGTAAGGCCCTTTTGTAGAATATCCACATAATTTGGGGATTCAATAATGGCTCCCAGTTTGCAGTCATCTGCGAACTTTGTTAGCCAGATTCCCTTAGTGTTGGCCTGTACTTCAGAGAAGTAGACTGAACCCTGAGGTACTCCACATGTCACTTGACTGAAGCTGGATTTGGAGTCGACTACTTTTACAGTCTGGGTTTTATTAGTTAGCCAGTTGGCAACCCATCGAGTGATGTAGGGATTTATGCCTAGCTTAGTAAAATTATCTATGATTCCAGAGTGGGGGATGGTGTTGAAGGCCTTGGCGAGGTCCAGATAGGCTGTGTGGAATGCTTTACCCTCATCCAGAGCTCTGGAGATTGATTTGAAGAAGTCAGTCAGGTTCAGGAGAAAAGATCGGCCCTTCACGAACCCAAACTGGCTGGGATCCAGTGTTTAAAGGTTGCCAATGTCTTTGTTTATAAGTTCCATGATAATGCTTTCCATGCCCTTGCAGATCAGGCTCATCAGACTGATGGGATGGTAGTTCCCGGGATCTAAGGTGGATCCCCCCTTGTGGAGTGGGTAACTGTAGCTGTGCGCCACTCAGTGGGCACAAAGCCTGAGGTGAGGCTATGATTAAACATGACACTTAGATGAGGTGCCAGTTCATTTTGTAGTTCATGTAGTACACAGCCCAGGATGTCATCTGGTCCCATGGATGCTGTATTCTTAGCTTTGGAGAGTGCGGTTTCTACCTGTGTGGCAGTGATTACCGGAATTTGGCAATCTTTTGGTATTGAGATGAGCCCTTTAAGGGGTGAGGGGGGTGAAGTTGGCACTAAATCGATGTGCCAGGATATTGGCAATATCCTTGGGATCAGTATATTTAATGCCATTCTGTTGTAGCTCAAAGCAGATCTGAGCATTGCCGTTTAGATTCTTGACACAACTATAGAATGCCTTGTGGTTGTCTTTGGAATCTTTGGCAATTTTATTTTCGTAACTAGCATCGGAGGATTTTATGAGGGATCTCAGCATCTTACTGAGGCTGGTAAGGGAAGTTTTTTGCATCCTGAGATTTTCCTCTTTTCTTCTTCCTTCTGTTGTATAGTTTGTTTATGGCTGGGGACCACCGGATTGGCTTCCTTTTTTGGAGGAGAGCGTCTTGGTTCTATTTGGGATGGCACGATCCTCTCTTAAAATACTGTCCTTCCAGATCATTATCAGTTTTTTCCTCCTAGATTCCAAACTTCCACAGGAATACCATCTTTTCCTGGGGACTTTTCTGTAGATTGGTTAAACATCAGAAATTTTGTCTCATCTCCTATCGTAACCATTAGTAATTCACCCTCATGTACCTCTAACCTTGGCATATTTAACTCTTCCATATATGTTTCCATTTGTATCTTTCTTTGATTTTTCATGTTTCTCTGATTTATACAGACTTTCATACAATTTCTGAGATATTTCTAATACCTTTACAGGATCTCTTGTTACCTTCCTTGTTTCAGGTTCCCTAAGTTTGGTGACAGCCCTTTCTACTTTCTGTTGCCTGAGTCATTGTGCTAAAAGTTGTTGTACTCTACTGTTATTAACAAACAAAAAAAAACAGCTTCATAATGGCAACCTTTCTAAACTTGTGCATAGTATTGAGGTAATCCCTTATTTTTTGAATTCTGCAGTTGTTCCCCTTCTTGATCTGTGAGATTCCCCCTATTCTGTAATACTTTAACATTTGTCAGTCCTCTAAATAATTATTGTTACTTCTTAACTGTATAGGTCCCTTTCTTTTATGTCTACCCTGTTTTTAAACTCTACCTTAATTTTATCCCACTCCCTAGCTGTATTTTCAGAATAAATTTCTATCCTCTCTAACAGCTCCTGAAAATCTCTACAACTCATTTCTTAAATTCCTCTCTTTTCAACAGATAGGCAGGAAAGCACCAATATCTCATTTTTATTTCATTGCCTTGTGCTTTTATTTTAGCTATTATTGGCGCATGATCTGAAACAGTTATTGGGTGAGTATCAAGACCTTCAATTAAATGCACTTGTTCCTGTGAAATGTAAGTTCTGTCTAGCCTAGCCCAGTTTTTATATCTTGGGGAATAATATGTAAATTCACTCCAAACTCCTATTACTGAATACACATCATCCATGGCAAATGTTTTCATAAATTTCTTCAAAAATCTTTTGTCCTTTGTTATATTCTCCCTTTTGGGCCCCCATACATATCTTTACTGCTGCAAATCAAATTCCAGTCCCCACCTATAATTAATATTCCTTGCTGAAAACTAATTATTTCTCCTAGAATTTTCTTAAGTTCCATTACAGCAGTTTTAGGTGGAATATAAATACATGCCAGTGCAATCCTCCTCCCTTGCATTAGCCCCTTAGCACCATATAATCTGCCATTATTATCTTTTTTTATCTCCTTCTATCACTATTGGAGCTCCTCTTGCAATTAATATAAGTAGTTCACTTTTCCTTTGTCCCAGATATTCCACTGAATAGATTCCTGCCCCAGAGACTTCCTATACTCTGGAACAAGCCACCTATCTATATCAAACAAAGCTCCTCGTTAGCACTCTTCAATAAAAATCTTGATGATTGGATGGGAGATAGGAAATTCACCCTGGGGATCACTTCTGTGGCTCTGCTCGACAGGGGCACAGGAAAATAATTTTCTTGGGTGGCAAAAGCCAGGGTACCGTTTGGCTAGGCTTATATAGGCCCTAGGGCCAATAGCCTAGCACCTACCTATGAACCTATAACCATCCTGGAAAACTTTCCATATCAAATTCACATGTTCACTTCTTTCTAAGTGTGTCTCCTGTAACATAACTATTTACTTAGGGTGACACTTCACCTGTATTCAGTTTCTTCAGAATTCATCTGACAGATGGCTGACTAACTCTGTCCTTCTTGGCAATTTCTGATACAGGAACACCTTCTTTGAGGTGAATCTCAAATTTGCACACATTTATGGCATTAAGTCATGCAATTTACATATTTTTAAGACAATGTCACTTCTGTTTAAGCAGGTAAGTAACATGTAGTAATTTCTTGCAAAATAGCTTTTTCTTAAAGAATTAGCAAACTAAAATGATTTTGTGAATTTCTGAAAAATCACTAAAGAATTGAAGACGTTTCTATTATTTGTCAATATTTCTATTAATTTGGCCAACACTAAATTGGTGGGACAGTCACAATGCTTTATTTACTTATTCTAGGGCTATCAGAAGTAGCACTAGTTTATTTTCTGAACTCAAATACAACAACTCCATTAACTCTTATCCTGCGGTCAGCAATAGCATCCTTGTTGAAAATTCAGCTTCATCTTTACCCACCAACCCGACCTTCAGTACTCGATATTATCTACTTAACTCCACTCCCAATTAGCTATCTTGAGCAAATCATATCATCTCTATCAAAGGCCAGGGACACCACTTCCATGGGTCCAGACAATGAACCTGTATACCTCCTGGTAAGCAGCAAACAAAGACTTTCTCCACTCCTTGTTAACCTGTTTGCCTCATTCACTACATAGGAGCTCAGGTATGCATGTTGCTAACCTCCACCATTGGAACAATGATACATCCAGAACTCATTTTCAGAGAATCCATTTTTAAAACCATACCAAAAACAAATGTTCATATCTAACTCTTGAACCATAACAGTTATGTAAAATGTGCAAATGTGAAAGTTGTTCAACAGACACAGATCTTCAAAAATAGTGTAAGTTTTGCCATGACTTGTCTAAACATGGGCTAAACTCTTAGCTAGGCTTATAAGGGCCTCAGGGTCAATAGCCTAGTAACTTCCTATGATCCTATGAAAAGCATGATTTTACATTTGGTAATCAACCCAGGTATCTTACATGTTTTTAAAACTAGTTAAAAAATCTCAGATACCATGTCATCCAGGCACCTACTATTTGTAGCTGATTTGTTCGTCTGGGTATCAGCTTCAAAAGGAGACCTCAAGTAATTAACTGCAACATTGACGGAGATATGAAAAATATAATATTTCTCATAACCTCACAATAAACAATTATACGTGTGCAGTTATAGAAGATAGATGTCATAGATCAGTGGATAAGGGGTGCACAATGGTGTGAGCTTCAACATGAAGCACTGCCATGTTCCTTGTCAGAGATATGGTCCAAAATATTAGAAATATCATCATTTTAATTATTTGACAAACAAAGTATTATGTATCTACAGATGTGCTAGACAGAAGTTGTGTACTAAGCCTAATTTGTATGGACTACTGCCAGGTTCAAAATGACACCTCACCAATCATGCTGCCATCCTCTTTTAGAGAGATATTGACACAGATATGAACAATATCTTAATGTTCACATCTAAAACATAAACAAACCATTATATATCTGCAGGTGTGCTACATAAAGGTTTTAAAATAGATCCACTTTATCTAGCCTGATGACAGCTTCAAAACAATACCTTACCTATCATGTTGATCTGCTTCCTTGCAGAGATATTGGCTCACACATGAAAAATATAATAATTTTCATATCTGAAATAAACCAATCCTTATTTATCTGGGAGAATGCTAGATACAATACATGTACTAGTTATACTTTGGCTGAAAACATGGCAGCTTCAAAATTCTACCTCAGCCGTCATGTTGCTTTAAAGAGATATTGATATAAATACAAAACAGATATTTTCTGTATCTGAAATATAAATAAACCACTTTGTATCTACAGATGTACAGATGAGAGTGCAGAGTGATAGTATCTTCAAAATCATACCTCACTCATGATGGTGTCATGCTCTGTTACAGAGATATTGACATAAATATGAAAATATTATAATTTCCTTATCTGAAATCATCACGGTTATGCTAGATAAGAGTTCAGTTAAGTCCAATTTGTCTGGACTAATGCCAATCTCAAAATGATGTCTCATCCATCATGTTGTTATGCACCTTTTTAGAGATATTGATTCAAATATGAAATAAGTCATCATATCTGACATAAGCAAATCATATGTTGGATTAAGCTCCTGTATTATGTCCATTTTTTTCTGAACTGATGCCAGAGTGAAAATGATGACTGATGTATTATGTTTCCCTACTATTCTACAGAGATATTGGCACACATAGGAAAAATATTATAATTTCCACAAATGAAAAATAAACTATCACATCTCTGCAGGTGTGCTAGGTATAGTAAGTTATCAGGGCAGATTTATTTGCATTAATGATGGCTTCAGAATGATACCACATCAATCATTTTTATACCTACATAAGACATTGATGCAAATATCAAAAATATCATATATTTATAGTCTCACATACAAACTCTTGCATCCCTAGGGCAGTACAGCCCTGAATTTGACTCTACAGATTTAACCACTTCTCTCTCTCTCACACACACACACACACACACACACACACACACACACACACACACACACACACACACACACAGACACACACACACACACACACACACACACACACACACACACACACCATTATAAGATGATGTCATGTCAGACTACTGTTGAAAAATAAATGCTAGCTATAAAAACAGTTAATAATTCCATTCTGCTAAGAAGAGCAACTATAAAGTCCACCTTCTAACAAGTGCACACACACACACACACACACACACACACACACACACACGCATGCACGCACGCACGCACACACACACACACACACACACACACACACACACACACACACACACACACATACTTGTGTGCTTGTGTGAGTCAGTTCACAAAGAGGTTTATACAATTTTTTTCTATGTGCTGATCAGAAAGTCATGACATAAATGTCAGCAATTCAAGAGTAAATCAAACTTCTGTTTCTAGGCCAGTTTATATTGCCTTATTCCTGTCTCTCAAGTCACCCATACCACACCAACAATAAAAATTTTTTTGCCAAAACCCCCCCATAAAAATAAATGTATAAAATACTAATTCTGCTACTACTAATAATAATATAATCATAATCATTGTAATCATCAACCCCCTTTTCCCATTTTCTACATGGGGTTGGGGTGTTGTATCAACTGTCGCCATCTCTCTTTATTCAATGCCACTCTCCTACCTTCTTCAACACTCATGCCTGACTGATGCAGTTATTCTCACACAGAATCCAGTCACCTTTTTATGGACACCCTCATTTTCTCTTGCCTTCTTCCTGTCTGTCCTAAATCTCCTTTGCAAAAATGACTTCTGCTTTTTTGAACATGTGCCTAAACCACCATAATCTGTTCTCTTTGCCCTTTCCTGCAACTGGAGTTACTTCGGTATCAACTCTTAGATCCTCATTTCTTTGTCTGCCCCACAGTGTGCATCCTACCGCCCATCAAAAGCACTTCATCTCCATCACCTCCAATTTCCTCAACTGCCCCTGTCTTTACTGATGAGATTTCAGTACCACACAGTAATACTAGTCACACCACTGTTTTGGACAACTTACATTCAGCTTCTTTGGAATTCTTGTGACATACATTACACCTGGCACTCTGTTCCAGTTGGCTGCAGCCCCTCTGATTCTAACTTTCACCTAATCTTTCAGACTTCTCTTATCCTCAGTCAGTCCTCCCAAGTGTTTGAAGCTGTTAACCTGTTCCACTATTTTTCCTTATTCTCAAATCTCAGCATCTTCTGATCTCCCCCATTTACTGCCATTACAACTGTCTTATCTGTACTCAGTTTCATCCCATGTGTCTTCAGTTTTGCTTTCCATTTCCTTATCCTTTGCTGAAGATCTTGCTCAGAGTCTGTCTGTGATGCAATATCATCTGCATACAGCAACTTTTTGTGAGCTGCCCTCTTCATTCTGTTTGCTAATGTAGTCTATCACTGATAGATGGTGCAGTGGTGCAGAGGTTGGTGCTGTTGCCTCACAGCAAGAGATTCCCGGTTCCATTCTTGGCTGGGTGCCTTCTTTATGGAGTCTGCATGTATTCCCTGCATTCTTGTGGGCTTCCTCTGGGTGCTCTGGTGGGTCTATATTAAATCATCGAAATGGCATTACAGCGAATACCATTTTGCTGATACATATAGACTGAAATCCCAAAACAGCGAAAGCTTAGGTCAGCAATTTTTTTTTCCCAGAGAAAAAAATCACTTGGCCTGAGCCGTGACATTGCCCTTTACCCCACTGTACTGCAATCTTGGAGTTGGTATATTTAGTTAGGGGGTGTGTGGGGGATGAAGCCCCCCAGTTTGCAATGTTTTAAGCAGTGTGCTGTGTTTTGTTGGTCTACAGATTTTTTTCCATGGGAAAAAAAATCGGTGATCTGGGGTTTTGCTGTTTTGGGATTTCGGTCTATATGTGTCGGCGAAATGGCATTTGCTGTAATGCCATTTCGCTGATCTAATATAGATCCACTCTGGTTTCCTCTCACATTACAAAGACATGCATCTGGAGGGTTTCTCCCCAGGCCTGTGAAGAAAATTGGCTCGATCCAAGTCGGACTTTCCCAGTTAATAAATGTTAAATAAATAAATAAAATGAACAACACTGGGTTCAACAGATGAACCTCGAGGCACACCCACTCCCACTGGAAACCCCTGTGTGAGATGGAAGACTGTTCGCACTTGAGTCATTGGGTCCCTGTACACAGCCTGCAATAATTTTGCCAATGTTTCTAGGACTTCAGACCACCACATGACTGCTCAAATTAGCTTTCTTGGGACCTTGTCATATGCTTCCTCCAAACAGAGGAATTCCCAGCTGGACTCTTTTCTCATCTCTAGCTTCTTTTCAAGTATTTGTTTCACTGCAAATGTCAGGTCAGTTGTACTGCATTCTGATCTGAATCCAAACTGCTCATCTCCCATCTTACTTTATGCTACTCTGCATGTTTGTTTATTAATTACTTTCTGCAGAACTTTCATGTAAGTGTGGTAGGTACTGCCCACAGTTGTGAAGGTCCCTTTTTTTCCTTTATACTGTCACTAGTATACTTGTTCTCTAGTCATCTAGCATACATATTTTTCTCCATACTGCTACGACTATTCTCTGAAGCCATTTCTTGCCTAACTCACCCAGCATATTTTTCATATTTGCTGTGACCTCATCTGAGCCTGCTGCTTTCTTAGACTTCATTCTCCTTAATGCCATTCTCAATTCTTCTATGGTGGGCCCCTCCCCTTCTTTTATCACAAGTTGTGTCTGGGGCAGTAAATATTCTGTGGGATTTTCTTCACTCAGAAGTTGCTGAAAGCACTCCTTCCATCTGCTTTTGATGTCCTGTGGACTGAGAACAGGTTGTTGTTGACATCCCTTATAAAGGGTGCCTGGCTATCTTCTTTATCTTTCTGTCTTTGCTTTGCAAGCTGATATAGTTTCTTTGTGCCATATACTGAGTTACTTTTCAGAAGTTTGTAGAGTGTCTCTGATGCGTTGTTCTTTGCTATTGCAACTACTATCTTAGCCTTTTTATTAATCAATCAATATTCTTCGTTCCTTCCTAGTCTGGTCCATCTTTCTATCTCCCACTTTTTCCTGCACTCCTTTCATTTGATGACATCCTAGACTCCTGCATTCTACCACCAGCTTGCCTTATATACTTTATTTCCATACCTGCCTTGGCCGCATATCTGTTCTGTAATTCTTACACATGCTTTTTTGAGGAGCTACAATTCTTCCTTAACTCCACCAATTTTCTCTTCTTCCTGTTCTTGAGGTGCTAGAGCCCTGAATAAGTAATTGAACCCTTGTGCTTTCGTTCCAGTCAACTTCCGGGTCTTCAGCCTGGTTTCTGTTGACCTTAGACCTTTCTCTGAACACTGTTTGCAGCTGATTGTGGCAACCAGTGGTTTATGCTGCGGCTGATTGTTTCACTGGGCATGACTTTGCAATTACTGTTTCTACCCCCATCTACCTGAGTTGCAGGTTGGCCACGCTTATATGTGAACTTGTGACGGTCTCCTTTTTTGAACCATGTGTTGTTCACCATCAACCATTTCCCAGACAGAAATCTAGAATGCCCTCTCCTTGTTTATTCCTGTTGCCTCGCCCATTCAGACCCAGGCAGTCCTCATATTCTCTTCTGTCTGTCCTGATAAGTTCATTCAGGTCACCTAATATCAGTGCCAATAGATGTTGTCCTGCCTTATCTGGTAGGTCATGCAACTGCTGTCTCAAAACTCTACTGTAGCCATAGGCTATGATTATGAATACTATCCTATCTTTACACTGGATAATAATTATTATTATGTTGAATGGTGTGCTAATTACATACAGTTACAAGACTGCAGCATGATAACTTAAATAAGAAGAGTCTCTGTCTGTCCCCCAAAACACATACAAATGCATGCAGTCAGACAATTAACTTCTCCCCTCTTCTGAAGTGGGTTACCATTCCTTTTATTGCCACTCAAAACCACAATGATTCAAAGCAAAATCCTACTGTTAAGGAAGAATCGGACATTGTGTACAAGACTGAATCAACTGTGAAATTAAGCCTGAATTTGAAATGCAGTTTCTTGATCTAAAAATAAACCAGTCTGAGTTCCTTTCATGTCATATCATACTTAAAGTGCAGTACTATGTGAAGATGTAGTACTTTCAAGCAACCAAATAATTTACAGCAAAATAAAAAAGCTACAAGAGAACTTCTGACGTAAGGAAATGAATCATCAGCATGTAATAAGTGTAAGAGCAACATACGCTCAGGCATGAAAAACAGTCTGTAACTTTCATGTGTTGCTGTTTCATATACTCAGAATTAAACCGTGAGAATTCCATCCAAGGAGGTAAACATTTAAAGCATTCATTTATAGATAGAAACTTGCATGATGTAGAACAGTTTATTATCACAAAGTCTTGCTTCCTGATAATATTGTTCTCAATATTAATTGATGAAATTTGTGATTAAAAAGTTATCTGTTTTCTGCATTATTTACAGCTGAGGCAAATTCAGCTGTTGTATAATGACTTCATAGTGCGCTTACTTTTCAGGCCAATACCAGAATCACTATACTGAGCAGAAATTCACTGTGGCATCCCTAATGTAAACTGAATATAATGTAAATTGTCATAGAGTGGAAATAAAACTGAAGTAAAGAGACAGGCACCTGCCTCTGAAAATGGCATCTCTCTCTCCCTTTAAGATTTCATTACTTAATTTTAGAGGAAAGAACAGCTGCAGAATACTTTAGAGATCTTACCTTTGAACTTGACCTCAAGGATTCAGCTGTTAGAAAGCATGACATTGTAGCAATGACAGGCAGGCATGTTAAACTGGGCTTTTATATGTGTTTTGTTTTTATACTTAGAGGGGATATTTTTATTTTTAAAGATATTTCAGGGCATATAATACTGTACAGAAGTCCCCACAGCACAGAGTGTCAGGCATAGTGTTTGCCAGCAGTTGTAAAAGCAGCCGACTAAAGACACTGGCAGCTGTCTTTGAAAACACTATCACTCACTGAATTTAAAAGTGACTTCCTTGAGGTGTTTTTGATTTCTGCTACTCTTGGACTGATGGGGCTCTGTGTCCACTCTTACATTCCTATGATGTTGAAACTCTCCATTGTCTTCAATGTAGACTTTAAGAAGGGCTACCTAGCAATCCATTGTGATGCCTTCCAAATGTAGAAAGGGATATTATTGCCTGACAATCCTTCTTTTATTGTCCTAGGAACAAAAGACATTGATGTCTGGGGGAGGGGTAGCAGTGGCTTGCAAGTGACTGAGTGGATTTCTTAAATCCAGTTGGTTATCAGTACATCTTCTCTGACTCTGACAAATAGGATCCAGGCTGTATTGAGGTGAATGGTAGTGCAGGAGGTGAGAAACGATTAACAGCTTATTTTAATGTTGCAAATACTTTTTAAATTAATGTTTTGAAAACATTGCTAAGTTTTGGAGGGAGAAATGACTGTACAACACTAACCTATGGATTTGTAAGCTAGTCTGTACTGAAATCATCTTGCTGAATATGATGCACAGCAAGCATGTTTTTCCTCTGGTTTTCCCTATGGAAGCTACACTAAAAGACATTGGATAAACAAAGTATAAAATGTAAGGAAAATATGCCACTTTCTTTTAATACTATGTCCATTCCATTGTAGTTTTACTGTTTGCTTAAAGTTCCCATGATTGCAAATGCTGCTCAGATTTAACTGATCAATGCCATTCTGCCTCAGATGATTGCGGATATGTTCCCTGAGTTGGTAATCTCTGTCTAAGAGCTGACTTCATTCTCTCCACTTATATATCCGATCCTTTGTGAATTTGCCACAGTAGTTCAAATACAGAAGCGTGTCCCTATAGATGCAGGTAATTATAGACCCATAAGATTCAGAAGTATCATATACAAGATCACGGGGTGCATTACAGCAGATATCATAAACAATGATATAGGGATCCTTCATTCCCTCAATACAAACCACACAACTGAGCAAATTTCCCCATTAAGGTCACAGAAGCCATAGATGCAGGTGAAACCACCCACATCACTTATCTAGACCAAGTTAAGGCATTCCATGCAATGGCCCATGCAGTTATTAGCAACAACTTAAATTTAATCCCAATACCATCTACTAGATATCTAACTGACTAATTGAGAGTTGTCTCATACAATAAAGGACAAGGGCACTTCTCTGCCACAAAAGCATGTCACTAGTGGCATTCTCAAGGGCTCTGACCTGGGACCCCTACTCCTTGGCATATTCTGATGTTAAAGCATATATTCAAAGACAATGGTTCACTAAACTTTCTGATGACTGCAAAGTGGATGCCAACATATGCTTCCCTAAAGAAATGCAAAATCTTCAAGAAGGGCTTGACCTGAATAATGACTGGTGTAGTGACCAACTGCTTAAGCTTAATGACAAAAATGCAGTGTCAATGTATTCAGAAAACAAGAAATCCTGAGTTAAATAACAAATATGACATTCATATGAAGAATTATTCAGTCATCAAGGATTTGGGTACCTTCATCAAAAATTAACTGTATTGTAACCATCACATTTCAGTCATAGTCAAAAGTTCCTTCTACCTGGAACAGCTAATTTACAAAAGTGTTTATCCCAGGAGTAAGGAAGTAATAATTCCTCTCTATACCTGCTTAATCTTACCCATCATACAATGCCATGCCCATTTTATATACACTTCTCTAAACATTTCAACAACTTGAATGTCTCTGAGATTTCTGACATTAAAAATTATTGGTTTATATCCAAAAAGCTATGCTGATAGATTAAAAGTAATCTCACTATATTCTGTTTCATAAAAGCTCTTGTGTGATGACTTACAACTGGCCTTCTGAGCTATGAAGGAAGCCACTCTGCTTGACCTCATGCACATATTAAAATTAAATAGCACTAAAACAGCTACATCAAGGATCTCTTACCTTCAATGTCACATACATGCAACATGCTGCTATGATAGATACCTAGCCCAATGAATCTCTCATACCAAACTATTAGGTGTGACTATAGATAACAAGCTTAAATTTGATATACACATTAACCAAACCATTAAATCCGTAAACAAGAAACTTGGATCTATGTACAGAATAAAAAATTTCCTAACCCCTCATACCAAACTAACCATTGCTCGCACTCATCTCCTCTCCACCCTCCTTTATGCCTCCCCAATACTGTCATTCCTCAATAAGCGGGAACTCAATAAACTATCTGTTGCCTATAATCATATAGCCAGATTTATAACAGGAACACCGTATCGTACTCACCACTGCCTCAACCTAAATACCCTCGGCTGGCTAGAACTCCCCAACCTTCTCAAACTCAACCAACTTACTGAAGCTTTTAAAATAATCAACCAACCGGACAGAACCCCCTCTCTGAGCAATATCCTGACCTCCTACTCAAACCTAAAATCACTCAGGTCAGCTAATAGTGTTCAGGTACTAACCATTAAATCTAATAACTCTGGAGGTGATGCTCTCTATGCCAATTCCATTGGAAAGCTATGGAATTCCCTACCCAATAGCCTAAGACTAATGACCTCGATTAATCACTTCAAAAATCACCTCAAAATATTTCTTAAGTCTCATTGGTCATGCCCATGTCCTAAACCAGACTAGCCACTGTAGTATATACCCTATCCCAGAGATCTCAACCTTCCCCCGCAGCTTCAATTTGTAGCCAACCTTAGTATTATCTATATAATATTCTGATTGTTATTTTACAAATATGTTATACCAATGTCTTTTTCTGTGATATGTATGTTATGCTACTCTATACCATTTGTAAATGTATCCTGTATTCTCTCATCTGTGGAGCTTTTCTCCCCGGGCCTCTACTGAAAATGGACATGTATCCAGCTAGACTAGCCCGGTCAACAAATGTAAAATAAAATAAATAAATAAATAAAATAAATTATGGAATAGGCTTACTGTATACATCAAGCAAGGCATTCTACTGTGTCATTCAGAACTACTCTGGACAGTTGGGTGGGCAATTGTAAATTTAGGCTTGATGGATGAAACATGGAACTCCTCAGCTGGGAAGCCTAACTCATCCAATTATTCTTGGGCTTCAGATTTCACTTGTTTTATCATTGGTTGTTGTGCCTCCATGTCTGATATTTAATACACAACAGTGTGGCCTGGCCTATTCTTACAATAAGGCTTAGGCTACATTTGCGATCAATCATTATTTGGCTTTCTAGTGGAGTTTTAAAGACACAAAATAAGCCAGGGAATTTATTTTATTTTATTTTTTTTTATGTCTGCACTTACTTTTTAGCCAGTTAGAGCTGCCATATACAGTACCTGCTCTGTTTGTTTGCATTTTTATTAACTGCTTTCATTTATTCTTTGAGAAATCTGCAGGCCTTTGTTATGGGGCACCTTGTGATTGTGTGTACATCTAGGTGAAATCTTAAAATGCTACTGATCCAGCAAACGTTAAACACTGGGATTCAAATTTCAGTTGGTTTCCATTAGTTATTTTGCCTCCTTGACTGATTTTTAAAACACAAAAGTTTAGCCTGGCCTCATCTTCTAATAAGACTTGAGCTGAATTTACAAGTAATCATTATTTGGCTCTCTGTTGGAGTTTTAAAGGCAGAAAATAAGCCGAGGAAGTAATTTTATTTTCTTTATGTTTCAGCTTACTTTTTTAGCCATCTAAAGCTGCCTTTTGCAGTGCTTGTTCTGTTTTTGCATTTTATTTATTGTTTGTATTTTCTGTTTTAAGAAATCTGTAGACCTGAATTTTTGTTAACCCACCTTTCCAGTCATTTTGAGTTGCCCACCCTTCTCTAAATTAAACTTTAGAATCTCTTCCCCTTCTTAGTTCATCTGCTTCTTCTACTCGGCACTGAAAGAGCAAACTGGGAAGGCCATCCACTTAGCCTTTTAAAGCCTGTGTTAGCCACTGTTTTATGTCATCCCATTCAGTTAGTCTACTCTCAAAATGCCCAACACAGCCTGCTATAAAGCCCTGCTGTATCACCCATTTGTAGTTCACCTAAAAAGACAGTTCATCAAGATGGGCACTTTCCCAGTTTTTTTCTGCCACTAGCTTGATAGATTTAGGCATCCTGAGACAATGTAGGAATGTTCACTGGCAATCAAATAACCCTTAGACAAGCAGATGCAGTATTTGAGAGATGTAATTATACAATGTCACTGGAGGTAAAACTCTAACTCAAAAGCTAAATAAAAGTCATGTCAGTGACATAAGCATTATATCCCCACTTCATATAGTACAGAATCCACCACATCACGCACACACTTAAGTCTCTCCACAACAGGTACAAGTATGATTCTTTCATTGATCATGTTGGTGTCAATGACTTGAGATGTACCTCCCTGCACTATATGAAGAGAGATATGACTGAGCTCTCAAAGTATGTGTCCCAGGCAGGTATGAACCTAACCCTAAGCAGCATCCTACCTTAACCAAGAATGATACCACAATACCAACAAAAAATAATTAACATCAACAATTGGCTTAATTTCTGGTGTAATTCGAAGGGGATCCAGCATCTGTCTGCCTGGGATGACATGGCTGACAGGCCTCAATGCTTTGTCAGAGATGGCCTCCACTTGTCACTCCTGGGATTCAGAATTCTGGCCAAGGCTCTTGCCTCCCCCATTGTGCCTTTTTTAAGCAATGTCCCAAAGACAAATCTTTCAACATAAAAGATCTGTCAAAAAGCAAAGTGAAGGTCATGCTGCTTAATGCTAGGAGCCTTAACTTGAAAATGCACTCACTGGAGGCTCTCCTCACACTGGAAGATGCCGACATCTGTGCAGTCACGGAAACTTGGTTCAAGGCTGCAGAGCAAACACCTGTCTTACCAGGCAGTAATTCTTTCCACTAATTGTGACCACAAAATGAGGTCAGGAAGACTAAGTGTGGTGGAGTTTCTATTTTCATTAAAGACAAGCACCCCTTCAGAATGGTTTGCCAGCATGATGCACTTGAACTACTCCAGGTGCAACTGACAACTGGCAAGACACCCATCCGAGTTATAGCCAGCTATAGACTCCCCTCCATGACTCAGGACACTGATTCCTCCTACCGGGACCTACTTGACTTCTTCAAGGTACCCCCTAACACCCTGATCCTTGGTGACTTCAACTACCCCGCCATAGACTGGGTGAAATATTCCTACTCTAATGCATTCACCCAATGATTTCCTGACTTCATCAATTCTAATACACTAGACCAGCTTGTCTCATCCCCCACAAGGAAAGACAACATTCTAGACCTAGTTCTCACCAACATGGGTGACCACTGCACCACCCCCAGAGTAAGTTCTTCCCTGGTGAGATCAGACCATCGGTCTGTCTCATTTGAAGTGCCTATCCCATCCAACCATCCCAGCCATAACCAGGCTAAAACCTTTTCAAAAGCTGGCTACAACCTTCTAAGGGATGGTATCAGTAGCTTTATACCACCACTCCCCTCAGAGTTGTTGTTGTTGTGTCTTTCGGCTTTTCCCGGTTAGGGGTCGCCACAGCGGAACTCTGGTCCGCTAATGATTGGCAGTAGATATTTACGTGCCGAGTTGCCAGCCCTGACGCACAACCTTCAACAGAGGTACACCCATTCACGCATGTCTCCACACAGAAGACGCTCTAGCTGAGAATCAAAGAGGACAGCGTCTTACTGTGAGGCTACAATGCTACCACAGCACCACCACTGCAGCTATGCTGAACAGTATGCCAGTGCAGTATACAAGCACCTGTACAACTGCATGGACTCAGCCATACCCAACAGAACTAAAACCTGCTCCTCAAGTAAACACAAACCTATCTGGTGGACATCCTCTCTCAACAGGATTTACAACAAAAGGAAGAAACTGTTGTCCAAGGATAAAAAGGCACAAATTCCCAATTGGAAAATCTCCCTCCTTAACCTCAACAAGCAAATTATGTCACTAGTGAACACCTCCAAAGCCAATTATGAATTGAAACTACCCTCTGAAACAAAGGCTAACAACAAAGCCTTTTTCAGTTGCATCAGGAACCTCCATGGCAAAGCCCAGGTTTGTTTCTAATTAGTTCTTAATGGTACCACTTACACTGATCCTGTTGACTTAGCCAACCTACTAGCAGATAGCTTCAGCACAACCTTCACCCCTCCGTCCCCCCCAAAGACCCATTTGACATCCCCGATACTTGTCCCACACTTCACATCTCTGAAGATCAAGTGTTAAAGGCCCTATCCAAGCCAAAGAACACAGCTTCCATGGGACTTGATAGTATCCCAGCCTGTATTCTGTACCATCTCCAGCAAGAACTAGCCTTGCCATTGAGCACCCTATTCAATCATAGCCTAAGTACAAGCTTCATTCCAGCAGAGTGGAGAACTGCCATTGTCATCACTTTGCACAAAGGTGGTGCCACTAATGACCCTGGAAACTATCACCCCATTAGCTTGACAAGTTTGATCTGTAAGGCCATGGAGTGTATTACTATGGACCTCATAAACAAGGTCATAGGCAATCTCCAAGCACTTGACCCTAGCCAGTTTGGATTCATCAAGGGCAGATCTTGCCTGTTGAACCTGGTTGACTTTTTTGAGACTGTCACCAAGGCACTGAATGAGGGAACATTAGTATATATCACTTACCTTGACCTGGCCAAAGCCTTTGACACAATCCCCCACTCAGGCATCATCGAAAAGCTAACACAACTTGGAGTAAATCCGTATCTTATCAAGTGGGTGGTCAACGGGCTCACTGATAGACCCACAAGGTCAAAATAGGTGCCTCCACCTCCAAAAGCAGACCTGTCACTAGTGGTGGTCCCCAGTGATCTGTCTTGGGACCCTTACTCTTTGGCATCTACTTCTCAGAGGTCCAAACAAAGACAAAAGGCCTGTGGCTGACCTAGTTTGCAAACAACATTAACATACTACAAGAGGGTCTCACAGCAACAAAAGACGTGCCAAAGTCATGGCCTTAAGTTAAATGCAAAAAAATGTATTATCATACCATTTGGCAAAAACATGGCCCCTACTGATTACCACATCAACGGCAACCCCCTAACCACACAACCCATGGCTTGAGACCTGGGTACACAGGTTGACAACAATCTCACATTTGGCCATCATGTAGAGGCAGTGGTCAGAAAAGCATTTTACTTAGTTCATCTCATAAGTAAAGGGATTGCATCCAGGGAAAAAAGGAGGTTATTACCTCTCTGTACACCTCCCCTCATTAGGCCAGTAATTGAATACAATCCCCCATTTGGTATGTACATCTCCAAGCACCTGCACCAACTGGAAAGGCCACAGAAATACCCCACAAAGAGAATCCATGTCATACAACACCTGTTCTATGTGGACAGGCTCAAATCACTATCACTCTACTCTGTATTATACAAATTGCTCAGAGGTGATCTGTGTCTCACCTACAAAGTAATCTCACACTCTGCTCTACTAGAGATGCTCCATATCCGTAAGTCTAACTCCTCATTCATTACCCAATCAGAAGTCCAAAATCTAATATATGACAACAACAAAACCTGCTGGAGAGACAGGTTTGTCTCCCAGAGGCTGCCCCGTGTCTGGAATAGACTTTCCCATACATGTCAAAGTATGTTGCTGACCCTGTTCAAGCACAACCTTGATGAGTAGAAGGAAAACCACAGATTTGTCCCATGGGGTTCCACCTGTGTTCCTCACTGACCGAGGCAACAGGTGCTGATTGAGATTTCCTTTTTGGAGATAAACTCTTGGCTAGGCTTGTAAGGGCCCCAGGGCCATAAACCTAGTAATCTCCTGTGAACCTACAGACCCAACACATAAACCAATAAAGGTTGAGGCACTTAAAAACAACTTTCCTAAACCCCAAAGACCTAAAGCATTCTACCAAAATGACACACAGTACAACAAATACAGCCACACCCATTGGCGCCTCATCTACAAAGCCCTTAAAAGGCAAACCAACTCACTACCAAATATTTTATTCATAGGAGATACCATTGTGAGACATACAGATGTCCCACTCACTAGGCTCAATAAGGAGACAGTCATGGTCAGTTGACTATCGGAGCTAGGATCCTCATATTCACCCATTCCCACAAGTCATTAGACCACAAGTACTAGTATGACTCAGTCCTAGTCTGTGTGGGTGTAAATGACCTGAGAGGTACCTCCATGGACTATATGAAGAGAGACATTATGCAGCTCTTTGACTCTTTGAATCGCTGTTCTGTGGTTTCGACATTTTCAGCTTTCACTGAATATGTGTTGATAAAACACCTTTCGCTGTTTTCAGTGTTCGGTGTTTTAATATGAACCCTCGATAGACATATAGACAGTCAGACATGTATGCATTACTTGACCCTGATTGTTTAATCCTTAACATGGTACTACATATATACAAGCTATTTATATCAAAACCATATTTATGAATGTATTTAAAGGCATTTTAAATAAATACAACTTTTAGACCTTATAATTTTGTAACTTCAGAACAGTCCATGAATCTGCTAGTTTATTCAAGGATCTATAAAGCATGGTAAATGAAGCAGGCAGGGATGTAAGTAGATGTAAAGAAAGGGTGCACTGTCTAGAGCACAGGTTGTAAGGGGCATGGTCAGCATGTGATAATAATGCAGGAGTGCAGTGCTGCATTGAGTTATGAAGCCACAAAGATATGAATGACAATACTACATCTGTGGTCATGGCTGAAGTACTGAAGCCCTCAATGTGTGAGTGCATTGTGGCAACTCTGGCAAGCAGCTTGCTGCAGTTATTTAGTTAGTTAGCTAGTTTGTTAGTTAGGTACTCACTCATTCATTCATTTGTTTTTGGTTCTCAGCTTTGAGAAGTTTTTTTTTTTGGCTGTTCATCACTGAGTTGAGGACAGCACCAATTTGTTATTTTCTTTTTTGCTTTCTTACCAAAAATAAAAAAATAATAATAAAAAAAAAAAAATAGAAAGAAAAGAAAATACTGTTTTAAAAGAAAAGTATTTATAGCCACACAGAATTCAAAAAATATTTTCCTAATACTAAATCACATCAGGATTTGTTAGTTATTCAAAATTTATCTTTAAATAAAGCCTTATATTTTCGGTATAACTGAAACGTGACTTAAACTCAGCATAAATGACTTCAAAATCACTCCACCCCTGTATTGGTCAGTATCACTCACTCTTCACACCTCCCAGTAACGATGGGTGTACACAAGGCTCTGTTATTGGACACCACCTCTTTAACATTCTTGCCAAAAGCCTCCAAGCATCCATACCACAGAACTCCCTAACACAATAGGCAAACCTATATGCACATCAGACAACCTGGCTAGCCCCCAAAAATTACTCTGGAAACTTTAACAGTTACTAAAACATGGCTTTGTAATTCATAACTTATTGCCAACCTCCACCCTCCACCAAAAAAAATACTTCTTTTTCCCCAAATCCCTCTCACATGAAAAAATAAAATTTAAAAATTTAAAATCCTTTCTCTTAAAAATACAACCATTGAAGTCACCTCTCATACCAGTTTATTAGGGATGATAGTGGCTGATCATCCTAAATTTGATCTGCATATACAAAAATGCATTAAATATCATCAAACACAAGGAATGCTTTATAGAGCCAGAAACCTTCTCACCAATGCAACTAAAACTATGCTTGCTACTACTTACCTCCTCTTCTCATTATTTTATGGTGCAACAATCCTTACTAATTTCCAGGCATGACGAAAAGCAAAACTTAAACAATGCTACAATAAAGTGACTGCATTTACAACAAATGCACCTTTCACCACCTACCACTGTATAGCACTAAAATGCCTAAATTGGTTATGTTTATCCCATCAACTAACATATACACAGATTCTTAGCACCTATAAAATTATCCAGCTTCCATCTACTTCTCCAGCACTAAATAACGTTCTACACACCCATGTTCCCAGTTGGTCATTATGATCCAGTTACAAAAACTCATCTCTGTCTATAAACCTACCAAATTGTTTGGGCATGGTCTGTACTTATACTGTTAAGGCCTGGAATTCATTACCTGTATTTATCAGGTCTATAACCTCCTTCCAGTCCTTTAAAACCATTCTGACAGACTTCCTATTCAAAATCTGGTTCTGTTCTTGCTCAACCCCAGGATCAGCTATTTCCCTTAATATAAGCAAGTACCTTTTTATACCTTACACCTCCTTACTCACCCTTCTTCACTCACATCTTTAGCTCACCCAATTTCTCTCCCCAACTCTCCATCTAAATATGTCATTACCCTGTTTTTTTTTCTTCCACTTCATATTGCAGTTTCTGTTTGCATTATACTAGCTTACCTTTAATTTCTTGAAACTGGCTAGAATTTCTCTAAATATTAAATCATTGTCATAGAAGTTGTATCTCTTCATAACTGATGTGGTCACAGTATGTCTAAATTGGTATAATTATTTAAATTATAGATATATTTGTATTATTTCTGAAGATTGTAAAATTATTGTTCTTAAAATATTTTTGTAATACTTTGAGTTTTTCTCCCTGGGCCTCCACTGGAAATGAGCACCTATGCAGCTGGACTTTCCTAGTAATAAAATAAAATTAAATTAATATATGGATACAGGAATAACATTTTTAGATAGTTGACAATTTAGTGAAAAAGGCAGAGTGTATGGATGAATGACACTCATTTGGTAAATACCAAAATGTTGAACAACTTTTGTGATTGAGTACCTTACTGTTACATATTGCTTTAAAGTTATTCATATTAATTTGGCATATAATGTAAAGCTCATATTCTCAAGGTCAAGCTGTTTTTTTTTAATTGGTGCTATGGAATAACTGCCCTCCTGGCCATTATTAGGTATTTTAAAAATGAAAATTTTCCTTCTTTGTGATAAAAAATCTTTCCATAACTCAAACACATAATACTTTGATTATAACTGGATGGCAAATCATAATCCTGTGTTATTACGCATAAGTGCAGTAACATTACATGTAAATGAAGTCAATGTAGTTAATGCAGATGGATAAGCATTTACATGTAATGTTACTGCACTTATTGCAGGAGTCAAGCCATCCACATCCCCCAATATGGGGTGGGAGGAGCCCCCCACATCTCCCACAGTGGGGTGGGAGGAGCCCCTCACATCCACTGAAATTATATATAGCAACCCCATAGTCCCAGTACAGTGGATAAAAGGGGGGATACTGCCCTCCACCAACTTGCACAATATAACACACACAACTAAACACGGTCATCCAACAGCAATAACTAGCAGGATATGTACTTTTATGTGCACTTCTTGAGGAGTGCTCAAATGTTGTCTTAGTCCCCTCCCCACCCACACCAATATCCAGCTAATTGGCTGTCTCTACCCACTTATCATAAATCATTGTTGAGACTTATCAGTGTGCATGCTATTTTCATGTAAAATTTTGCGATGACCAGAGATTTGGTTTTATCACTTTTATTTCAGATTTTACAGAAAATCATTGCACCCTTTGCTAAAGAAAATAAAGCACTCTAATGTTTAAAACAAACATAGCATGAGCAGCAGTAAACTTCTCTTGTCTTCCCTTGAAGGTCACATTTATTGAAAATGCATCTGACAACTCATTATATTACAAGAGACCAGAGGAGTAGCTAGGCCATCTGGAGCCAAGGGTGAGGACTTCATTTATTGCCATCTCACCGGCAAAAGAAACTTTTTTTTTAACATGGGAGGGAAAAAATGCCTTCACAAATTTTCATAAAAACATAAGCGACCGAGAGATTCAAAAGAATCTCCAAATAGGATGTTTTTTGAAAGTTTAATACATTTTCAGACTTAATCATTTAACTGTCATGGGATGCATAACGAAACACAACACAACTTTAGTAATTTAACGAAACCACATGGATATTAAAAATAAGGCAGAATTCAACACAATCCACATGTCTTTGCAGGTACAGTCCAAATACAAAAAGCAGTATAACAAATTATACTATTGATAGCTTTGTCGCAAAACACTCCAAATCACACACAAGCCTGCATCACACATTCCACAGCCCCTCGTACAAACACACATCACATACAGACAGACACCAGCACTCCCAAATCTAACACATTCACACTGCACAACACATACCCTAACCCACACCTCAAACACCCCAACACACTCAAACACACACAAACCCTGCCCAAAACCTCAAAAACAGTACACTTATCTAACATGCTATCTGTACCGTAGGTTCGACATAATCCATTCGACACTTCCAGGTTTGCGGTTTCCGTCCATTCAACTTTACAGGCTCGAAATTCTAAAATTTGATATTTTAGCATTTGAGCATATAAAGTGAATCCATATATATATATATATATATATATATATATATATATATATATATATATATATACACACACACACATATATATATATATATATATATATATATATATATATATATATATATATGTATGTACATTTAATGTATGTATACAGTGGAATTTAGTTGTGCATTGCAACACCATTTGTACCTGATGTTTATATCATATTGACAACTTGAAAAATGAAAAAGCTGATAAAACGAGCTTTTATTAACCAAAAAACATAATCATTAAGCTCTTTTGTCTCCATACACTGAGACGTCATCAGATTAATTAAAAACAAATTTCCACCCTTCTTTATATACATAATTATGTCTCATTACCAATTAAATTAGGTAATGATTGACTCTTTTCTTTTTTAAAAAAAACATCAAAATCCTCCTTGCTATTCAAACCAGGAGGATAAGAAGCATTTAACTTTACCTGCCAAGTATATTCTAAACATGCTAATTCATCCTCTGCATTAAACATATATTCAAAACCTTGTAGCTCTTCTAAAACTAAAAACTTAAAATCAACCTTACATTTGTTTAATTTATAATGCTTAGCCAAAGCATTTTTTGTCGCCTTTTTGGGCAGCATACTTACGCTCATAAATATGCTTGTATAATCCCCTAGTAGTTCTCGCAACATAAAATGACATACAGGTTATACAAAAATTAAGTAAACTACAAACTTGGACTTACATGTAAAATACCCCTTCATTTTAATTTGATATTCACCAATTCTTATTTCTCCAGATTCAATATACAAATAGTAACAAAAATTACAAAAATTACACTTGTGACACTTGACCATACCAAGTTTTGTACATTTGTTCCTTGGCTTATTTAACTTAGTTTGAAAACAGTTCTTAAAACATTTTCCCCTTTTTTGCACAAATACCAAACAACCTCCTACTACTCTTTTTATTTCTGGACAACTACTAAGTATCATCCAGTTATTACTAATAATGTTTTTAATAGTATGAGAATCAGCACTGTTGCTAATCAACATCGAAGTATTATAATCTAAGTTATTAAGTTGCTTAACTGCCATATTTCTTTGTTTCCTAAGATTACTAACTTCATTGAATTTATCTCTTAACAGACCTTCAGAATAGCCTCTATTTAAGAATTTGTTACATAAGCTCATACTCTCATCTACAAAATCCTGATCCCTGGTAGTAAGGTCACTTACTCTTATTAGTTGCCCCTTAACAATATTTTATTTGGTATTTTTGGACGCATACTTTTGTAGTGTAAGCAGGAATTATTTTGTACATCTTTCTTATATATTTTAGTTCATAATTTTTATTCTCTTTAAAAACAATTACATCCAAAAAATGAACATTATTGAAACTATACTCATATGCAAAAGTTATATAGGAACTTATATTGTTGACATATTTAAAAAAAACTCTTTAAGCAGTTCTACTTCACCTCTCCAAAGTAAAAAGACATCATCAATAAAACATTTGAACAATACTATGATGGCAGAAAAAAACATTCTAAAAATATTTAACTTCTCTCATCCATTCATAAAAATATTCACATAGCTGGGATCCATTGCTGCTCCTATAGCTAGGCCATTGACCTGGCAATACATTTTCTCATAGAATTTGAAATAATTATAACATAATACAAGAATTTCCATGAGCAAACTTATAGTACTGTTAGAAAACATTTTTAGAACTAATTAATTCTAATCTAACCATTTCCATACCATCCTGATTCGGAATCACTATGTATAATGACCTAATATCCATAGTCACCAATAAATCAAATTCCTGAACAGGAAAATTTTCTAACTCATTTAAAAAATCAAAAGTATCCATTGCTCAATCCTATTACCTTCTGAAAATGTTTGTCTAAAAATAATGCCATTGCTTCTGTCTTACTGTTATTTCCAGCAACAATCAGTTGTAGCGAGGGGTTGTGTAAGTCCTTGTGTATTTTGAGCAAACCAAAAATATGACATAACTGAGAATTATCAATCCTATTACCTTCTGAAAATGTTTGTCTAA
Source organism: Protopterus annectens (assembly GCF_019279795.1). NCBI lineage: Eukaryota > Metazoa > Chordata > Ceratodontiformes > Protopteridae > Protopterus > Protopterus annectens. The sequence continues at coordinate 575,140,745 of NC_056725.1, forward strand.
AAATAATGCCATTGCTTCTGTCTTACTGTTATTTCCAGCAACAATCAGTTGTAGCGAGGGGTTGTGTAAGTCCTTGTGTATTTTGAGCAAACCAAAAATATGACATAACTGAGAATTATCAACCCTTAAAAATTTCTTAATATCTTCCGTTATTCCCCCATTACAATACCATTCTTCAATTAACGAATCTATAAAAGAGTAACCCCAGGATTCACAAATCCTCCGTGTAAGACTAAAGTAGTCTTACATGGAAAAGCCAGTCTAAGAGTAAGATGGCAGCGCGCCATGCATATTAATGAGGGTGCACTGCCTCAACTCAAAGGTTAACACGGAGCATGCACGAGTGCAGGGGGTGTGCCGGACTGCCAAGCAGTCCAAAAATCCATGCCCCTGCAAGTCTCTCAATTGGGAAATATCAACTGACATGAGCAAGTCCACTCAAATGTGTACATACCCAACACTACACTCCTCCACATTCTAAACCCCAGTACAATTAGAAAATGTAAAACTTTTTTTTTTTTTTTTATTATTCCTGATATAGCTGCCTGTATTTGCACGTGTTTGTGTGGGTTTGCTCATTGCTTAGCTACAGTTAGCAGTCAAGACATCGAAGAGGATAAAAAGAAACTTATATGCAAATTAAGCAAAATAGCGATAGCGTAGTCATAGAACCTTCGCACAAAGAGGAGGCATTCCCGGTTCGAGTCCCACCACTCCCCTTTTTATTTTCTGTTGGAAATCTGTATATAAAAAGAATTCCTGACATTTATCATTGAAATTTTAGTAAAAAGTATTGAAATGGCTTATATAGTAGTGAACAAATTATATATATATATATATATATATATATATATATATATATATGAAAGTGAAATGGTTATGCATACTGATGAATGCATAAGTAACGTATCTTAAGCAATGTGAAGCACTGCTAAGCAAAATTTACCAGTATTAAGCACATTTCATTATAATTGCTCATAGCTTAGCACTGCTTTAACTAGCGCAATAGCTTTGTGCGGAGCTATGCATCGCGCCAACTAGTGCAAACAGAACATGTTTGCGTGTAGCTGCACACCGCACTAACTAGCACAACACCGGGCAACGTCGAGCAACGTAGAGCAATGTAGAGCAATGTTGGGCAAAGTTGAGCAAAGTCGGCTAAACACAGCCACACCTCCTAGCCGGTCTGGCCAGTAGTAAAATAAAAGGTAATGACAGGCCTCGAACCCGGGATACTGAGCACCATAATCACAGTACTGAACCACTAAGCCATGACAGCTTTTCATATGCATGCACTTTCAACACACACATACATATCAATAGAAGTTTACCCATTGCTAAGCAGGTGTGCTTTCAGCTGAATTTCCTCAAAACCGGCCAATCATAGTTAAGTGCGGGAAATGAGGCATATTTAAGCTCCATAGGCGGGAATACTTGCCATAACTGGTTGTAGCTCCCATCTGCAGTCAGCATGGCTGGTGTTGGAGAGGGCTCTCAATTTCGAGTGCACCGTTGGGGCATTGAGTAGTCAAAAGTTATGGTTTGGCTCATCATCCATAATCATGAGGAGAGACTCCTGCAGGGCCAGTTCCAAGGCACCCAATACAAAGCGGAAGCCTGGAACCGTCTAACTCATGATCTCACCAGTGCCACAGGTGCCCTTGGACTGGTGAGCAGGTCAGACACCACTACTCAGACCTGAAGAGATGCAAGGAGGACCAACTGAACCAGTGGATACAGGAGGCCCATGGGATGGAAAATGCCCCACTACTGAGTAGGTAGCCATGGAATGAAGTATGCAAGAATTGCTATTGTAGTCTATATTATGGATAGGTATGTCTCAATATCACTTCATTTACTTCACATCTGCAGGTGTCTGTGCTGCGAATCAGCAAGCCTATGCAGATAGGCTGCTAAGGCTGCGCCACCAGGCAGGTTAGTAATTATTCTGCATGTATTGTTATATAAAATAAGTGAGAGAGCCTGAAAAAAAAGTGTTGTAGCCCAATAATAAAGGTATAATAAGTCTTGAATAACTTCTCTGCATGTACTGTTATATAAAATAAGTGAGAGAGCCTGAAAAAGAGTGTTGTAACCCATTAATAAAGGTATAATACGTCTTGAATATGTCTTCTGCATGCACTGTTATATCAAATAAATGAGAGAACCTCTAGAAAAGTGTGTTATGTAATTAATAAAGGTATAATTCCTGGAGTGTGTCCATGTCACTTTCTTTGATATGTTGTTGTACTCTTGCATTATAGAAATAGTACTGTTGTGTTAAGTGCTGTCAACCCACACTTGGGTAGGCCCATATAAAGTGGATGAAGGGAGTGCCAGTAGCTGTTAAGCATATATACAGTCCTCAACTGTTGGTTCATGGCTGGCATGTACAGGTTAATCTGGCACATGGGTAGCTTGTTATTGTGTTCCCCAGGAATGTCAGTGTGCTGCTAGAAATGTAGGGGGCTGTTTAAATATAACTGATAATGTCACCTGAACACATCTAGATATGTAGATATATAAATATAAATATAATATATAAATACGTAACAGTAACCTCTGCATCCTGGACAGTTTGTATGTCAGATACAGGTCAGGTATATAAAGAACTAGCAAAACCCATTTCACAATTTAAAGGACATTGCCTAGTGTAATAATACATGTAGGGGATATATACCTGCAGTCAATAGGAATGTAGTGTAAACTATAAGTATATATAAGTTGTTAATGGAGGTATCTTTTTATACCCTACTGTATGTGCATAAACAATGCAATTCCACACCTCAATGGGTATGTCTAATCTCAAAACATTTGTTGGGACATATGTCAAATACCACAAATGTGGTGGCCTGTTGCCACCAATTAATCCTGCATGCTGTTGGAATGTCCACTGTTGTTCTATATATGCATGTGTTATGCTTGCTGTTCAACTGTTGCAACTCTGGTGTGTTGGGTTAAAGGGAATACTACTGCATGCTGTTGCAACTAATTTGGAATTTGGCTATTAACAACCCATATTGTCATTAAATCCTCCTAAACATAGAACGTATGGGAAAGCCGGTCCCAGCAGACCCACCTGTCCCACCTCAGCTGGCAATGGCATGTGGCAGCAGCAGGTCTGGTGCCCAACCCGGGACATCCTCCTGCATTGGGCCTGTGCCACCTTCGAGTGGAAGCATTGCAGGGGATGGGGCTCATCCCGCCCCCGTGCAAGTGTGGGTGGAGGAGGGCCTCCTCTCACCCTTTCAACGGTCCGGGCTGTGGTGCATAGGGAGATCCAGCGTTCTGTCACTGATCCTTTACGCCAGCTTTAATCAAGAGTGGTGTGACTCATGGGTGAGCCTGCCCCTCCTACACAGCCCCCAGCACAGCCACCCTCTGGTCTGTGAAGGTGCAGTGGTGACTGCCCATGGGTGGGGATCTCAGTTCCACTGTCTCCATCTGTGGTCTCATGGGCTTGCGGTTTCCAAACATCCTTCCCCGTCAATGTTGTTCACCCCCCACATGTGACATATTCCACCCCTGTATGCATCTTGTTTGTCCTGTCTGTTTACCTCCCCAACCTACCTCCCCAAATATACCTACATTCCCTACCCCACATTCCACTCTCACCTGGAAAAAGAAAAAAAAGGGCAATCTGCTCCAAAAAAAAATTACGCCCCATACATAGCTGCCCATTTTGCACACATGTCTGCTGGATATATAAAATGTAATTTAATTGGCAGTACAACATACTTTGTTGTCCTCACCCCTCTCTCAGGGGTGGAAGTTTTCATATTTCCCTCCAAAATTATTGCATATGCACAGCTGCTGCTGTAAAAGAAATGGGCAGCTATGGTCCTTCCCTACACCCGTCCTGCACATCCCGAGCTGCTTTCCCTACTGTCTTTCCCTCTTTGTGCCCCATTTTCACCACTGTTCTATCTCCCCATTTTCTTTTCTTTCAAAGAAATAAGTGTGAGGGTAAGCAGGAGTAAGCACTTTTAAGCAGTAGTTAGCGGGTTTGCGCAAGTGTGCGCTTGTGTGAGGTTAGCTAAGCATTGCTAAGTTTCGCACAAACCCGCACAAACCTGCTTACAACTGCTTGAAAGTGCCTTAGTCACCCTGCATGTGAGGGCCCTTGTTCTGCTCAGCAGCAAAATAAAACACCTCTGTCAGTCTCGAACCCCGGACCTTGGACAGACTAGACTGCATGAAGTACCACTAAGCCATAGTAGATATACAGCAGGTTGTTGCTGAAATAGATATATCATGCACCAGAATGAGTGAATGTAAAGGAAAAATAGGAATGCCATAACACAAAACCTGTTCTGTGGAACTTTACCAGCAGTTGTTGTGGAATTGCATTACATGACTGTGATAAGAGAACCAGCCATTCTAGCAGTAAATGATGTTACAGCAGCACTTTACAACCTCCACACATATCATAGCAGGACAAACAGTGGCATATCTGATTAGAGCAGAGGACATACATCCCAACTGTGACTACATTTCAGGGATGTCCCTGATTTTGAAACATATGTTAGCTGTGTCCCTCTGAATCCCCTGAAAAGTACTGATGTTAGGTATTACACCTAATAAATAATGACAATATGTAGGAGTTAGACACCGCTTGTACTTCAGAAAAGGTGTAGTACTCCATATGCACTGGTTCTCCTGAAGTCTCCACTTACTGTCTCTAATATTTTGAAGGTGTACCTCACTTTTACCTACCTTTACCTCACTTTGTTCAAATATGTACCTGAGTGTTTCAGAGGCCTGGCCGAGGCAGAAACACACAGGCGTATCAGCTTTTCTGCTACACACTGTTACACACTGTGCAAATAGCTTTGGAAGGAGTTCCATAAGCATACCCTTATGTAGGAGTACAACATTGAAATACCAAAGGATGTAGCCATGTACTGGTAGCAAACAACTGTATATCAGTGCTGAAAAGACCTGTGCATTGCACAGACAGAGAATAACAGCCTAACATCTGGCTACCATCTGTATAGGTCCACAGTTGGGAGCTATGCAGACAGACTACTTGTCTTGCTAAACTAACAGGTACACAGCAACCCTTTAAGTCCAACAAGATAACATTCACACAATAATACATAATGCTCTCTGTATGTCTGCATCCCCATCCAAATGTACAATATACTTGTGTGTTCAGGGTCTACCAAGGATGTAGGTAGGCATACTCAGTACTGGAATTGTCCAGTTTTCATAGCTTCATAGTTTCATAGTATAGTACTAGGCTATCTGCCCTATGGCATTTATAAGCCTAGCCAAAGTGTATGTGGCTTTCACCACCCCATGTAATGATACAAATATACAATTTAAATTAAATTTAGTTTACTGTGCCTCTATCTAGCAATGGCACAGAGATGACCCCCGGGGTAAACCTACGATCTCCCATCCATTCGTCCAGATTTCTCTTGAAGAGAGTCAGTGAGGGGCTCTGCCTAACATGGACAGGTATCCTGTTCCAGAGGGCGGGAAGCCTCTGGGTTATGAATCTGTCCCTCCAGCATGTCCTATTCATATTTGTGCTGAGGTTTAGATCTTTAGCTCTCGTGGCTCTGATGGATTTGGATATTTTGAGGTGGAGCATGTCCATTAATTCTGAATTGGACATGGCCTTGTACATAAGGCACAGATCACCTCTGAGCAGGCGGTATGCTACTGAATAGAGCTGGAGCTTTTTCAGTCTGGCAGCATATGACATATGCTGGAGACCCTTGATCCTCTTGGTAAGGTACTTTTGGGGTCTCTCCAGCTGCTGCAGGTGCCTGGTGAGGTACATACCAAATGGGTCATTGTACTCTATCATAGGCCTGATAAGGGAGGAATATAAGGGTACAATGACATCCTTTGATCTGGATGTGAATCCCTTCATAACAAGGTGGGCAAGGTAGAAGGTCTTTCTAACCACTTTGGCGATGTGGGTGTCAAATGAGAGGTCACTGTGAACTTGGGTCCCCAGGTCTCTGATTACTTTTTCCGTACTTAATGGATTACCACCTATATGGTAATTTGTGGGTGCTTTGTTTTTTCCAAAGGGGATGACTATACATTTTTTGGCATTTAGTTTAAGGACATGACTCTGGCACCAGTCGTCTGTTTCTGTGAGGCCCTTCTGGAGGACACATGTGTCCGCTGGTGTATTGACTATGGCGCCTAGTTTGCAGTCGTCTGCAAACTTTGTCAGCCACAACCCCCCTATGTTTGCCTGCACATCTGAGAAATAAATGCCGAAAAAGAGGGGTCCCAAGACAGAAGCCTGTGGGACTCCACTTGTGACTGGCTTAGAGTCTGACATAGCTCCAGCTATTCTGACTTTGTGGGTTCTGTCCTTTAGCCAGTTTGCAACCCATCTTGTGACAAATGGGTTTACATTTAAGCTGTTGAGCTTGTCTATGATGCCTGAGTGGGGTATTGTGTCAAAGGCTTTTGCCAGATCTAGGTAGGCTGTATGAACTGCTTTGCCTTCATCAATGGCTCTAGTGACTGTTTCAAAAAAGTCCACCAGGTTTAAAAGACAGGATCTGCCTTTTACAAAGCCAAACTGGGTAGGGTCAATTGTCTGTAGGTCCCCGATGTCTTTGTTTATGAGTTCCATAATGATCCTTTCCATAGCTTTGCAGACCAGGCTGGTCAAGCTTATGGGGCGGTAGTTTCCAGGGTCTGTAGAGGTGCCACCTTTGTGGAGTGGGACCACTGTAGCTGTACGCCAGTGTTCAGGGATGTATCCTGTAGCAAGGCTAAGATTAAACAGCGTTCTTATGTGCGGGTTTAGCTCCTCTAGGAGTTCACGTAACACGCAACCTGGGACACCGTCAGGTCCCACAGATGCTGAGGGCAGCTCTCACCTGGACATCTGAGATTTCAGGGAGGTTGCATTCAGCTGAGATATTTATTTCGTCTTTTGGGGGAGAGGGAGGGGAGAAATTTGCACTGAACCTGTCTGCCAGTATGTTGGCAATATCTGTGGGTTCAGTGTATTTTTTGCCATTATGAACTAACTCTGCACATATCTGAGGGTTTCCGCCCAGGTTTCTAACATAACTGAAGAAGGCCTTGTGATTATCTTTAGTGTCCTTAGCAATTTTTCTCTCAAAGTTGGCCTTTGATGATTTTATTAGCAAACAGTTTTTTTGCTAGTGCTGATCAGGAATGCCTTCCATTTATGGGATTTTGCTCTATCTTGCAGTAGCTTCCTTCTCTTGTTATAAAGTTTGTTAATGGCTGGGGTCCACCATATAGGATGCCTGCCTTTGGTGGAAAGGGTCTTGGTTTTATTTGGGATTGCATGATCCATGCATTCTTGGAGATGCCCGTAGAAAGCATTTGTGAAGGATTCAGCAGTGTGGGATGTGGTTTCCACTGGCCCAGGGGGCTTGAAGGATACCATTTCAGTCCTAAGGAGTGTAAAGTCAGCTTTTGAGAAGTTTCTCATGTGGTCTTTTGTGCTGGGGGTGGAGATGGGATATGAATATCTAGGGTTATTAGTTTATGGTCTGATCTCTTTAGTGAAGGGTATACTTCCGGTGTTGGTCCCCATGTTTGTGATGATCAGGTCAAGTATATTATCTCCCCTTGTGGGGGAGGTGACTAGTTGTTCCATCGCATTTGAGTTGATGAATTCCAGGAACCTTTGGGCTAGGGTGTTGGGGCTTGAGTAATGCACCCAGTCTATGTTTGGGTAGTTGAAGTCTCCCAATATGATGGTATTTGGTGAGACATTCATATCCTCCAGTGTCTTCAGGAAGGCTGAATGGAGTTCCTGAGATTGAGAGGGTGGTCTGTAGCATGCTACAAGTTGTATAGCAGTTTTGCCTACAGTTAGTTGTACATGGATGGTCTCCGATGCTTTGTGCATTGCCACTAACCTGGAGGTGTGGGTGCTTTTAATGAATATGGACACTCCCCCTACTTTTGTGGTTCGGCCCAGGTTTTGGGGCCGAAATGCATGATACGAGGTATAACCTGGTAGGGCTGGGGTGCTCTCAGGAGCCTTGAACCAGGTTTCAAGTTACTGCACAGATATCGATGCTCTCCATACTGAGGAGTGCTTCGAGAGCCTGCATCTTGAGATTTAGGCTTCTGGCATTAAGCAGCATTACCCTTAGTTTTTTTCCTTTATTGTTTTCTAAGGTGGTGGGTTTGTCTTTTGAGCCTTGCCTAAAAAAGGCACTATGGGGGTGGCAAGAGCCTTAGCCAATATCCGGAAGCCCAGTGGTGACAGGTGCAAGCTGTCCCTTGCGAAGCAGCATGGTTTGTCCAGCATGTCATCCCAAGCAGACAGACATTGGATCCCCCTAGAATGACACCAGTAATTGAGCCAAGTATTAAAGCTGATCATCTTGTCTTTGTATTGTGGCATCATTCTTGGTGAGGGCAAGATGCTGCTCAGGATCAGGGTCATACCGGCCTGGGCTACATAATCAGAGAGCTCCTCTATGTCTCTTTTTATGTAGTCCAAGGAGGTACATCTCAGGTCATTCATGCCGGCATGGACAATGACGGAATCATATTTGTACTTGCTTTGGAGTGACCTGAGTGCTTGTGTTATGTGGCAGATCCTAGCTCCCAACAGGCAGCTCACCATTACCATTTGTTCAGCCTGGTAAGCGGGACGTCAGTGTGTCTGACTATAGAGTCACCTATTACTAGTGTATCAGGCATGGTGTTTCACCTTAACGGCTGTGATTGTTTGGCACACTGACCTTGTGTACTATGTGTTGCATGTGCAGAGTTTTGAGGTGGTGTTTTCATGGATGTCTGCTTTGGGAGCCTCTGTTGTTTTGGTAAGTTTTTTATTAGAGCCTCCGAGTATGTCTTTGTGTTATTATGTGTTTGGTTTGCAGTTGTGGTTGGTTTATGTGAGAATGGGTTTGTTGTGTGTGTGGTTACCTTCTCCTCCTGTCTGGTCTTGCTAGTCCTGTGTTGAGAGAGTTCAGCCTCCAGTTTGGCTATATAGTTGCATCTCTCACATGTGTTTGTGTTTGTTGGGAGGAGGAGAGGGTTGTCTGTGTACATGAGACAATTGTAACATTGTCTCAGGATTCCCAGATTAACCAGCTGAACTGGAGAGGACATCAGTAATATACCACTCGACATGCCAGAATAGTATAAGGGGGTGATGTGTAACTGGGTCAGAGAGAGGACTTTGAAGGGAAGTGGGTATTAGCAGGGGTTGTAGGTGGATGTAGTGCTTGCATTAATTTAAGGGTGCTTCACTTAAAAGAAAGGTTTTAGGAGCAAGTGCTAGGCTTATGATAAAGCGAATAGATTGATTTTGTTGAAAATAGAGCTTTCTTAAGGAAAAAATTGAAGTGCAGACTTGGCAGAGCCAGGAATAGTTTAAGCCTGTTTAACCGGCGCTGAGCTATGCACACAATCACGCAAAGCCGCACAAATGCGGATTTTAAACAGGGAACTTCAAAAGAGCTGGAAATTGTCCAAAATGACCAATTACTACAAGCTCTTGTGCTGAGGTCACTCCTTCAGGGACAGATAGGCTGCTCAAGGGTCCCCACTCCCACTAGTGAGCAAAGAAACTTCCTTCTATCCAAGTAAGGCAATGGACAACACAGGAACTACACCACAGTCCAGAATACAGCAAAGCCTGTATACTGGTCTAAAGTAGTCTAGAAAGGCGGGAAAACAAGGATATTTTTTCTTTTTTTTTTTTGTTTTTTAGGTTAAAAAGTATACAGAAATGCAGGAAAAACAGTAATAAATCACTTACACAGGCTAGCTCACTTTAGTGGGTAGCCTCAACAGTTAAATTTAACAAACCAACTTTCGACCAAATGTAACTTTAAGTGCAGATAATGAACAATGCAAAAAACAGGTAGTAAAGCAGTTTAAACTTGTTCAAAGTAAGAAAAAGAAGGTCTCTCAGGTAAAAACAGCAAAAAAATACTTAGATCAGGAAAGTAGTCACTTTTCTCAGTTCTCTGCTGTTAGCACCGCTCTGCAGGACCACGAGGAGCTGTTTCTGAGTAGTATAGCCAGAAAAAAACGCTCAGGGGCAGATTTTAAACAGGGAACTTCAAAAGAGCTGGAAATGGTCCAAAAGAACCAATTACTACAAACTCTTGTGCTGAGGTCACTCTTTCAGGGACAGATAGGCTGTTCAAGGCTCCCCATTCCCACTGGTGAGCAAAGAAACTTCCTTCTATCCAAGTAAGGCAATGGACAACACAGGAACTACACCACAGTCCAGAATACAGCAAAGCCTGTATGCTGGTCTAAACTAGTCGAGAAAGGCAGGAAAACAAGTTTTTTTTTGTTTTTTTTTTTGTTTTTTAGGTTAAAAAGTACACAGAAATGCAGGAAAAACAGTAATAAATCACTTACACAGGCTAGCACACTTTAGTGGGTAGCCTCAACAGTTAAATTTAACAAACAAACTTTCGACCAAATGTAACTTTAAGTGCAGATAATGAACAATGCATCCTGTGCTAATGTCAACAATAAAAAAGCACAAACTATGCAGAAGTAAGTACATTAATATTCACAGTATAGCAGTTCACAAACAGTTCATGTGCCAAATGAAAACATCTCAATAACTACGTATGTATGGCAGCAAATTGTATAAGTAGAAAAGAAACTACATACTCCCATGTATCTTGTGTTAGCATTTGTAGGGGTGAGTACAATTCTACACTGACAACTGTGTACTGGAAGTGGCAACATTCAGGTCTGAGTACAGCATTTAAATCACTGGCTACACCCCTAGCTTCAGATATAAGAACTATATCAACCTTCTGACTTGAACAACGATGTCCACAGCAAACAAAGGCCCGGGTACTGTCTGGCTAGGCTTCTATAGGCCCTAGGGCCAATAGCCTATTACCTACCTATGAACTAATACACACCCACATGTACTTGTTGCAATAATTGCTATGTGAGGTTGACTGAGTGTGATGGTGAATGTGTTGGTGAATGTGTCACAGTTGTGTATATGTGGGATAGCTTAGTGGGAAACTGTTTCTGTCATGGTATTTTGTGTCCTAGCTCTGATCCCAGCAAAAGATGTGTATGCTATTGCTAGTCAGAAAAAGCAGTATGGCATACGGTGATGTAGTCCCTTGGTGTTAACTGGGGTGTGCCATTGGAGACTAAAGCAGTACATGTATGCCTATTGATTGGTACTGCTGGTGAATCCAAATCCTGTATGAACTGTAGTACTACCTGAAGCTGTAGTCCTAAACAGCACAGTATGTTGTATGTCCACATTGCTTGGAACCACTGTTTTGTGTGTTCCCTGTAGTCCTCACAGATTACATACCTCAGGCATAAGGTTTTGTAAGTACTAACACACAGTACTGTATGTTACACACGTAAAGCTCATCTGGGTTGCCATACCTTTGTGTCTTATATGTATGCCTGATGTGTGTGTGGGTATGCCTGTAACATGCCCTCAGTCATATGTGTGTTACAGGATATAAGTGCATATCTAGCAACATGTATAGTCTAGTACAGCAGTATGCCACCTATATTCACGAATGTGCACATATTTTAGGCAGGGGTTTGCCATCAACAACTAGTGTGGTATACTGGTAATACTGTAACTGGACTTTACAATCATTGCAATGGATGATATATTTCTTTATGCATTAGCTTCATATATACCTCCTGTGGCTGGGTGGTGCATTGTGTCACATACAGTGTGCCATATACTGTTGTATAGTCTTACATAGCGGTTTCTCTTTGTTGCTGTGCAGAACATGGTTTAATATATAGAGCGTGCCAGGCACTGTCAGGCAGTTGTGGGTTGAGCACTGATATGTGGTATTGAAAGTGTGTATCCTCTGACAGACAATAGGTTGCTATTTATGGCAGTTTAGTGATATCTGTACTGTAGAATGTTATGTGTGCCACATGACTTGCTCACACATATTGTTTCATTGTCTTCCAGGATTCATGGCCCACCATCGCAACCCAAACTATAGTCCTGCTGAGGATGACATCATAACAACCAGTCTGGTTCAGCACTACACACTGCTTTTCTCAAGAACCAGCCAGGACCAGCAAGACCGGACTGCACTGGT